>NC_000071.6:51900784-52215784 GCF_000001635.26 Mus musculus
GTGAGGAAATATCTGGTCATTGATTGAAAGCCACCATTAAGCAACATTAAGAAACATGGAGTCATGTTTCAAAGTACGGGAATACAGACTTCTCTTCCACTGAAGCTTGATTGGGACAATTCTCAAACACTGAGCCTCAATGCATTACACCACAGAACATATATTTGTTAGAAGTAAATATCCTAGCTACACTCCCCGAAATTGCCAAGAAATAGAAACAGTCCGCGTGTCTACCAACAGATGAAGGAATAAAGGAATATGGTACATCTTCTTGATAGAATATTATTTGGCCATAAACAGGAACAAGGCCATGGTATTTGTGGGAGAAAAGTGGGGATACAACTGGAGAGCATCAGGTTAAGCAAAAGAAGTCAGACTAAAACCATTACAGTTTCTCTTATATAAAAAGGGAAACCTACATTTAAATGAATGTGTATGGGTGTGTAGAACATGAAAATAGAAGGGAGATTGTAAGAGAACAGAGAGGGTTCTAAAGGGATGTGGTAAATAACTTATTTAGTAAGTCCTCAAGACATGGAATCGGGAGGAATTGTCTGAAAGGAGCAAAGGAACTCATAAGATGGGCACAGGGCTGATGGAAGAGGGGTAGGGAGCTGAAATAAGTAAAAATGAAGTATAGTGATGCCTGTGTTTGAAGCCATTACTTTCTAGACTAACTTTTGGTATTAATTTTACAACTAACTAACTAACTAACTAAAGGCCCTACTACGCTTGTTAAGGCAATGTTAGAAAAAGTACAAGGTGCTTAGTGATGATTTCGAGCTGCTGTTCCAACATAGTCAGGTGAGGATCTCTGGCGAGGTGTACTTCTAGCCATATTTCCATGTGAAATTGGCTTTCTACTGCTCCTGGTTGGTTTCAGGGTTTTGTTGTTGTTGTTGAATGTTGGTGACCACATCTGGAGCCTCACACACTCTAAGCAAGCCTGTATCAATGAACGGTATTTGCAGCACTGTTCTGTGATTCTTGGATAATATGGATTTGGGTTGTTTGTTTACTTCCTTTTCTGTTGCTACAGCTGTATATATCAGACTCGTTAACTTATTACAGGAACTTTCTTCCTTATAGTTTCAGAAGTTGGGACTTCTACAGTTGAGGGACTGCCTTGTGGAAACCTTCTTGCTGGTGGGGACCTTTTTGCTGAGTTCCAAGTTGATACAAGGCTTGGTGGTGGAACAGCAAGCATGCTGAGAAGAACTGCTTTTATAACAAAGCTATTGTGTTGATAGTCTATTAATTCACAAATGATTGATTCACTCATGGGGGCAGAGTTCTCATGACTCCATCTTCCCTAACCTTACTTTTCCAATGCCATTAGCAAAGGATTTGAGGGTTTAGGGTCCCAGAACATGAAGCCTGAGAAGACATATTTACCTTATGGTAGAAGGTCTTCCTCCCCCACCATAAGAAGGCTATAGTGAGATTATAAAGAATAAATTGTGAAAAACAAACAAGCAAATGAACAAAACTTCCTAATGGAACAGTTTTTCAGTTGAAGACACCTACTTGGCTTGTGCTCCTTGTGACCTCGACTCACCAGAAATACAATAAGAAAACAAAATATCTGCTCAGATTTTTTTTCGTAAGACCCAGCAGACCTTACAGAAAGAAAACTTGATTTACATCATTAGATAATGTATACCAGGACATAAAAAACAGAAATATGAACTCGAAAATACATTAGAATTTTCAAGGCAAAGTCATTTTTTTTCAAGTTTGCACTAGGTCGTCTAGTAAAAATTCAAGTTGCTTTCCAAGCATTCTAGCTTATGAAATGCTTCACTGTATTTCAGCAGATAATTACTCCTTTCATTTGCTATTCCAGCTTACCACTACGATGGCAGTAAAGTAACTTTAATTTAAAATTCCTGAAGATGCTTAAAAGCAAACAAGTAACATAACTTACATCAAAGAGATCAGCTATCTACTTGGAACCATGCCTGGACCAGGGGCCTAGAGTGCCAACCTGGGGACAGCGTTGTGAACCTTTTCGCAGGTAGCTCACAGGCCAAGCTGAGAAAGAGAATAAAGCACACTGCCTTAGCAGGTACAGTCGCTTCCTGTGCTTGTGTCGGTGGTTGTGGTTCTGAGAATGGTGTTGCAAGGCCTGATCGCCTTCTATTGTTTTTCTACCAGCCTACAAATGGAGGACTCTAGAGGAGAACGATTGACATCCACCATTTGCAACAATGAAAGCATAAGCTCTTTAAGGAGAAGATTGTATAACTCACTCATTTGGTCCAACATCTATCTCGCTGGGCACAGAGCTGTCTCCTACAGAAGATACCTGGGCCATGATAAGAACCATCCATGGAAGGGGTCATCCAGTATAGATAAAGAAAAACCTTGCTCTGTGGCAGCATTCTCTACCCAAACTCAAGGACATCCTCTAATTTTCACAAAACCCAAGGGCTTCCCCTGCATACGGCTCAGAGAGAAAGATGTCCACTTTACCATGCTTGGGGAAAAGGTATTGTGCCTAAGCTTTTTACCAACTGATTTCTCTCTGGAATCTCAGAGGAAGAAAATTCCATGCCCTCACACAAGAACCATGGCACCTCTGTCTGGAACCCAGCTGTATTCAAGATTTACTGTGTGGCCCTGGGCAGCTCATTGGACCTCACTGGGTCTTAATTTCTTCATCTGGAAAATGAAGATGCTATGTACATCACAGGCACAGCATCTCAAGGTTAATGCAGCGGGCTGATACTGAGATGTAACTGAATGGGGGAATATCTAATTCTGGGAAGGAAGTCAGGCACAGCAACCCACACTTCTGGGTACAGATAGCATGTGCAGGATCATAGCACTGAGCCCCGGGGTCAGTCACGCTCATGAGGAGCGCAATAAGCCATTCACCATACACCACCTGGAGTCTTTTATTGTTATTGCTAAAGTGGAGTTGATAAAAACAAAGCAAAAGGTCGAAGCCCTAATTTATCAAAAGTTATTGATACAGATTGCATATTGACAAGCAAAGGGCTGCATTTAGACTCGAGTCAATAAATCCATTTCATAATACAGTCCAATCCCAACACTTCATCCCCAGATCCATCCATCTAGATATTAGAAATCCATCCTGCTTTGCCTGCAGTCTGTCAAATGTCACCACAGAGTGCAGAAGCCACCCTGCCAAGTCTATATCCTGAACTAAATCCCAATGGAAACTTCCAGATATAAATAACCACTATGAGCATACAGGAAAGAAAAACAGTTCTGCAGTCTCACTGTTTCTTTCTTTTTACACTTTAACCTGCGTTGAGAAAATCATGCTGTCCAAAGCCAATCCAAAACTAGGTTTAATCAACTGCATTTTCTAGTTACTGTGTGACAACTATTTTAATCTGTGGGGCAGCATTTGGGGCATGGACATAGGTTCTTCGGTGGCATTTTTGCAGGCAGTCCCTGAAGCTTTTGTGCCTTGAATCTCAGTAGGCAGTAGCATCTAATGATGCTTTTGTCTTATGATATGAGGACGGGGGGGGGGGGTGAGTTCTACCTCCTTGTGGGTAAATGATGAAGATGCTGCAGAGTCAGTTTTAAGGAATTCCTAGTTTAGCAGGGGAAGAACCTTAGTCCCTGGGTGTTTGTAAGGTATGGAAATGTGCTGTAAGAAAACAGAAAGCTGAGCCTGCCCATAGAGCTATCCTCACTTAAACTGCACAAAGCCAAGACTTTGCAACCTGAGCCTCAGTTTTGCCACCCTCAGCAAGTGAAGAGGTCTTAATGCATAGTAGGGATGCAATAAATATCTGTTTTATCATAACTTGAATGGAGAAATAGTAAATTATTGATATTATTGGCTGTTCAAAGAGCAATAGTCCACTGTGAAGAGTATATCCTTTGCCACCAGAACTCAAGATAGTAGAAGCAGACAAGGATGAGATGAGAACTCTTTGCCTCAACCCCAGACAAAGGAAATGGTCAAAACTGGGTAAAGAGGTCTGGAGTGTGTGTGTGTCTGTGTGTGTGTGAGAGAGAGAGCATTGTGTGTGTCTGTACATGTGTATCTGTGTGTGTGTGAGTGTTTGTGTGTGTCTTTGCATATGTGTCTGCGTGTGTGTGTGTGTGTGTGTGTGTGTAAGAGAGAGAGAGAGAGAGAGAGAGAGAGAGAGAGAGAGAGAGAGAGACTAACATCTCAAAGATAAGGCATTGCAGAGTCAGAGTCTGAGGCATGGACACCCCGACTCCCATTAGGGTGTGCAGCCACTCCTTGCCCTGGCTGGGGTTGACTCCATGACGGTTTCTTGCAATTTATGAACTAACACCTGTGCTCATTTGCTCAGGGAACCAAACCCCACTTTAATATTAGCCTCAATCAGGTTGTTAAAAACTGGAAATCTACTGCAAATATAAAAGCCTAAGCAAAGATTGGTTTAAGATTATCTGGGCTTTGGGATTTTCTGACCACAGCTGAAGGAGAGACTTGGGGTAGACACAGGTGCCTCCCTGGATAAAGCAAATTAAAACAGTATGGAGGCAAGGGATGTCCCACTTGCCTATTGAGTTGTACTACATGTTCTGAGTCTTGAAGCATGACTTCTTTAAAAATCTGTCTTTGAGAACAATAAATAAAAACTGTGGGGCTGGTTAAAATAAGAAGAAGGACAGGAGGGTGTTTGGGGGAAGAAGAGGAGAGAATATCAAAATATCTGGTCTCCCAGGTCCCTGCAATTTGGCAAGGCCATGTGGGATTTCTGTGCTTCCCAATGGCACATGGGGAATGGAAATGAACTTCACTCAAGCTCCAAGGTCCTTCCCTGAGCCTCCATCCAGGATGAGCCTATTTCCTCTGCATCCAGAGTTAAAGAATTTATTGCTGTTACTTACACATGACAGCGAGTTAGAGGACACAACATAGCAGGTCCCCTGGGATCCCCCATCTATCGCTGCCACTATCATTCATTGCTCCGGAACTTCCCAGGCAGTTCATCTGGGGACCACCCATAGGACTTTCATCATCTCTGACGTCCTCCCTCCATTCTTCATCTCATATGGCTCATTAAATCAAGTTACTTTGTAAAAATTAAAAAAAAATTTACTTGTAAACTTTACCATTGTCATAGACACCAGTATCAATTACATCATTTTTTCCCTATGCTGTGGGTAGAATCATTATTAATAAAACAGCATAGCAAAATAATCAGGAAAATAGCTCTGCCCCTGCTAGCTTTGTGGTGTTGGGCAACTTAAATTTTCTCGGCTTCAGTAATATTTGTAAGAGGTTTGTGCCACCTAGACTGCCCCGCCCCCATATGAATAGACCTTTTGGAAACACTAAGCATAAGACTGTCTATCATCCTTCCCTCGGGGTTTGCTGACATTGTGATTTCTCCTTGGCGTATTAGTTGGAGCCATTCTCCTGCTTCAACCAAAGCCAGAGCCATTCAACAACACATTCACCACCAACGCAAAACTTAAACACAAAAGTGACTGCAGCCACTTCCTGAGCATCCATTAACTAGGAAGTGCTGTGCTCAGTCCTCCCCACATGTCATCTACTTGAATCTTCATTCTGACCCTATGAGGAAAGCCCTGGCTTAAAGAGCAGTTCCCACTGCTTGTAACCAGAGAGACGGGATTCCAACCCAGGGTGTCTGACTCCCAAGTCTGTGCCCATTTCATTGACATTATTATAAATTCCCTCTACCATAGCCCAGTTGGATGCAGCCTCCTGCTCTCCCCTATCAGGTGCCCTTCTCCCCCCGCCCCCCACCCCCGGAACTTGGTAACTCTACACTGTAATATAATTCTGTAGCTGTTTATCTGCCCTGCGACCCACCCCCATTATTCAGGGTAACTGTTCCTACTTTACGCATTTTGAAAGCAAAACCGTTCTAAAATTTCCCAGATTTTGAGAAAGGTTTGCAATACACTAGACTAAACAGTTTCTTTACAGCTCTGGTCATCTTTAACAACACCAAATACTGTCATGTTCTGTGATGTAAACATGACCGCAGGGCAGGCTTTCTCTGAGTGGTGTGTGGGGGGGTGACTGTTAAAAACCCTGACTCCCAAGTCCCTTCCCGGATCTATTGAATCAGAACCTCTGGGTTAAGGGGCAGGAATCATTCCAATTTAAGAACCACAGCCTTAGGGGATGTACAGGCTTTTGACCCTGCTTAACACTCCCAGATACAGCAGGACTCTTGTTCTCAGGCCTGCTTTTCATGCTTTTTCCAACCTCTCCCACCCTTCAACTTGACAGCTCTCTCTTTTCACTGCCAACCGACATGGCTGGATGAATATCTCCAATTTCTTCTTCTACCAACTAATGTCATGATGTCTAAAATGTTTTTTTTTTTTTTTTTTTTCTGTAGCTGTAGCACACTTTCTTGCAAACTGTTAGCAGATGCCCACAATGAAGCATCTTATCTCAGGGCTGTTTTATGGGCCTGAGAGAACCACCAGGGTGTCCCTCCCTAGTCCGTGGTCTCCATCAACACAACCTTCCCCACATCCTTGGCTAAGAACAGTGGAATAGGTGTCTGGCACATCTGATCATACTTTGTGACAGATACCTTATTTTTAACATCTGGTCAAGGCTATCAGAAAAGGGGGAAGAGAAGTCATATTAATTAGTTGGTGTCGTCCAAAACCATAGTATAACTATTTCAGTTTAAGACTATATCCCTAATTTACAGCAGAGCCACTGTGGTGTGTTTGAAAAGTCACCTCTTACAGTGAATATTCCTACTGTGGGAAACAGTGATCTCTGTACTAATAATTACACTACCATCTACTTTTGAAAGGCTCGCGTGAAAACTAAGTCAGGGGAATTTGTCTTAAAAAAAAAATCTCCTCTGTAGAAGAGAATGTCACAGTATCCCAGAAAAATCTTCTAACCTTTAAGTTTTAGTTATCTTATATTGACCACGTTCTTAGGATGTTGGTATGCTATCTAAAAATAAGATTTAAGAAGTAGGTTTTAAACTGTGGGTTTTTTTTTTTAATTGTAAGAAAAGTTCTTTTAATGTTGCTATTGACTTTCTTTCCAACACTGATAAGTTTGAAACACAGAATTTAGGAGGTAAATTCGACATTATGGATATGAAGTCAAAAGGTGGAAAGGTCGTTTGGAAGCTACGATGTGATGGGAAGATGTCAATGTTGGTAATCAGAGCAAGGTTCACAGTTGTATATGCAGAAAAAAGACACAATATCAGCAGGTTGGTAGACACGGGTTAGAAGTCTCTTTGGGGGCTAGTCTGTCAACTTCCGTAGGTTTCAAGTTCTTCAAAAGAAAGGGGGCAAGGGAGTTTATACATATATACAACTAAAGTTCAGTCAGACATGAACAAGAATGAAGCCACTGGATTCAACCAGATGTGGGTCACGGTGAAGGACATGAAGCATTGAAGGCTTGAAGAAAGACTAAGGAAGCACTTATCTGATCCTTAGGGTGACAGTCACTTTAGTAGTCTAGTAGCTATGCACCTCACTTGCCTAGGGCTTACCCTAGAAGCCAACAAAAGCAAATACATCTATACTCACAAACTGCCCGTGGCAACCACTCCTGACTCCTTAAAGCCAAATTTGCTGGTGTCATTCACCCAGTGAGTCCACTTGGTGCTATGTAAGTACCCAGTGATAGAAATCTGCTCTGTGCTCCTACACCGATCTGAATTCCAAACCAATGGGTAAGAAGCCAGACTGTATGTTTATGAGAAACAAGATACACAGGAGATAGGCCAGTTCCTGCCATCGAAAATATCTCTGCTATTCACTAGGCGCCATTTTGAAATATTTTTTGTTCCCGTCGTGATCATTATAGATGTATAGATGTTTCTGCCTATTTCCCAATTCGATTGAACTATTGCAAGTCAAGAGTTCATACTACCTAATCTTTGTTTCTTTGACATCTAGGAGAGAGTGGTACCTGAGGAGTCAACAAATATTTCTTGAATGGTGGATCCTAAGTCTCTTTATTCACTTTTCCTCCAGGATTTGCTATAGTTCGCATAGATATGAAGCCTTAACCTAGAGTGCCTGATTACCATAGCCACTGTCTATTAGAGACTTATGTTATACCTGTGCTTCCTAAGGTCTTTCCATATATTAACTCAAATAGACCTCACACCAAGATGTGACTAGTAAACTTCTCCTTTTACGAGTAAGCAAAAAAGAAAAGGCTATTTTTATCAGTCACACAAAAAGAAGCCATACCAGATTTGACCTCCAGGAGGCTCCACTGAGCTACCACCCAAGGACACACAGAATGGAGCTTCCTGAGTTGAACACGTTCAGGTCACTTCATCTAAATATCACCAAGGGGACTTTCAGAGAAGCAATTCGCAACCCGCCTGCCCTGGGCAAGCAGGTCAGACTTTGGGACTTCCTGTTTCAATTCACCTTTCTAAATCCAACGGACTAAAAATAACCACAAGGGACGAGTCTCCAGAACCGCAACAGGAGCTGCAAAACACTGCAGAGGACATGTCCGGGAGAGAATGGTCCTCGCATTTGAAAATACTGCCTGTGCTTTTCAGCATCAGCAAGTTGTGTGTTGTGACGAGGAAACCAAGTTTCCAATTATTGGAATTCCATAGTGTATTTAGTTATGCAATTATCTTACTGTATTAACAAACGCTAAAGCACAGCCGCGGTTGCTTGAGACTCAGGCAATTTTTGGAAGAACAAAATTTATTCTTTCCCTTAGTTGATTACTTCTCAGGAGTCCATCCGTTCCTCTGGATTATAGAAATGATTCTATTTTTGAACTGCTTCATTCAGAAATATAAAGCAAGCCAGACCCTCACTGTTTGCCAATCCAAATTTAACCCCAGTACAAACTAAACATATTTCGTCGAGGGGTGGGGTTGGGGGGAGAAATGTCCACAAAATTCACATCATTTTCTCCCATGAACTGCTTCAGGCTCTTTTTCTCTTTTGAAATTCCAATGACTATAGTGTAAATAGAAATTTTAAAAAGTGGTTGTACAAATTGCATGCTTTCAGTGATGTGAACACAAATGCATTTCTGTTCATTTGCTTAATAAGAATTTATCCCCACAAAGTTCATAAATCAGGCTGTAAAGCCTGGAGCACACCATCAAAACATCAAAAATAGGTGTTCTCTGATGCCTCCGTTGCTACAGCAAATGTGAAATGCAATCATGCGAAATTAAACATTCCATACGTCTTCTATTCATTCTCTAACTCTCTCCCTATACTCCAAATAGGCTATCACACTTTGAGTTTAAGGGGACAGAAAGGGAATCAAATTTCTTGTTTCTGGAAGCATTTACAAGTAATAGGTCTTTTCATTTAGAGCTTTTCAGCTAAGAATCACCAGGCTGTTTACACATAAAACATAATTAACCCATACAGTCTGCTACATCCCTGCCTAACAGGAACTCTCCCTGATGATGAAGAGGAGAGCTGTTCTTATATTTTCTCAGCCTGAATGTGGTCCAGGTTTTTAGAGGTGATGTCTCATTTCCTTGTGTGTGACTAAGAGGTATCATCTCACAGAGGAAAACCCGGCCCTTCCTTCCCAAAAGGTAACAATAGAAGACAGACTCTGGACTCTGATACTTTCCCTTTTGAAATTAGTCACAGAACGGGTGAGATAAGCCATATTATTTGCCTCTGCTTTGGTTTGGGAGTGGTAAGATTTGGGATCGTAACAGTTCCTATGCCACAGGACAGCTGGGATATGATGAGATATAATTCACTTGTTTTAGCATCCAGCCTTAGCAGTGTTAGCAGTTATTATCAAGCCACTTACCTATGACACCTGAAAGTTCTATCACAATGACCTCACGAGAGTCTCACCATCTTCCCACAAAGCACTGGAAGTATATGCTATTACTCCAAATCTTCTGATGGAGGGGGGATTTCAGACAGGCCCACCAACACTCAGAACTTGAACCCCTGGATGCCAGGTTAGCATATTTCCACTATGCCTCTTTCTATCTAGGGAAAGTCAACAGACTGGTTCAGACAGGTCTCTGCTTATTTTGTGGGGGAGAATAGAGGGGTCTTGTTTGAAAGGAGACATAAAAAACATGCTGCTGCCAAAGTCTGACTTGCATAGAAAAAAAAAAAAAAAAAAAAAAGATCCCGATAGGCAGGAGACAGGACAACAAGACACCATCATCCTGATTTCTGCTAACTATGAAATGAAAGTTAATTTCATGCTTTGCATCCACAGACAAAAAGGTTCAGAGCTGTTTAAATTCTCTTCAGCCCAATGACAGTTGGTAAACAGGAAGCTTCGTGTTCTAATGCTTGAGATCACCCTTTGGATCTCAATATATTATTTATGCACCCGGCTTAAGATAAACAACAACTCTGAAGTAGGTGAGTGGTCTCATTTAGCATGAACTTTTTTTTCCCACTCTGACAGTTACTTTAAAACATCAGTAAACAACCTTAATTCACTTCTAACGAATTAGTAAGCTACTGCTGTGTCTACAGGAGGCAAGCAGATTGTATTATTAACCAAAACAACTTTCTCCCTGTCAGTCATCTGCACCGCACAGAGGGCTGTGAGCCTTGCATCTTGATGCTCAAAGCAATCCGAGGGCACACCTGGTTCCGGACGGTATCTTCTGCGGTAGCTCTCTTCCACCTTTGACTAGCTCTCTTGACTCTGAGGTGCAGAATGGGCCCTGGAGAAGGTAAATTCTCTGTACTGCTTGTTAAGAAAGATATGAACAGATGAGAACCTTTCCAAAGGGGCAGGCTTTGAGGACTGTTACCATGAGTCCCCTTATGGATAGAAATTAACCTGAGACTACCCTTAACGGACCTGCAGGGGCCACCATAAATATTTGAAAGGGTTTCATGTTTAAGGGGGGGATGCTTGTTTGTGTGTTTGTTTGTGGAGATAGACAGTAAAATTAAGATTCAATTCAGGGAAGGGACATAAAGGATAGACTTGTCATCAACTCCGAAACAATGACGCTGTTAGTAAAATGTCTGCCCCTCTGGGGGTGCTCAAGCAGTAGAGGGATGGAGTCCTTAGAAATAGCCAACAGACATAAGCTCTACAACTTCATATTTAAATCCTACCACTGAGCATTAAAATGGACCCCAGGAAGTTTCTAAATCCTTTTAGGTTAGGGGTTTTTAAAGGGTACCATCTACTTTTTCCAAGGAAACTTTCATGGGTTAAGTAGTGGGGACATAGCCAGCTAGGCCCTGGTCAAATACCACTTCTAGGATGGTGGTTGGTTCAGGTACCTCATGGTACTATTACAACAAGAAACTCAAGTGAAATAGCTGCTGGAGGAACAATCATTACTTCTGCCCCACACTGGGGCTACGTGGCTTTGAAACCTTTGCCATCTAATGGGTAAGAGGCATCTTTAAGTCACCTAAACACTAACATGATATGAGAAGGGTGGTGTATACCCAGCTCACCATTCATTTTGTCCTCCTCTCCTCTCCTCTCCTCTCCACAAGTCTGGAAACACAATACTTAGCAAACCATCTAGTTGGCATTTATCATCGACATGTCACTCACCCATAGTGAAACCAGCCCCTCCTCTGAAATACAAACTGAGGGCTTTAAACACAAGTTCAGTGCAGCTTATGGGGAGGGGGGGTTGGGGGGGGGTTGGTGAGGAGAGAAAGATGAAAACACCTGGAATTTATATAAAGAGTTTATAGCAGCATTTTGATACACTGTGTAGGCATTTATTATTCCAAATTATCTAGTCAACTTTATATAAATTTACAGTTTTATAGAAGAAGATGTATTTTTCTACATCCAACATGTAGATAAAACATTTGAGAGGTCAGAAACATTAAATTCCTCAAAGACAGCCAGGTTGTCAATATCTGGGTGTGAAACATGGTGTTACTGAATTCCTGATACAGCAAAAGCAGACATCTGGTATTTGCAGTTTGGAGCAATAGAGAAGAACATGACAAGAATGTGTTATACTTACAAAGTACCCTTCATCCATGGGGCTCCAATTTTACCAATATTAGTTCACTGATTTTCGCAAAAAACCTGAAAGGCAGAGGGTAGGTTTGTGTTACCCCCACTTTGCAGATGTGGACATTGAAGTAAAACAAGGGGGCACATTATGGGGCTCTGACAGAGAGATGGGGGCAGGGGAGAGGATAGGGTTATAACTTAGGTCTTCCGTATCACAACATAACACTCTCACCCATTCCTCCCCCAGAGACTGATATTCTCATTCAATTCTTATCACAATCTCAGCTTATACACAGTTACACCAGGTTAGCAGGAGTGAGGGAAGACCTGAATTATTATGAAGCCAGACACTGACATCCCTTTAATGCCCTGAGGGGGTAGGACATGCTTCTCGTGTTCTGTTTAAAACATGGAGGGTGGGTAAGGCAGACAACATGCAACCATCCAACTGAAATTTGGCCTGAAAAGAATGTTTCTACTGCTCAGTTCGTTGTACGTATGTTCACATTTCAGCATATGGACTTGTGTTTAAAGTACATTCCAAGGGAGTCAGAATGCTTCAAATGTGATCTCACAACAACATTTTTAGAAGGGTTTATTTTTAACAAATCTTTCTAAGACATCACGTCTTTTCTACCACTCATGGGCCATTGTTCACACATCAAAACAAGACATTTATTTGGTTGCTACTACAAGGAGTTTATCTTCAAATGTGGCTTCTTGGAAGACACAAGAATGTGGATAGTATGGGTCTTGCCATGAGGAAATTTTTAATCTTGTGGTTTGGTGGTGTTAATGAAGATACAATCACCATGGTCAGAAACCTTCCAGAATGTTCTGTCAGTTTCTGGACACTCCTAGTAAGTCAAGGACACTTTCTCGGAAAGAGTGTCTTTAGGAAAAACTCTTTAAAAAGATGAATCTACATATAGGCCATGCTATCAGAAATCATAAAACAGGTTTTCCTAGAAAATATGAATCTAGAGTATCGAAACACACATGATTTCAGGGTCATAGTCTCACGTGACCTTCTCTGTACTCAACCATGCAACACTGATTTCTTTTCTCCTCAGATATCCACATACCTTCCCACTCCAGACTCTCTTTCCATCTCTTTCTCTGCTACAGAGCCACTGTGGGTTACCCATCTCCTTCATAGGATCACTGCCCAAAGACCCACTCCCTGAACTTGCCTCCACCACATCTAGAGGAGTTGCAACCCATCATGCAATTTTTCCCTTCCTGTCTTCTCTATTTCTCAGACTTACCATGCCCCTGTTGTATATGGCCCATCACTTTGCTTTTCTATATCTGCCTACTGCAACAGAAACCAAGCAAGGCACATTTGTTCTCCGCTAAATGTAGGACCAAAAGAAACCATATGCATAATCAATAACTAGTCCTGGGTCTCCTTTTGGATCCACCTCTTTTTCCTCTCACTGGGGTACAGTTGTAATTGGTAATGAACGAATGTCAATACTAAATAATAGATTTTTTTGTACCACTCGACCGAAGAAACAGAAACTTCACTAACATTTATGAAGATGGTTGCAAAACAAAGTATTATAAACATACATTTTATCTCTTTTTTTCCTCTTTTCTTGATCACTGGTACAAGTTGAGTGATCCCCTTGCTTGGCCAGCTCTTCATTGCCTCTTTGCAGCCCTCACCCTCTCCTCTTTCTCTCCCTTGCCCTTTGTTTCCCAATATGTGAAGTATGGAAGCTGCCAGTGCAAATTTCCCAGCTTCCTCCAATTTCAGAAGCTAAGGAGATCAATGACAGGATGACAGACCAAATTATATCCAAACCTTTTTGCATCTCTTGACTTAATAGCTCTAACTAAGCACAAATTTACCTCAAAGGTCCCAAGATCACCATTCCATACCAAGTGAAGCAGAGACCCTTGGAGGGGGCCACAATTTGATCATCTAGGCTCATATAAATGCATTCAAGCTTTAAAGGAACACCACAGATATCTCTGCTGAGCTGTGTCCCATTCCCCACTCTTACCCTGCTAACATGTGACAGACATTTGAAGAGCATTGCCACCTCTGCCACTCACAGGCTCTTCAGTCACAGACTCTTCACTCAGGTCTCTAAACAGATTTCCTGTTTGCTTCCACATTAATAAAACTCGCACCTTTGCCAGTCAGAATTTTTTTTCCAAGCATCTGAACATGTGAAGAGATTTAGAAGCAATTAACGTTCACGAGTAACAGAGCGATCAACATGGGAATTACTAATGGGACTGGACAGAATCCAAAAGCTGATATTAGGATAATAGCAAGTCTCTGACATAGGTTACAGCGCTAATTCTGCAGGGCGCAGTCTTGGTTTGATTTCAGTGGCTTTGTAGGCTGCTGTCACAGTCACATAAGCCTGTTCTATATAAGGTGCCCCACCCCCTACAACATAGTTTTTTTATTTTTTACCTGCCAGTAAGAAGAAGGCATTTTGGCATCATTATAACACAACCTCTAGCATTAATGGTATACATTGAATTCAAGTTTATTTTTAAATTGCCTACCTGACAAAAATGCTAAAATGTCATTTCCCCCACTTTGGGTCTCTAGACTATCTTCACCTGCTAGCTTTTATAGCTAGAGGCTACAAAAATAATAGCTATGGATTTCCACCTTGCGACTCCTGGGTAACTTTTCCTGCTTAACTCATGTGTGTACATCTCTAGAACCAGAAGGATAGGACATTCCCATGCTCAGAAGATCTGGCCCTGCCCATGCTCCTGATTTGATTTCATAAGAATTACTCCAGTGCTCAGTCCTAAATGAACTTCTATCATCCCATCCCACTGACACCCAAGGCTAAGAAGACATTAAAGAAGAGATGGCAGAAAATTTGGGAGAGAGGAAGATTAAAGAGCATCCCTGGAAATCAGTGTCTTCTGCGTATGACAAGGCTGTTGACTCGGGAGTTCGCAGCATCTGTGGTTGCCAAGCACAGGCAGGCCTGCTGCAAGATCAACCTAGTCAATGTTCTAGTAAGGATTCGTGGAGGAGCTCATAAGACCTACTCCTAATTGAGGAGCGACTGGGAGCTGGTGCCTATCAGAGGATGAAGAGACATTTCTCTTCAGGAATATGGCCACTAGTAGATTCCTGTTCTAGTTACCTTTTAGTTGCTCTGATAAAACACTGGCAAGTAGCAACTCAGGAAATGAAGGAATTGTTTTTGGCTTACATGTCGAGGTCACAATCTGTCATTAAGAGAGGTCAGGAAAGGAAAATCTAGCAGACATAAAAGCAGAAACCATGGAGAAACAATGGTTGTGGGCTCATGTATAGACCCATGTTTATCTAGCTGTACAACACAACCCAGAACAACTTGCTGAGGCAATGCTGCCATCCCAAAAGGTACCTCAAGACATTTCTCTCATAGGCATGTACATCAATCAACCCGATCTGAGCAATCCCATAGTCAAGACTCCTCTCATGACTCTGGATTACGTTGAATTGACAGTCAAAGCTACTTAGATGGTTGTCTATGTTCCAGTAAATAGCCCCTCCCCTGAGTGTGTGGGAACAGCACTAAGGGAACTAATTAGATTTTTTTAAAAAGGACATGAAGATGGAAGGGGGAAATGTTGGATGGTGGGGTATCCAGGAGTAGAAGAGAAATGTGGATGAGTATAATCAAAATACATTGTGTGTATCTATAAAATCTTCAAGAATAAGTGAAGAATATTTCTAAAAGTATATTAGAAACTCAAGAGATGATTCCACAGTTAGGAGTCCTTGCTGTTCTTTTAGAAGACCCAGGTTTGGTCCCCCATCATCCATACGGTGGCTCACAGTCATCTGTGATTCCAGTTTCAAGAGATTTACTGCCTTTTTCTGACATCTGTGGGCACTGTTCATACATGGTATGAATAGACTTGTCAGCAAAACACTCATACATACACAATTAAAATAAGCAAGTCCTTTAAAAGTATATTGTACTCAAAAATGGAGATTAGATACTTTGAGAATTTGGAGGGAGAGAGACAGAGACAGACAGAGACAGAGACAGAGACACAGAGGAAAGAAGGAGAAGGAGGAGAAGGAGAAGGAGGAGAAGGAGAAGAAGGAGAAGGAGGAGAAGGAGGAGAAGGAGGAGAAGGAGGAGAAGGAGAAGAAGGAGAAGAAGGAGAAGAAGGAGAAGGAGGAGAAGGAGGAGATGGAGGGGAAGGAAAAGGAAAAGAAAGAGAAGAAGGAATCTCTCCAGGAGTCCGAAGACCATTCCCCACTTCCCAACCTTTCACCCTTCTGGGAAAGTCCCACATGATCAAGAATGTTCTAGTTGTTACTCCTCTCTCTGCCCTAGCCTGTACCACTCATTGCTAAAAACCCATCACAGACACCAATGCCATGTACTCTCTGTGTTGCCCACTGAGCTTGCTTCTTTAACCTCAGTCCTGGCATCTTTCTCTCACTCAGCCTAAAGGACAAGTGGTCCAGCCTTCAGGGTCTTTGACTCTCCTTGCTCAATCACAGCTCAGTTTGTTCTGCCAACCTCCTTCTATTCAGACTATCGTCCCACTTGGTCAGAGAATGCATTCTACTCTGCTCTTTCACTTTGTATATGTTTATGATTTTGCTTTGTATATCTCTTGTGGTTTATTTTATTTATTTATTTATTCAGAGTGGTGTAAAAAATAAACTGTGTTCCTAGAAGAGCTTTTCATTAATTCAACTACTTTAACATTAGACACCAGTATGTAATTAGACAAATTCTTTTGTGTTTTGTTTTGTTTTTTTCTCTTTGTTTCTCTCTCATTCATTCTTTCTCCCATTCCTTTCTCCTTCTAGCTTGCTGTTTGTGGATGTTCAGAGAGGTCCTGTTTATAATCCAGCATTATTATTTTTACCTCCATCTTCCTACCTTCACGTCCAATGCTGTGTGTGTGTGTGTGTGTGTGTGGTGTTCCTGGGTGCATGCATGTGGGGACCAGAGAACAACTTTAGATATCCTTCCTCAGTAGCTGTACAACCTGGTTTTTGAGTGATGGTATCTGTCATTGGCCCGGGACTCACAAGGAGACTGGGACGGCTGGCCAGTGACCTTTCAGGATTCATCTTTAACCAGCTCACCAGCTTTGTGATTATAAGTGCTCATCAACATACCTGCCTTTCTTTTTAAATCTAGGTTCTGGGTATCAAACTCAGGTCTCCATAACTGCAAAGCCAGCACTTCACTGACTGAGCTCTTACCTCAACCCCCTCATATCTAACCCTTTCAAGCTTCCATTCATCTTCTGAATAGAATCAGCTCCTGGTGTACAACCCGTCACCACCAGGCTGTGTGTGTTCAAAGTCGGTTTTAACAACTATAACCCACAGGATCCAGACCATCCACAGACTCATTCTCAGGGCTCCCCTGTTTTATCTCTGGAGAGAGCCCTTTAATATTCTCTGCAGGTGCCCTAGCTGTTAAGAGGCTCAGTATCTCAGAGCCTCCCACCTCCCACAAGTCAGACACTGCCTCCCCTCCCCAGGTAGCAGCAGTTGAGATTAAAGTGCTTGTGGGCAGTACTAATCCAATCAGGGCTGGCTCTGTCTGTCTCTACCAGTGGGGAGGGAAAGCATCTTGGCAGAGTGCCTTTCAACTCAGCTCAGCATTCCTCCTGGGGTCAGAGTCCTGTGCTCTCGTCTGATGGTTCTGCAGAAGTGAAGGTGGTTGTCACTGGCTTCACTAAATCATCCTTTTGCCATAGAGCCATGGTATGTGCGTGTGTGGAGAGAGAAATGGAGAGGAGAGGGAAGAGATTGGGGGTGAACTCTAATGAGTTGGCAAGCAGGGGCAGAAAGTACAGTAACATAGTTTTCTAAATTCCAAAGATTTAGAAAAACATATTCAACCCTTTCCTCTGGCCTAAGCATCACACAATAGCCACCAAGTTTACAAGATAGGAATTGGGGGGGAGGGGGCTTCAGGGGGGATTTGCTTTTCTGCATCCGAAATCAACAGAGACCCCTTCCAAGAATGGTGTGTAGAAGACTGCAGAAAACATTGATGATATGAAATCTCTTTCTATTCCAGGTTAAGGAGACTAGCAGGGTGTGGCTGGGGAAGATTGGCAGAAGAGCTGATACTTGGGGTGGGGGTGGGGGTGGGATTGGAGACGCTTTGGGATTTTGCAGAAAAGATCTGTGCTATGGAAGTCATAAGGTGGAGCACAAAGCAGAATGGTGACTTTCTCTATTGTCCCTGTGGCTTCACTTCTGCCTATAGATGAGACCAGGGCTGTCTCCGTAGTACATCCAGCCCCATGTACTCACACTTCAGTGTTTGCCACATGGAATAGCTAGGAATATAGACTTTCTTTATTTACACCCTAAGTAGATTTTAACCACTCCTGAGAGAGAAGTAGACGAATAAAGAAAGCAATCTGAGGCGCTTCCAGGAAGCTGAAGTAGTAGTAAAAACTTGCATTAGTCTGTTTATTCCTCCACCAAATATTTACAGATCATCTACTGTAGATCTGCAGTGGTTGACAAATGACCTGAAGATCTTTCCCCACATGGAGATCATATTCAGATGTGAAGAGATGCTCCGGTAGCAAGCAAGCAAGTAAATACATGTGCAAGATTGACAAATACTCAGGAAAAGAGCAGAGAACGTGAAGAATTGCAGAGACATTTGCATGTTTCATACAGGTTTTATTTCCATTTCATGCCAAGAAATTTTTGTCACTGGGCTCCAGCTATGTTTCAGGTCATGGAATCAGCATATAGATAGAAGATGGATGGATGGATGGATGGATGGATGGATGGATGGATGGATGGATGGATCAGTATGTAGACAGATTATAAATAGATAACAAACAGATAATGATGGTGGTGTTGATGATGACAAATGATAGACAGATAATACACAATACATACATACATACATACATACATACATACATACATACATACAATCAGCCTCTTCATTCATGGATGGTACATCTATAAACTGAACAATAAATCACAGGCCAGAAAATAAAATGTTCATCTGTGCTAAATATGCACAGAACTGTTTTCCCTTGTCATGGTTCTCTCAGTGATACAATCTAACAACTCTTCACACAGCCTTTGTGTTGTATTAGTAATCTAGAGATGACATAAAGCATAGAGTAGGATGTTGCTGAGTGGGAATGTCTTAAGTGCCCTTAAATTAAGTGTCCTTAAATGCACAGAGGGCTCTGCGTCATTGTCCTGCCCTCCACTGCCCTACATCACCTCCGAGTTTCATTACCATCATCTGCAAAATGACATGGAAGAGTTACTGTGCATGTCATATGCAGGGGTGCAAGTAGAGCCCCGCCCTCCAGCAGCTGTTGCTGAGGAAGTGATAGACCAGGTGCCTCCTTCATCTTCTCACCCAGGAACAGAAAATACAGCAGGGCACAAAGGCCCCTTACAAGAAAGGGGAACAGAGCTGCTGTTTGTATTTGTTTTCATTGTTTTCATGGCCATGTAGTCCTTAGGAACCTTATACTAGGTGACCTTGGTACCTCTAGCAGTGTTAGGTCAGACGTGAGGGTTCTCATATCGCACTCCACCATTTAAGAGGTTCAGGAAAGACGATTGCCTTGAGTTTGAGTCCAGCCTGGACTACAGAGTAAGACCCTGTCTCAGATTACCCCACTCCAGCACCAACAAAGAAAACTACTTCACCATTTGCTGTGAGTTGGCCTAATGTGATTGGGATTCTGATGTTAACTCTGCTTCCTCAAGAAGGGTCGTCCCCTACAAACAAACAGTCCATCACTTATTCAGGTAATCTCATGGGAACCTTCTCCCTATTTTAACTGGTCAATAAAGGCTAGAGCCTGTGATTGGACAGTGGAGAGGAAAGGTGGGACTGGAGGTTTGAGAATGAGGGCAGGAGAGAGGGAGAAGAGGAAGAAAGGAAAAGGAGAGAGGACAGAGGAGGAGGAAGAGGAGGAAGAGGAGGAAGAGGAAGAAGATGAGGAGGAGGAGCAGGAGGAGGAGCAAGAGGAGGAAGAAGCTATGGTAGACCAGAACCACGTTGCCAGGCTAAACCACAACTAGCAAGGGGTCTTATAACTGGAGAATAAGTCAGTATAGTGTTCAGTCTGCCTAATCTAGGCATATAGCTTATAATTATATAACTGGATTGTGTGGTTTTTTTATATGGGATTATTGGGGTTGGAAATTCCAGCAACAAATATTACTTTAAAAAAATAGTCCATAGTTGTATACATTCTAGAAACAATAAAAAAAATGAAGGCATGTTCCCCTTTGACACCATGTACCCACAAGAAATGCAAACAATGGCATTAAGAATGATGCCCCAATGTATATCAGCCAGAACCCTTTGTATCAAAAACAAACAAACAATCAAAAAAACTAAGAAACCTGCACCCGTTTGCTCCAGTGGCTTTCTTTAAAAACACACATTTGTACATATTTTCTACAACCCAAGAAAGCCTCACAGTAGTGATTACTATCCATTGGACCACGGCAACTTCTCTTCCTTTTCTTTCTTATAAAAGAGTCATTATTCCAGGGCCACGGAGCAATCGGGAAAAATGCCAACATTTAAACATGTCACATTCCCCTGGACAGGTAATTCCCCCACTTTCCACAGCAAATAACCTCTTAAAATAGTTTTGTTAATTACTCCCTTGAAAGCCAAATCCCCTTCTAGACACACCTGGAAAGTCTTCTGCTTGGAGCCACACCCAAAGTTGTATTACCTCTATGGTTCTCAGTGAGCATGCACTACTTTCATGAGCAAAATATCTAAGGGTAGGAGATAAAATGAAGAGGTGTTAAACCCCTCCATTTATTTATATATTTATTATTTTATAATTATTAATTATTTATTAATCCTTTATTAACACCAATGATTAGCCCAAACATCTCTAGCTTTTACACAAAAATTTGTATGGATGGATTTTCGTGGATACTTTTCCTAATATTAGAATAGGTAGATGTGAGGTAGAAGAGAGAACTTGGGCTGACCTCATTCCTCCCGTGCTTAGCAGCCAAGGCAGGGCAAGCCTCTGCTCCATTCTCCGAGACAGATTTAAAAGGGGGAGAGAGACTGAAGGTCAGGGAAGAAGAAAGGGTGTGAGGAGATGAAGGGAAAGGGGGACAAAGAGAGAGGAAATGAAGAACGTAAAGGGATGAAGAGAGTGTAGAATGAAAAAAATGCAGAAACCAGCAAGGGAGAGTGGTCAGAGGAGAGCTGTAAGTGAAAGCTGCTAGACCGTCCAAGGGCTCCAGCATGACCGGGACTTAGAACGCTAAGCCAAGAGAACCAAGGATAGACCGCTCCCGAGAACATGAGTTAATTTTGAGCTGAAAGTCTTAAGTAATAAAAAGCCTAACTAGCAGGGACATCGCCACATATCACCTGACTACCAGCTTGTAGCCTGCCTGAGAACAGAAACTGCCCAATTAGCTGCAGCCTCACACCTGGAATTAGATGGATCTAGGGAGCCTGGTTTCCGTGTATGAAACTCTAGGGTTGGTTTGCACTATAGCGATAGGAAGAGTGTAATAGGAAAAATGCTTCCAGCTTCCTGGAACCACTTAACAACGGGCCCTGACAGGTGGAGGCAGCCTCCTGTGTCCCCGAATTGTGGAGCCCCTGGGTTAGAATCCAGCATTCATTCAGTAGGTCAGTCTTTTTACCAGTGCCCACAAGAACTATCGCACCGCACGGCTGTTGAGTACCGGGGCGAGCTGCCCCTTGTTTCTCTCTCTAGGAGCCCATCAACTCCTGAGGAGGCTAAACGAGCAAGCACGTAAGAATTTTCCATGGTGATAATTAAGAAGAGGGACTTGAGAGGTGACTAAATTGCTTACAAGCATGAAGGCCTGGCTTTAACCCTGAACTCGGGTGGAAAGAAAAATAAATAAATAAATAAATAAATAAATAAATAAGCCAAGCATGGTGATAACTTCAGTGCTGGGTAGGCGGAGACAGGCAGATTAGTAAGAGATCTAACTGGAAAAAAAAAAAAAAGGCAGGAGGAGACTGATTAGAATCTCAGATGTGACACTAAACATTGTTCTCCGGTCTCCACACCCACACAAGTCCGGTCTCCACACCCACACACGTATATACGTACATAAAAAGAAAGAAGAAAGAAAGCAGGAGAAGACGCAGGAGGGGGAAAGGAAAGGAAGGACAGTGGGAGGGAAGAAAGGAGGGTTATTAAGAAAGGAAGGGAGGGGCGGAGAGAAGGGGAAAGGGGAAGCAAGAAAGGAAAGAAGGAGCAGGAAGGTAGATGGGGCCAGAGAGGGAGAGATGCAAGGAAGTAACGACTCTAGCTTCATGGCTCAGGGCAGAGGAAATAAACTCAGGGAAGAAACGTCTGAAGCAGGAACTTCTAAGTTAAGACTTGAATCACAAGGAGGACCCTACCTGCAAAGATCCAGAGAAAGAGCAGCCTAGGAGGGGAAAGTAAGAACTCAGCACGGGCCATGTCTCCCCTACCCCTCCCTCCCAGCTAAGCAGTTTCTCTCATTCTCTCTCTCTCTCTCTCTCTCTCTCTCTCTCTCTCTCTCTCTCACTTTCCCTCTCTTTCTCTCTCATCCAAAATTCAAAAGCACACAGACATGTTTAATTTTAAAATCTCAAATTGCATACTATGCCGCTAGGAGAATGTATCCCGAACCTCAGATTATTTTTAGAATAGTCCACTTGAGTTTCCTCAAGTGCTTTTTCCCCCTTATTCAACCAGAAGACCCAAATAGTCCAGGTACATCAGCCTCCTCTGAATACGGAAACTGCATTCATCAGCCACTTGCCAAAAATTGGATCTTACTTCAAAGCTCAATGACTTGATTACTCCCAGAGCAGAATACATTACACTGATTACGGGATTATTCGCGTGCTGTTTCTGAGAGGTTGGGCAACATTGCTCAACATCCCATCCACCAACAAACACAGGAACAGACGTGGGGAATTCAGTGCTGGTATGCAAACCGCCTCCACGTTGTGGTTGTGGTGCCCAGGTTTGCTCCTCTGCACATATTTTTGCTAAACTGATTTTGGAAAAGAGAGATACAGTAGTAATTTGGAACCACAGAAGTCACAGGAAACAAATTAAAAAAAAAAAAAAAGTCCCAGCAAGAAACATATCTGGAAAGGTTTCTATGATGTGACACATACTAGGTCCTCAAGTGATACATAATAGGTCTTGAGTAAATAGGGTCTCTTTTCACCTTTTCAGTGTCAAGACCATAGAAGTCATTTTTATGTCAACAATTGGCTGGAATCATATTCACTGATTCATATCTTGGTCCTTATGAGCCTAGTGCTGTGGTTTTTGCCGCCCCCCCCTCCCACCCCCACGATTGCTGCAGCTTCGCCAGCTGATACCAGAAAAAATTAAAAAATAGAAAGGTCTGGGTGGGAAGAGAGTAGGAAACTTTCACAGGCTGATTCCCCACCAATTGACAATTCAGCACTGTGTGCTCAAGACAATCAAATTCCTATTATTTTACTCTTTTAACATTAAAAAGAGCAAGAACCAAAAACCAAAATGGAAACAGGGCATCCTCAGTTCAAATAAGGCATTACTCAGAAAGAGCAGCATAATTCTCCTGAACTCTATGCTGTTAGCTAATCAGCATAGTGATTTCATTTTTTTTTCTGTTGGCATCTACTAACTGTCATGTCATTTCCACAAGGGTGCCATCTGTATTTATAAAAGAATTATCTTTGTGGTGATCGAGCAATCTACAAACAATGGTGCTATTTAACTTTTCTTAGGGGATCAATTGTAGAATTAGGTTAAAGGATTTATGAGTCTTTTTTTCAGGATGACCCTTGGGAGGATTTGTCCGAGTCTCCTCGATGGGGGGGGGGGGGGGGGACACACTTGAAACAAATAAATATGCAGGAATGTAAATAATTTCAATTTATTAAAACAGAAATTTTGACATGTTCCTTGGTATTTTGGATGTTGGTATGTACATTTTAAGATTTTATTTTTAATTACATGTATATGTGTGCATGTGCACATAGCTGTGTGGGAGGAACATGTCCTGGGAGACCAGATGACAGCATGAGAGTCCTTGGCTGTAGAGTTACAAGTGGCTGTGAGTTACTTAACATGATACTGGGAACCAAACTCAAGTCCTCTGCAAGAACACACCCACGCTTACCTACGGCGCCATCTCTCTAGCCTTAACATAGACCTTTAAACCAACATGTTGAGTTTCGACTACAAGTCCACTAAAGTGATCATAAACAAAATATTTTCCTTTTTTTCCCCTTGTTGACTGAAAGGATGGGTTATTTCCAGCATTCTCTGGTTTGGCATCCTTGGTTGAGACAGAACACCTTTGCATTATCCAAGGCCACTGCTCTTGAGTGGAATCAATATTTGCCCAACAAGGTTAGGTACAACAAATGCATGCTCAAACCTTGCTTTGTTTGGTTCTTAATGTTGTTTTGGTAACAAAAGCCCTGGCCCAGTGGTGGCTGGTCTGCAAGCCCTCACCTCTGAAGGAACTAGACATTCAGAATAGACCTTCTGTTAGCCATGGACCTCATAGACAAGTAACACCAGGTGACTGTAAAGACATTTTTATTGAGAGGATTTCAATAACTACTAAGTAGAACCCAGAGAGAATAACCTTCTATGACACAGGAGTGTATTACTTAAACTTTGGGTCAATACAGAAAGATAAAATACAATTTGAAAATATTGAAGACACAAGTCTCTTCATTGGGAAGTAATTTTTCCCAGTAGTGATCAATTGCTTGGTAAATTTAAAACAGTGTTTTTAAGCATTGTGATTAAAGTTAGTATGTGGCACGCTGATAAAATAAAAAAGTAAAGCAAACACTAATATACAGAGATTTGTGGAATTCTTGTATTGGCCATATAGAATAAGCAACAGGTGCAAAAATAAACACAATACACAGAGGCCCGAATGTCATAGAGCTAGTATTTTCTAAGGGGTATGCAGATGAGCCATCAGGTATAAGCTCGCTAAGTCATATTAGAGATAAAATTAATGGGTATAACTAAATTATATGTGTTACAAAACATAACGACTATATTTTGCTCTCTGTATAGTACAGTATCATTGCTTTTCAAAATCTAAAATATTTCTTTTAGATCATGCGATTATTCACAAAAACCTAAGAATAACTTTCCAGGATTGTGGTTTTTACATCTCATTTTTCTATTTGCATTGGAATGTTAACATGTGGACATTTTGATAACCCAATTTTGAAGTATGTTAATAGAATGGAAATTGTCCAGAAAACTGTAACATAGAATAATATATAAATATGAGGGTGGGAAAGTAGATCTTCTTGGAGAAACTGACTCTGTTACCCATCAGGGGATGGAGAGGATGAACTCTGGGTCGGACAAGGCCTGAATCCATGATCTGGCTCCACCGCTGTGCTGAGATATTTGCCACATCTTGGTGAGGTTAACAAATGTACATGTGTTTCAAGCTATTTTATTATTTAATGTATATGGCCATTTTGCTCACATACATGTCTGTGCACCTGGTACCCATAGAGACCAAAAGAGATGTTGGAATGAAAGATAGTTGTTAGAGGTTGTATGGGTGTTGGGATTCGAACCCCAGTCTTCTGGGAGAACAGCAAGCTCTGTTAAATGTTAAGGCATTTCTACAGCCTCAAATATAAATTTCTTAAAAAGAACTCAGGCCTCAATGTAATTAGAGCTGCCCCAGAGTGTGTGGTGGTAATACTCCTGACAGGACATTATAATAGGATTCAGAAGTCTTCGGTGCAAGTTCCGAATTCCTCTCTCCTGAGTGAACTTGCACATTGGATTAAAACCTCAGACCTCTAAAGTTGATTCCCTTTGCTCTAAAATATACCTAATAGAACTTCTTTGTGAGAAAATTGATAGGGTGTCGATTTCAGGTGTCCACATGACTGAGCTGTAGACTGCCCAGGTACATGGTTCCACATCACTGCAGACATGTTTGTGCGGATGTTTCTCAATGAGGTTGACTCCTGATCTGAAGCAGTGGGCTACTGAATGAGGCAACCCTTCCCAAAGCAGAGAAGGCTTCCCTCCAGCTACCAAAGGCACAAATAAAACAAAAGGCAAAGTGAGAGACAATTCCCTTTCTTCCTGGAGATCTCTGAGCTGGGCCTGGCTCTTCTGCCTTTACGCTGAACCAGAACCTACACCACCAGTCTCCTGGTTCCGTGCCTTTGCCTTTCTCATCCCTGGGACTTGTAGAAACTTGAATCTCAGACCATAGGCTGTAAATTTTGTGCATCTGTGTGTAAAATCTCTATTGGTTTTTGTCTCTCTGGAGAATTTGAACTACCACCATAGAGAAAAAAAAAAGACAATTAAACCATCTCATTAAATACACTACTAATTTTATAGGTGCTGTGTTTTACCTGAGTGTCTACTAAAGGCCCATGAATTAAAGGCTTGACACCAAGCCCGAGAAGCTATTGTCAGGTAGTGGGGCCTTGAGGTAGTGGGGTCTGCTAGAAGCAAGTTAGGTCATTAGGGACATGCCCCTGAAGGCATTAGGACCCCCAGCCTCTTGCCTTTTGTCTGCTTGCTGCTGCAGGAAGTGAGTAGACTCCTCCACTAAGATGTGTTGTCTCCACAGGCCCTGCAGCAGAAGAGTCAAGCAGCCTGAGCTTGACAAAACTGTGAGCGGGCATCAGCACTTCACCTCTGAAAGGAATTTTCTAAAGCATCGGGTAGAGTGGTAGAAATCAAATAGCATAGTAGGACCACACATTCCACACAGAGCCTCTTACGCAGAGCTTTCCTATAAACTGCCAAGGATCAGAATTGCAAGAAACAATGTGAATCTGTGTTTCATGCACTAGGTTGGATAAACTCTCCTGAATTCTCTGGGCCTGAGTTCTCTGCTCAGCAAAGTGAAAGCTCATTGTTACGATGAAGGATGGAGAGCTGATGTACAAAGTGCCTGAGAGGGTCTAACACACCAGAGGGAGTCCTGATGAGACAGACCCTGATTCCCTTTCAGGTTAAGCCTGATTCCATATTTCCTGTTTTGACTATGTGTATTCCTATGTTATAAAATGCTGAAAATGAAAAGCAGTATAAATAACCCTTGAATTATCTTTAAACGATTGTGTATGGTTTAGAGGGAAAAAAATCTATAGACATATAAAACACTCAGGATGTCAAATATACAGTATCATCATTCTGCACGATCATAGCTAATACAGTCCCATCTAAATTGCAGTCTCATATTTGACATAATTATACATAACCAAACACTAATAAAAATTGCTGCCTTATATTTCAAATTGGTAATTATGGCAGTAAACATTAACAACATGTCAGATATAAGATGGTGATTTGTTCTGAAATGTATTAGAAATCATTATACTGTATGATAATTTTAATTACAGTTTGGTAGCTAGAGAGCATGCAGCAGTCTCCGCCTCCAAGTGCATGATGGAAGCTCACTGCTCTTGGGCTCTGCCCTAGCCCTGGCTGCAATTTAACAATAGTGTGAGCCCAGTCTCCCAGGACAACTGGAATAGCATGAGATTTGAAGTCACTCTTCCAAGATTTTAATCTTTGCTCTGTCACTTTCTGAGCACTTGAATTTAAATAAAGGCAATCTCTCTGTGCCTCTGTTTTCTGTCCTTTAAAATGGAAGATAGGGACCAGCAGGATGGCTCAGTACCTGAAGGTGCTTGCCACCAACACCTGACAATCTGAGTTTGGTGCTCAGGTACCACATGGTAGAGAGAACCAACTCAAACAAGCTGCCCTCAGACCTCCACAGGTTCACTGTCGCACAAACACACTCTGAAATCAAGAAATGCAAACTTTTCATGGAAAACAAGACTACCTACTTCAGGGGGCTGTAATGGCAGAGCTAGCAACCACTCTGTGTGCGGTGCTTAGCCTAGTACAGGGAACATAGGAAATCTTCAATACAACATGGTTATTGATATTAATGGACATTTGATATTAATAGACACATCACTTTCCTAAACTTTCAAGCTCAAACTCTAAATAATAGAAATCCAATGTTCTATTTAACATCAAACATGCTAGCCATCTCTCAGGATATTCTTCAAAATAAATGGAATCTTTCTCCCTCCTGCTTTCTAAATCGTCTTCTTTTTTCCCCTGTCACTCAGTGTTGGTGGTCAGGTAGGAAGCTCTGTTCGAGTTTACATTTTCAGCTCTTGAGAATATGCGTGTTGGCTCATCTTCTCTTGACCCTTTATTTGTGCTCTAGCAGGGCCATTAAGCATGTCTCCAGGACTCCTGGCTATGGTCAGCCAGCAGCAGTGGAGAAGCATCAGGGAGACCCCACCCCCAAACAGCTCAGCAGAGGAGCCATGAAGTTCCCACCTCTCCCCACATCATAATCCACATAAGCAGCCCATGGACCTAATGTAGAAATGTAATGCCCGGGAAGGAAGGAAGGAAGGAAGGAAGGAAGGAAGGAAGGAAGGAAGGAAGGAAGGAAGGAAGGAAGGAGAAGAGACTTATTTCAACACAGAGACTATTTGTGTTTATCCACTTCCATCTTTTTAAGATCTCTGGATCTTACATCCTGCAAGACTCTCTAAGACCTCCATGCAAAGTGAAACAGGCCTTGCAGCATTGTGATAAAGCACCTTCCCTTTCCACATTTCCATACCATTTCAGATAAAATATTTGGGCGAAAAGACTGGACTGCTAATTAGAGAACTGTCTGGAACCACCATGAAACACATTTCCATTGGTGCAATAAGCAAAGACTGTTCATTAAAATCACTGTCCTCGGTAAGAGAAAGCTGTTTCAGGCGCCATAGATCTAATTCACAGGAGTGATCATGCAGACCCAGGTACAGTATTCATTATTAACTTAAAAAGTATGCCAAATCAATTAAAAAGCATTTTAAAGGGAAGGAATAAAATTTAGTTCTACCTAACTGCGGCTCAGCTCTAATTTATCTCCCAGCCACTTTCAAGGGATTTTACTTGGTTCTTAATCTAACATTCATTGGAAAGGGTAATTCTCATGAAATTACAATGCATCTCTTGCATCGTTTAATGCAAATGCCCCTCTTCTTAGGCAATGGAGAGCGGCTTCTCCAATAAAGACTCCCTTCAAAGTGCAAAGTGGGGGAGCCCTGGGAGCTACCGTGAAGAACAAAATACTGCATTTCTGAAGCTGCTAAGACTTAAAACTCTGCCTGCATCCCTGTGACAAATTGGGTTCCAAATATAGGTTATTCACAACGTGTTTGTTATAAGGCAAGGCATATGAATTCCTGCCGTGTCTTTCTTTACAAACATGTCAAGACTTGTGAACCCTTAATGAAATGCAGAATTTTAGAAGCAAGAAGCTAAGAAGATGCTAGGGAGAAGGCTCACGCTTTCCCGAGAGTGGGGCCTTCTCAAGCTAGGGCCTGCACAGAGAGATACCAGGTTACTTTTGAGGTCACCAAGACCGTCCACTTTAGTTTACATGTGAAGAAACCCAGGCCCTAAGCAGACACTTTCCTAACTCCTAGTGTTGTACAGAAGTAAAGATCCCAAAACCTGGGGCTCACCTGCGGAGCCCAGGTGCCTTCCATCTCAGTAGAACTGTAGATGAGATTCTAAAGCAGCAGTTTGCTTTGTAAGGCATCTTTTTTTTAAAATCCCATGGAACACCAACCTTCTGGTATCCATAAAACTCAGAAGTGAGCTTATCCCCTACAGCATATTGTTACACAGATGACTTTTGTTGTTGTTTGCTTGCTTGTTTGTTTTTTTAAATTAAGACCATCACCAGAAATCCCAGAGACTATCTACTCGCTGTTCAATTACTTTCTAGCAAGGGACTTCCTGTTGTGCTCACAGTATATCAGTCCACCCTTGTTTTGGTTTAAAGCAGGGGTCAGCAAACATTTTTTGCCAAGGACCAGATGTGGCTGTTTCAGGCTAGTCTCCATGGCAACTGCTCAACTCCACCATTGTTATACAACAGCAGACGTGGGTGATGTATGTGTAAGTATGTGTAAGTTCCAATAAAACTTTTACCAAAACAGAATTTCCTGCCATGTCTGTGTTGTGAAGTATCCTTCTCCTTTGATTTTACTTACTTATTTGAACATGCAAAGCTCACTATTTGCTGTTGAGCTGTACAAAAACAAGCGGTGGGCATGATCCATCTCAACCCACTACAGTTTGACCAGTCCTAGATTACAATCAATGAGAAAGGTCCCAGCACTCAAGAGGCTAAGTTAAGAATTGTGAGTTCAAATTCACCCTGAGTTGGGTGGGAAGGGAGGGAGGGAGGGAGGAAGGGAGGGAGGGAGGGAGGGAGGGAGGTAGGGAGGGAGGGAGGGAGGGAGGGAGGGAAAGAGGAGAAAGTAGAGAGAAAGAAATTCTGCTCTTATGTCACTATTAGGACTCTTCTGACAAATACACATTTTTTTTTCTTAAATGCACATGTTTTCTATTTGTGTTGGGAAAATAATAGTTCAAGAAGCTAATGGTTTCAGTGACCACGAGGTGCTCCTAGGTAAGACATCTTTCTTTAAATGTAACTTAATGGGCTGTACAGTTACCAAAACAAGCCACAAGATCGCATCATTACCTAGCCGGATGAGGGAGAAATCTCCATCCATACAAGGTTGCCCTGAGACCTAAGGTTTTAGGCTTCCTGTGTAAGTACTGCTTAGTTTGGGAAATAAATATTTTAGTTGCACACACGGCCAATAGCAGCATCAACCAATCTGTCATTTGGAGTCATTATCCTTCTTTTGTCTGCATGATGGAGTAAGGAGGAAGGCTCTATTTAAATACCTTTACACAGAGTACAACTCTACCGGCATCAGCATATTACAAAAACCAATTTTCTTACATCAACTTCTATCTACTTCTAATTCTGTAGCATAGCTCTGGGGAGTTGCTACAAGGTCTGTGTAAACTGAAAATCTAAATAACATTATGACGCCTATTACAGAACTAATTTATAATCTAATACCCCAGTTGAATTTAATATCCTATTTATTTATTCAAGCAAAATATCTGGAAAAAATATGTCACATCATAATGTAGTTGTTATGAAAATGGAAAAATAAAACAGAATTTTAGAGAAGGTCTGATAATTGCTAGGGGCAGGCACAAGCAAGAATTTCAGAGCCCCTTACACAAAGAAGAGGCAGGAGCCTTTGATAAATAGAATCTTTGCTTTATAATACAATTATTGTCAAATTTAGTATTTTACATCAAATTTACAACTCTAAAATGTGATTCCTATTAATGTTATCTGCTTAGAGCTACTGCAGCATAAAACTGTTGGCCAACAGATGCCACCTCATCGCTGTCTTTAACAACTCCATTCCCATCCTGGATGGAGGAGCCCAGCTTTATGGCAGCGTTTATAAGCTGTGTTGCCAATACCAACGTGTAAGTGATGTGCATAGATATATAATACGTTACAGGCTAGTGGAGAGAATTACAGCACTGCTTCTCTGAATACTGAGTGCCCTACTGATTTTTCCTCTAGAGATAAAAGAAGGGAAAGAACGAAGGGAGGAAAGACAGAAGAGAAGGGAGACATTAGCGAAATGCAGGAAACAGGACTGTAGGAGGCAGAAGGACCACGCACTGTGAAAAACAATCATTCTGTCCTGCACTTGGAGGTGCTCATCTATCCAGGAGTCTGTAGATAACCAACGGGAAACTTTAGCTGGTCCCTCTGCTAAACCAACACTCCCTCTGGAGTTCCCGTGAGTCAAAGAATATCCAGGAGTCTCAGTTCTTTCACAAGATGCCCACTGCTTGCTTTCTCTAGACACAGGAGCCACATTTTTAGCTTAGGTAGTAACTCACAGTCATGCTGCTAGAGAGAAGACACAGACCCACACAAACCTAGGACCTATCTACACTCACACCATTCCTTCCATTTCTCACAGAAAAGCAGGCTTAGCAGTCCCTAGCATCATGGGATCTCACAGAGCGAAGTCCTTAGGTCCTCTTGCAACCATAATTAGCAATTCCATAATCTGGAATCCCATAATTAGCAATTCATTCCTTTGCCTGAAAGGTTTTCTGATCTCTGAGGGTACTGAAATTAAACTACTTGGGAGAAGCAGTGTCTCTAGTTCTCTTATAGGATGACACTGGAAGTCTACAGAAATTAAACAGAGAAACAAGAAGAAGATCCCCCCCACACACACACAAGATACAAAGTCACAGGAGGAGATTCAGTCCCACACATGGAAACACACATGATTCTCTGATCATACACAACCTCTTAGGGAGCCCACGGGTAACATGTGTCAGTCATCTGAGCTTCCTCAGTGAGGAAGGCCGAGTACACTGTGACAGCACAAAGGACTCCCAGGATTCCTGAAGTGTTCTAGGAGGCACTAAGCTGCCAAGGTGTCCTTCAGAATTTGATGAAGAAGCCATATACATCCCTTCTAGCAGAGGGACCTTCTTGATGGTTTGCCTACCCCAAATAGAGACACGAAGCCCTGCTATTTCCTCGGTACCCTAACCAGCATGGATTCTGCCTCCCGCCAGCTCCCATGCCACACCCACTCCACCCTGATTCCTGGTATCAGCTTAGCTAGGATGCTAGGGAACTGAGCAGATCCATTCTGCCTGCTCTTTGTGAAAAGTGTGTATATGCAACAGAAACCCAGCTCTCGGCGCTCTATTGATTATCACCTATAAATCTAGCTAGTCATAAAAAGCCTCCATGAAATACAATCCTGGGAAATAAATCTCTCAGAGGGAGAAGAAATCTGATGGGAAATAAAATTCTCTCACATTTCATTTATTCCCTTGTTTAAAAGACTGACTTTCCAATCAACTATGAACATTAATGTGACTTGGAAGGTTGGTGGGGGCAGGGTGCCAGCTGGAGGGTCAGCCAGACAGGAGAGCAAATGTGACCATCTATGTGCCATCAGAAAGTAGCTCACCCTCTCTGAGCTCCAGTTCCATTTCCTCTAAAGAAGAATAACAAACAGGGCTACAGGGAGATTAAATTAGATAGACTAAAACATACCAAGTCTATCTTAGCAACTTGGGATGGCAGCTGTCACAGGAACACGTATCTATCTTTAAATTTTTTAATGCAAAAAAAAATCATTAGCATCTAAAAAGCGATCTCTACATTCTTCCCAGCATTCCAGGCAATGATCAATAAGGTTCATTCATTCATTCATTCATTCATTCAGTTGATGTTTGTTGAACACAAGCTGTGAGTCAGGCTTTGTCCCAGGCTCTGGGAATCTGTTCCAGTTTGCTCTCTCATTGTAAAAGGTTATAATTTCAACGCTTAGGGCTACATGTGAGATGAAACAGATGGTAGGCAAGTAATACATTTTTCCATAAGTTCATATCCACTCAGCACTCTGCCCTTTGTAGTTGTTGATGGCACCTGTCTGTTCTCTGGAAGTTTTTGGTGACCTCCACTATAGTTATTGCCCTTGGTTCTCATGACCCCTGACCTGGATGATTGTCTAAATCTCCACACTGTAGTGCTATTTTGACTCAACCAACTGACAACTCCCTTACGCTGTGGATTCATATTAGAAAGGACAGAGTCTCATTAATTTTTTACTGCCCCCTACTAAAAGTATCCACACTTGGAGTCAGCCTGCATGGCTCCATCTCTGCCTCAGAACAAGTAAGCTTGACATCAGTGTCTCTCCTGCATCCCTTCTTGTGACTCCCGCACCCATGCAAGAAGATTCCAGATGTTCCTTTCCACAGCAGTAACCGTCAGTGGAAATGGTTTCCAGAATAAAGTGTTGGTGCTGGCATTTCCACTACTTCGGGCCCGTGACAGCCATTTTCACCATTTAACCTTTTTTTACCTTCCCATCCTAGATTTCTATGATCCTCTCTGATGAAGATAGAAAACTGTATCCTGCTCCTTCCAGCACACTTCATCAATAAAGTAGCCTTTGCCTTTGCTTTTGTTTGGTTGGTTGTTGTGACCATTCCAGGCAGATAACTGAGGACCCTGAATCTGGCCAAATGCTGGGCAAAGAGAGAGCAAAGCCAGGCTGAGTGATTTGCCAGACTGCTTGAAAAAAACTGTCCATGAACCTTCTGAGGGTTCCTTGTACAACTCCATATTTGGGTCACTTAGGAGAGAGTTTGGAAGTGGGAAAATGACCACAGACATTTAGGATGATCAAGTATCAGAAGAAAGAAGAGAAAAAACAAACGCACAAACAACTCTTTCCATCTTGGATCCCTCAGATGTGGGCCAAGCATTTGTTATAATCCTGTCTAGCTCTCTAAACAAACAAACAAAAAGGAGTGGAGAGCGGTCAAAGAATTCACAAGCCAAAACCTGGCATGGGAGACTCTCCCGTCCTGACTCACATGGGGTCTCCTCACTTCCCACTCCTGCCTCAGATGGTGACAAAGCTCCAGTGGCACAGGCAGCACCCTCAGGCACTGTCACTTCCTCTGCAGCCTCCTGCAAGCATGATTGGCTGTCATGCTCATGTGGGCAGAGGCCAGCCTCTGCTCCCCCTTCTCCTTCTCCGTGCTCCCCATCAAAATGGCACGCTGCTAGAAATGTGCTCTGGGTATGTGATTTGGGGCAGATAGTTGCTGGAGTTCCCATATGCTTAAGGTACATAACTGGGCCACTGAGATAAAGGAATTTAAACATTCTAGAAAACAGCGGGAGAGCAAATTGGCCTTTTCCTCAGAGAGCTATTATTAGAGAGCCCTAGCCCAATTCAACCGGAGAGCCAATATCCAGCCCTAGCGCTCTTCCCGAAACAGTGCCCCCAACATTCCGACTCTTTCCAAAAAGGGCAAAAAGGGTGCCCCAGGGCCCCCCTGTCAGACAGGGATCTGGTCTTTCAAACTGCCCACTGGCTTGCATAGATCAATAGATGTCTCTCTTCTCACATCGCAGCTCCGCGGTCCAAAGTTTAATCTCACATGATGCCGGGAACTCACGAAACATGGCACTCCATTTGATTTGTACTCGTGGAATTTGGCAGTCAGCTCGCTCTCTTCTCTGTGTACCTGCTGAAGTCACAGCTGCTGCCTAAACTTTGTAAATAAATGCTAAACAAATGCCAAATAAAGAAACCAACTTCCCAGGAAGCAGAGAGGGCAGGAGATCACAGTTTTTGTTCTCAAAAATGTGTTATGACCTGCTTCAACGCTGCGCCCATACAGACTTGCAGCTCCTGTGAGTCTCTGTTCTCCTGGGCCTTGGATGCTCTTTTACTTCAAAGAAGGGGGGAGGAAGGGAGGGAGGACAGAGAGGCACACACAGCCATATTCTTTACTACAGAACAGATTTCTACAGAAAGTAGAGAGTAGTTTTTCATGGGACTTAATCTGCAACTGTTCAACAAAAATCAGTAAGTAAGTGGCCTTTATTTCACATGACCCTTTACTCGCTCCACTGCCTATGTGAGGATATCATGTCTGTGCCTTTTGTGGCTCCTGGTCCCCTGGCTCCCTGGGGCATGTTTCTCAACAGTAACTTGAAAGGCTCCTGGAGTTCATCACTCAAGATACTCAGGCACATTGTGTCCACGTTCTCTCGGGCTAAGTAATGGCAGGCCACATTGACCAACCGTGGCTAGAGAATGATATTTGTCATCATGGGTGAAAAGCCACTGTTTGACTGAGCTGCCAGGCAGCCTCCTCCGTTTCTATGCCCATCTCCAAGGAAACATCTATTTGACATGCAAAACGAGAGGTGAGAAAGAGGTGCAGCTTGATGGGAGAACGGAGCCTGAAGCACACTCATGTCTGCTTTTCAGACTCTGGCCTCTAGTAACACGGTCAACTTAGTAACAGTACTCAGAACTATCATTTATTCAACACTCACTGTGCATCAGGCTCTGTGCAATAGCATACAGTATGTCTTGGCTTCCCGTGATGGATCAGAAATTCCATGAAAGGTACCCATCTTCTCTCTACCACCCCCCTTAGTCTTTACCACAATAGTTACTAGCATTAGTACTAACCGGGCAAACGTACTAACTATATAACTATATAAATATAACTGACTGTATGTAACACGTCCTAAAGTGTTTCACAGGGACGTGACCTTTTCTACTGTGTGTGTGTGTGTGTGTGTGTGTGTGTGTGTGTGTTTGTGTGTGTGTGTGTGTGTGTTTGTGTTTAGGGTGGAGGGATGCTCACTTGAGCAGTATGTATGTAAACCAAAGGCTGACACAGGGATGTCTTCCTCAGTCATTTCTGGTTTTATTTGTTGTTTTGTTTCTTTTGTTTGTTTTTTTAATTTTTTATTTATTATTTTCTTTATATACATTTCAAATGCTATCCCAAAAGTTCCCCCACCCTGCTCCCCTACCCACCCACTCCCACTTCTTGGCCCTGGCATTCCCCTGTACTGAGTCATATAAAGTTTGCAAGACCAAGGGACCTCTCTTCCCAATGATGGCCAACTAGGCCATCTTCTGCTACATATGCAGCTAGAGACACGAGCTCAAGGGGGTACTGGTTAGTTCATATTGTTGTTCCACCTATAGGGTTGCAGATCCCTTTAGCTCCTTGGGTACTTTCTCTAGCTCCTCCATTGGGGGCCCTGTGTTCCATCCAATAGCTGACTGTGAGCATCCACTTCTGTGTTTTGTTTTGAGTTAAGGTCTTTCACTGAACCTGAAACTTGCTTTTCAGCTAACTTGGTTATATCCAAGAAAGCCTCTGAGAGTTTCCTATCTCTGCCCGTCTACCCAAGCCCAGCACAGGGGTTACAGGCTGAGCCACCATGACTGCCCTGCACTCAGTGCTGTGAAACCAAACTCGGATCCTTATGTCTTCACCTCCTGAGCCACCTCCCCAGACCCGTCCTTTTTGTTTTTCTTCTTGATAGCTTTATAAACTGCTTCTCACAGGGCTTCAGTGTCCTGTTCAGATAAGCATTGAAAACAGCATTTACACCGTTACTCTGCTTCAAAAATCTACACTTGTAACCTCTATGCTATTTTAAGATGTTTATTCCATCAGTAATTTTTTAAATGAGTAAAGGAATTACAACCCTACAGAGCAATTATGATGATTCCGACCTACCAATTAGGAAGGTAAGACGCAGAAAGGTTAAGGAACTAGCCGATATTCACACAGCTGAGAAGGGATAGAATTCCAGCCACTCTGACACAAGAGCCCACGAGCTTCAAACTGCAGTGACCAAGCAAGGCACTGCACTCTACTCCCAGACAGTGGCTCTACTTCTCTTTCTCACAAATAATAGCTTCTATTTCCACAAGCAAAGAAGCTCCATTTTAGTAACACAGACATAACTTAATCACTTGATAAGCTTTAATTGGAAGAAAAAAGCTGCTTGTGATGGCTTGTTTATGCTAGGCCCAGGGAGTAGAACTATTTTACAGAAGTGTGGCCCTATTAGAGAAGGTGTGGCCTTGTTGGAGTAGCTGTGTCACTGTGGGTATGGGCTTTAAGACCCTCATCCTAGCTGCTTAGGAGCCAGTATTCTGCTAGCAGCCTTCAGATGAAGATGTAGAACTCTTAGCTCCTCCTGCACCATGCCTGCCTGGATGCTACCATGTTCCCACCTTGATGATAATGGAGTGAACCTCTGAACCTGTAAGCCAACCCCAATTAAATGTTGTCCTTTTAAGAATAGTCTTGGCCATAGTGTCTGTTCACAGCAGTAAAATTCTAACTAAGACACTACTACAGTATGCGACTCAGGAGATTCAGATCAGTAGCTTTCAGGGAAGCTTGTCCACCAGATGTTGTCATGTATCCGTGTACCCACTCTGCATTGAACACCACCACATGTGGCTCTGAGCATCTCTCTAAGGACTGGAACCACCTTGTGCCGAGTGACACCCAAAACCCGTGGCACGAAAGACATCAAATCAAAGACCTCATCGCCCTTGTCTGTCCATCACTCTGTGGCCCAGAGAGGTCTTCCTCAGCCACCAGGAACCTTTACCTCTTCCAGCTCTTGCGCTCCGTCCTTCTGCTCCTAAATGACTGCTCTTCCAGCTGATTATTTTTCTTCCAGACCCACCTGTCAGCCAACTTTTCACTTTTTAAAAAGTTTTAAAAATTTATTACTCCTGAAGCGAGGACCTGAGAATGAGCAGGCGATTAACAGAATCATTTGACTGACCTTCAGGAGACCCAACAGTGGGTGATTGATGAAACAGCTACAGGTTTGAACAGAAGGTCAACTTCAATAATACGGCTGTTACTTCCTATGGCCCTTACAAACTAACTCGGTCGGTGGCCTTCACTTCTCCTTTGCAACAGTTTCAAGGGAGAGACACCTGACTGGCCACAAGCCACCGTTTTGTGATACACAAAGGGAATGGTCAGGGGATGGTGGTGGCAGTTGGTGCCGGAAGATCAAGTCCTGATGAAGAAGATGAGTGTTCTTGGCTGCAAGGTTCACTGCTATCTACACCCCTCTGTAATCACTAGGTCTAGCAGGAAGCTACCAGGGTAGAGTCTTCGCTACAGCTCAACCCAGTCTCTTGACTCATCGCTGCATCCTGTTTCTTGTATTCAACATGAGGGTCATATGCCTTCCCCACCCACCTTCAGATATTTAAGAAAGTTCCTTTCAAATATTAGCATTTGAACTTGAAAGACTATGCAAAATAAGGAAGTAACTTCATTTCGATCTTTCCTGGAAATTTCTAAGGGACTTCATAGCTTGTTCTTTTAATCTCATTGACATCTTAAAATGCACTTCATGTTTTCTCCACAAATTATAATAAACAAATCAGAACACCAGTAATCTGCCTGTCAGGGACACTATGCTGTTTGTCCTGCATCATCTGAATGCATCTTCAAAGGGATACTGTGAAGCCGAAGGCAGGGAAACAGCTAAGAACAAGGGCAGCTATGTGTACTACATGGTGACCTCCTGGTGCATCTTCTAACTAGCACTGTGACCTTGGCAAGTCACTCAACCCTAATGGGCCTCAGCTCCATACATCCAAAATGAGAAAAATAGTGCAGGACCTTCAGGATTGCTGCAAGGATTATATAAGTCAATGCATATGGTGTGTGAGAATAGGCCTGGATACATTATAGGAGCTCAGATAAGCACTGTTGACTATTAATTTTATTAATCCAATTTTATGGATGAAGAAACCAATGCTTTAAAAGGTTAATTAAATGATGTGTTCAAGGTCATGCCTATTGAATGGATGCCTAGAGACCTCAGCCTGGCAGTCAGATGCCAGGGAGTGTATTCTTATCCAATCCGCTCCTTTCTTCATTCGATTTTCAGCTGTGGGTTCCTTCTCCAGCCTTGGGCATCCATTGAAGATGGACACTTTGGAAAGGAAAGGTCCTCACAAGGTCAGCTCACCCTGTTGCCCGGTGTTAGCCGAATGTTAATGGGTGGGATCAAGTTCCCCCAAATGCTTCAAACTTAGGGACAGCTCTACTCTTTCCCTCTCTTCTCTGCCCCTTCTTAAAGAATGAAAAAAAACTCCCAATCTGCCCTGAGGTAAGATATGAGACACAGCAGAAGAGTTCTCACCCTCAAAAGAGAAAAACTTGAGTCATCTACTGAGGCAGAGAGAAGTTGAGGCTGTGTATAGACCTTCACTTTAGCGGGAGCTTTGACATTGCAATGACAGCCTTGGGCAGAGAGGGAAGGAGCTTTTGCCTAAATGAAAAAGATTTGAGAGGCCACAGAAGAGCCAGGTGAAGTGACACCTGCACATAGCCCCAACTACATGGAAAACTGAGGCAGGAGAATTACTTGAACTCTAGAATTCACTACCAGCTTGTATAAAATGGCAAGACCTTGTTTCTGATGATGTTTATGATGATGCTCGGTAATGATAAAAATCTCTAATGATTATCCTGATGGTGATGAAGATATAAAAGGGATATATCATCTAGCCAGTCTTGTTTGAGGTCTTATATTGTTTGGTTTGGTTTAGCCACTGATGTCTTGCAGGCCATGCTTCATGCCTTTTGCATTAAGCCTGGTCCCATCCAGCCATCTGCTTTCAAAATCCAAATGTGCATAAGATATGGAAGAAAGTAATCCTTTGCCCCTATTAGTACCTATGCTCTCTTCCTTTGAATCCCTTTTCCACATAGTAAGACACCCTTGATACTACCAGGAATGAATAAGACAAAGAAGAGGAAAGAAGACTTTAAAGAAAAAGCTAGAGAAAGAGAAACAAAAAACAAGATTCTCACTCCCAATAAAAGCTACCATTCCCGTTTGCCTGCCTTGCTGCATGTCCTTGTGAACTACAAATTATAGAGTTGAGCCTCAAAGAAGCTAAATGACTTGCCCAAGACCACACAGGGAATAAGAGAGAGTGCTAAGATTTGAATGTTTCTCTCCTAATCCCACCATCTAATATGTGTACCCCCTGCCTGTCTGCTAAGTGACCTACTCTGACAATTCATATGTCTACTTGGGCCTCTATTTCTAAGGCATAATTTTTATTTAGCCACTGGATTTATAATGTTTCTTCCTCATATGTATTCCTGTTCTTCCTACCACATCCTGAAAAGTGTGGTCAGAGCATCAGAGTCAGGAGCATCAGCGCTTAAGGCAAAGCAAAATCATCAAGCCACATTTTGTCCCTCTTCAGCTCCTCTGCTCCAAATTCCGAGGGAATGAAGCTCTCTATTCTATTCACATTATCCTGAGGGACAACCAGCAGCCAGAAGTCAAATACATAGGCTCATATTCTCTCTCCCATCTTCCTTTACCAACTCTCTGCATGTGAGCCTATCTCTGTAGGAAGTATCTGCTGTGAATAAAGCCATGATGAAGGGATCAGCCTGATAGGTGAATCTCTCAGCCCTCATCAAAGACACTGCCTTTCCCAGCAAATGGAGACCGTTACAGAGATACACAACTGGTCAAATGTTACCAGAGAGTAACTATGGAATGCCCAGACACAATTGGTACCCAATTTATAATGCAACCCTTATACCTAAGGTTCAGGAACTGCCATCCAAAAGGTGGCAAAAAAAAAAATATCTTAAGAGCCAGAGGACAAGGAAGTATGATGTAAGCTGTTTCTTCTCCACGCGACAAGGAAGCTGCTTCCGTGGGTTCTCAACAATGCAGTTGCCTAAGCAAAACCCGCATAAAGACAGCAGCAGCAGTCAGCGTGCCAATGAGGAGGGAAAGAATTTCACAAGGCCCCACCCCTTTGTGAAGAACCACAAGTAATCAGTGGCCGCTGAGAGAAAAACAGACTTCTCTGGAATGAGACCTCTGACAGCTTATCCAATCCCAAGGGGTCAGTGTCAAACATGTACGTATGAGCAACACCAAATGGACTCGGGAGGTTTCTATATAAAGTGGGGGGAGGGCATGGGAGAAACTGGAGAATTAAAGAGGAGATAGAGATGATGAAAATACAGGGCTCGTATACAGAATTCTCAAAAAAAAAATTCAGTTAGAAGAAATAATGCTGTGTACTGGCTGATTTCATATCAACTTGACACAGGCTGGAGTTATCACAGAGAAAGGAGCTTCCGTTGAGGAAATGCCTCCATGAGATCCAGCTGTGGGGCATTTTCTCAATTAGTGATCAAGGGGAGAAGGCCCCTTGTGGGTGGGACCATCTCTAGGCTGGTAGTCCTGGGTTCTATAAGAAAGCAAGCTGAGCAAGCCACGGGAAGCAAGCCAGTAAGTAACATCCCTCCATGGCCTCTGCATCAGCTCCTGCTTCCTGACCTGCTTGAGTTCCAGTCCTGACTTCCTTTGGTGATGAACAGCAGTATGGAAGTGTAAGCTGAATAAACCCTTTCCTCCCCAGCTTGCTTCTTGGTCGTGATGTTTGTGCAGGAATAGAAACCCTGACTAAGATATGCTTTATTTTAGCTGTGATCAAAACTGATCGCAGTAGATGGTCAAATAAGAACTGCAGACACACTGACAGCTAATGGCAGTAGAGATTCCTGTCTGTATTTCCAGTGTAGTACACTACACTGTACTGCTTTGCAATACAGCACTGATCGTCATGTAAAGTATTTGAGTTTTTGAACTAAAGAATTAACCAGGAGGGATCCATAGGATTACCAGAGCACCAGGACCACAGAGACCTCATCAGAACTTTGAATCAAGATATGGCTGTTTTCAACAAGAAAGTAGTATCTAAAGCTATCCGTTCCTGGTCACAGAAGACAAAGCATAGTGTTTTCTCTTCTTCAATCTTGTCATTCTTTCTCAATGATTAAAAAAGAAAAGAAAAAGGATTTATCATGACAGAGACTGGAAATGCTTAATATTTACTTTCTCAGCCAGTCTCACAACTGAGCCGCTGGTTCCTGTCTTACCGAGGACCACAGGGATCCCCATGAGAAAGAGCCATTGATGTCTTTAGAGAAAGGTTTTCACTCTTAATTTTAAAATACAGTTAAGTAGACTCTTTTCTCTGCCTGTGTATCTGAGGCCTATATGTACCTAGGATCGTGAGGAGCAACTTGAACTTGCAGAAGGTAAGATGCAGGCACAGCAACTGCTACACCTGGATGAGATCATAAATCTCTGAGCCAGTTTTAGAAGCATCCAGCCCTGGGTTCCTTATATGTGAGTTGTCCGGTGCCACATAACAAGTCACCCAGATTCAGCATTTTAATAACAAACATCCCACAGTGTTGATAGGTCAGGCATCTCAGAGCTAGCAGAGGCAAGACAACAAACAGGCTCAGATGCAAGGCCACCATCAAGATGCTGGCCTAGGCTATAGTCAGCCCAGTGCTCACTGATGGGGCTGTTGGCAAGAATAAGAAGGGCCACTCCCAAATTTCCTTACGTAGACCACTCCATAGACAACAACAGTGCACTGGCCTCCCTAGTAGTCAGCAATCAAGGGAGTGTGGCTGAGGATACCTAGACAAGAGACTCACTCTTTATTACCCAACCTCAGAAATGGCATCATACTATTTCCTGCCATAGTCTATTATTTTAAGAAAAGGCTTTTTAATGGTTGGGGCAGCATAATTCTTTTGTGAAGAAGGGAACGCTGTTTTGGACATTGCTGGAATGTTCTCTACGAACTAGAAGCTAATATGACCAAAAGCAAAAGTCTCCAAGGGAACGGATCTCCCTAGTTTAGCACCAGTGGCTTCTTATAAGGCTCAAGTCCATATTCAGATACATAAAGAGCATGGGTCTGGGAGAAGCATCCTGACGGCTACATACTTCTGTCTGCTTTATAAGACAATAAGCTCCTCGGGTGTTTAAGGCACTTAATGTTGGCTTTTTAGTTATTGAAAGCCAAGAGCACAGACACAAAGTGACTTGACAGTTATTTTACTGTTAATACAGATGCTTGCTCTTCTGTCATCCAAGCCTGGGAAGTTAAAACATCAAGTAAATACCACGATTAGCAAAGGAGCAACAGCACTAGTGCCCTGGTACCCAACCAATGTCTCCAGGATCTGACTAGTGAAATTCTCAGTTACCTCCTCGTTTTCATGCACATGCGTGCGAGCACACACACACACACACACACACACATGCATATGCACATACCTAAAAGAAATATGTCAGCTGTTTCCATCTTGTACATTTCCAATGGATGGATACAGACGTCAGTATTAAAAGGGTAGCAATTTTAAAGAGTGGTACTACTTCCAAAGAAATGAATGGCCATATTACACCATCTAGAATTCCTTAAGTACTTAGTAACATCCACACATTTAGCAAAAACCTGGGTAGGTAAATAAAATAGAGGAGAAAATGCCACCATACAGAAGCCTTAGTCACTATGGAACAGAAGAGAAAACAGCCCACTGACCCATCTATCCTTTCCTTTCTGTCCATCGACAAACCATCCCCACTATCCAAGTGAAACATTCCTATGGGCCGAGACTAGGATATTCTCTCTCTCTCTCTCTCTCTCTCTCTCTCTCTCTCTCTCTCTCTGTGTGTGTGTGTGTGTGTGTGTGTGTGTGTGTCTTCATTCATTGTTTCGAGCTTTCAACCCATTCCAGTCCTCAGGCTAGTCCCATATTCAGACCCCAATCCTGAGCTGCATGCAGGAGCCCACTGGGTTTGCTACATGAACTTCATCCTTCAAAGTACACAACAGCTCATGGCCCTCTGCCTTATGACCCCAGGAAAAGAGTTGCTCTCTACTGTATTCATGGCCCTACATGACTTTCTTAACCTCCAGACTTTGGACAAATTGTCCTTGGGAAAGGCCATATGGTGTGCTTTGTTCAAAACCTTGGGGTCTTTTCATGGGCCTTAACCACCGCTTTCTAGAGTTCCTTTGGGAGATTTCAAATCCTTTAACAGGCATCCAAAACCAATTATCAACTAAGGAGTGGTAGTCCCGACAATAACTATAAAGTTCAAGATGAAAGGCTCGAAATGAAAGCTATTTCCAATGCAAATATCTCTGAGAATGGTAAGGGTAAACCTTGGGGGGGAGGGAATAGTATTATTGAAAAAATGTGTTTTGTGACATTGTAATGATTAATGGCATTTCACACTCATAGAGTTGACAGGAAGAGGATGTGAAAGACTAACGAAAGTGCAAATACAAATTTCCTTTTAATATCACCAGCATTCTTCTACGGGAGCAAGACATGCACCAACAGGATGAGAGAAATGGCTATTTTTAAAATCCTGAATAAATAAGTCAGCAACGGTGCATACTAGCAATAGGACCAACCCACAGTGAGTTCTTTTAGGCGGGTTCCCCAGGGACTCCCTGGCAAGCCTCTCTCCCTCTTTTTCATTCCCCAAGCCATTTTGCTGATGGGTTGCACCTGATACCATGGAATCTACTGCTCAGCACAAAAGCAAGCCCTGTGAAGTCGGAGGCCCCACCCCTCTGCCCACTATACATTCCTCTCCTTATTTGAAGCCTGGTTTTACATCTCCTCTCTGGACATTTTCCTTCCTGCCCTCCCACCCAAGATTGCCCATCTGTCACCAGCCACCTGAGTTGTTGCATTTCTCTTCTGTGTCAGCCTCCCATTCTCCCCTCTGCACCTGCCTTCATAGACACTCTTTCCACTCTAAACAAACAACCTCAGGTGTTGTGTTTATAAGCCGGTGCTTTGATTTCCTTCTTTCTCTCATATGTGCAATGAGCATTCTGTCTGTTTTCTCACTAGACATTCCTCCATGTGGGGAGGACTCTGAGACCCCAGCACATACTTGTGTTCACTAGACAGTCTGGCCATAGGGACATCAAGAGTGTCATCTGCACCAAGTCCTGGGCTATTTCCTCAACTCTTAATTCTGTTTAACTTCCTAGGGCACCTGAACAGTGACCATGACTTTCCAGTTTCTGTCTCTCTCCCAGATACTGACATATCCTGTCCCTCCACTTCCTTGCAGCTTTACTGGTGAATGTCCTACAAAATTCAAGTCACGGCCTTCTGCTCTCTCCCATGTCATCTTCTTTAGTCTCTCAATTTTCCTCATTGATAATGTGCCAACTGTAACATCTTTCTCCTTGAGTTAAGGCATGATGTAGCACAACTGAAGTGAATTCTGAACAAGACACCGTGTCAAAACTCCTGACTTTTGGTCTGGACTCAGTGTGACCTCCAAGAGGATAGGGTTTTGCCTTGCTGGCTCATATCTCTACTTTGTAGACTTGTGCTTAGCGCACAGTAGGCACTTAATGCTAAGTGAAGTGCAAACATTTGTCAATTAATGACTCAGCGCTGGTGATCTTCAGTTATGCTCTTTTCTTGCTATCCCATGGGGTTCTCATTTTGAAATCTATTTGATGTGACACAAAACCTGTCACCATTTTAGTTGAGTCATACTGACTAAAATTTAGTTCTGTGTCTCTTTCCCTTTGATTATTTTTTTTTCAACAAAGCTGTAGTCATGGATATAGTCAAAATCTGGGCTCATCATCTATGCTTTCCTCTTAACCAGCGCATCCGTGTCCGTCCCTTCTTACTTGCTGGCACTATGTTCCTTTTCATCTGGGTCTTACCCCACTTTCTGCCTCTCAAGTCAGCACTTTGGCCCTTATGTGCTCTCTCCTCCCAGTCTGTCTAATGTATTCCATCCAGAAGCCAAATGCATCCCATGAGGACAGGTGTCTCTCTGTCTAACAAGCTGCTCTTCTTTCCTTTTTCTAATAAACCCAAGTCCCTGCGTCAAAAACCTCTTCCCTGTTTAAAATTCTCTCCTCTTGAATGGTGGTGTACACCTGCAATCCCAGTGCACAGGACACAGATGGAGACGTTCATAGCCAATAGGGGCTACGTGAAAATTTCCCAGACAGCCTAGACTTTCAAGTGAGATTCAGCCTCAAAAAAACTTTAAAGATTAAACTTTAAATTACATTCTCTCTCTCTCTCACACACACACACACACGTGTGTGTGTGTGTGTGTGTGTGTGTGTATCTTAATGACATAATAAATGAGCTATTTCCCACCATTTTCCCTATCTTGGTTTTGTGGTAGACAAGGGGCCATGTGCAACATTCTAAGAAAATGCATCCACAGTGTACTTGCTTAAAAGTACTTTTGGGGAGCTGGGGGCTGGTTCAGTGGATGAAGTGCTTGCTATAGAAGCAGGAATATCAGATTTTGGGTCCACCACACCCATATAAAAGCCAGATGAAACAGAGAGCATTTGTAATGTCAGGACTGGGGATGGTGAACAGCTAGTCTAGACAAAAGGGTGGGCTTTAGTTAGAGAGAGAGAGAATTATAGATGAAAACACTTAATATTTATCTCTGGCCATTACACTTGGTTGGGGGGGAGGGAGAAGGCAGAATTTCTTGAACCTGATACCATCTAGGATGATGCTAAATAAGGGATACTAACCCATAACTGCCATTCTCTGGTGCATGTTCCCTGTTAGGCAGGATACTGAGGACTCCATGGCTCTTATCCCAGGATGAGAACACGGAGGTTCAGAAAGCTGAAACTGATTTGTCTGCAAACACACGGTTACTGAAGCAGTAGAACCAGCTGGCTCCTGTGCCAGCCCAGATGCCTTCAAAGCCCGTGATCTGAACCATCTTGAACTCTGAAGCTGAACTCAGGCTGGTGTAGCTGCAGTAGAAACCAGCAGACATGAAGGATAAGTAAATTAATTAAAAGAGAAAAGAAGCTGGAAGAAAGCAGCAAGTCAGAGAGAAACATCTGGTACAAAACCAGTGGAGAGTGAAAGGGCTAGAGAGAGAATTCTTTGGAGAATGCAAGAAATGAAGACATAAGTGAATTTGAGGAGGAAATGGCTAGAACATCTATGAGAGCTCCTTTAGGCTCCTCTGAGTACCAAAGAAGAAAGGGGTTAGTATGACAGCCACAGGAAACCAGCCGGAGATGCCAAGCATCCTCAGAGAAGAGGAGAAGTCGGTAAAGAAGGCAGGGGCCCAAATCCCAAGGAGGACACAGATCCAGGAGGATATGACAGATACATCTGCACCAAGATATCTCAAGAAACTTAGCTTCCACCAAGGATTGTCATGGGAGCTGGTCCAAGTTCTAGCTCCTGCACGCTGGTGAACCCCAGAAGAACACGTTCTAATCTCCAGGCACAAAATAACCACTCGCCAAACACTTCCAGCACTGGAAGAGGCAACTGTTGCAAGCTGTTTGGAATGACCTGATTATGCCAATCCTGATCCCTTCTGAGAAAAGGGGAGTATGAAGAGATAACAGGTCAGGAAAGCTGTCCACTGCTCTATGGAAAATGTCAGTTAGAAATAAGTGGTACCCTGGGTCTGATGCTCCAGCTCCTCAACACACTCTGCAGAGAAGCTGCACAGATGTAACCTGTCATGGCTACCAGCCCTACTTCCCAGCATGCTCTTCTCTACCCCTGGGCCTCTCAATCACCTCAAGCCCAGGCCTCCTTCAACCCTAATTCAGGGACTCTAGCTTTTCCTTTGGGCTTTCTAGAATAAGTTTTGTCACCAAGTTCCCTTCTCTTGCTCTAAATTCTGGTATTACAAATCACCTTGAATTGTTTTCTGACTGTTACAGGAAAATAATAATAATAATAATGCCGTTTCTTTTGAACTCAAAGCAAGAGCCTGGATAAGAAAATCTCCTCAATCTCCTTCCTTCATCATTTTCTTAGGTTTGTGGCAAAACTGAAGCTATTTCTATGCTATCAATGAAGTGATGGATAGATATATAAATGCAATGGGTCAATTGACATTGGACACTTACAATTGAATTTGGTAGCAGAAAACGTATAACAGTGCTAGTTACTAAAATAATTATTTTAATAGTGTCAGGGCCTTTCCTGGTACATAGCTGATGCTCAGAAAATTTGAGCTGAGTGGTACTTTGATGCTCATAACATGTGGGTAGTATCTTCAAAATGTATGTAATAGTTTCCCCATAGAAAGATTAATTTTTATGAGCTTTTAGTTTTGAAGTCTCTGGGAATGAATATGGTGCATCTGAGGCTATAAATGATACATTTTCTGAGAAGAAAGAAAAAAAAGAAAGAAAGAAAGAAAGAAAGAAAGAAAGAAAGAAAGAAAAAAGGAAAGAAAGAAAGAAAGAGAGAGAGAGAGAGAGAGAGAGAGAGAGAGAGAAAGAAAGAAAGAAAGAAAGAAAGAAAGAAAGAAAGAAAGAAAGAAAGAGGAAGAGAAAGAGGGAGAGACAGAGAGAGCCATTCTGTAGTCAATCAAAGGCTTTTGGTTTCAACCCAGCTACCTTTCCAGTTAGTGCAAATCTGTTTAGTGAATCCCTTGAGTGTTGGAGTTGAGCAGCAGGCAGTCTCGGGCTACTGTACAAAGACAATAGCAAGTTCTTTCTGTTCACTAGTGTGGCATAGTTTTTGTTTGTTTTCACTTTCTCAGTTTGCCTACAAGGAAGATGATAGCAATCCTCCCTTCCCCTGCATCACAACTTTGGGAGATGTTTTTTGAAGCCAAAACCTCTCCTGACGTTTACCAGTTGCTAAATAAGAGTTGTTTTCTCTGCCAAACATCTCCTCTCTTTCGCAGTAGTTATAAATAGATCATATATAAATAGAATGAGTGAATGCTATTCATCTGATGAATGGGATTAAAATAGATGAACACAAAATTAAGGTAAACAGGATCCTACTGGAATTTGTGGGAAAAGCATCAGGAGAAATAGTGGACCGAATTCTGAACATCAGATATGGGGAGAAAAATCAAACTTCATCTATGAGGTTTGCTCTTACCTTCCTCTGCCAAATTAATAGAGGAGTTGCTGTGTAAATTCCAAACAAGGTTGTCAGGTTCAAAGAAGAAAAACAAATATATACACAAATGCATATTTGCCCATATACACATATGTACAGACACATGCATACAGAATATCCACTTGAATTTAAATGTTAAATATTTTAAAATATTTAATGGAATATACTTGTACTTTCCACTGTTTACCTGAAACCAAAGTTTATGAGTATCACATATTCAACTTGCAACTTTCTCACTGAACTTTTTAGATTACTCCTAAGGAGACAAGAAGTCATGTCTTGTTGGCAACTCGTGTAAAATAAAGGGTTAGCTCTTGAACTGTATCACTGAGCTTAGATGATACTTGCTTGATGCACTCAAAATTTCAGGACATGGACTTCATTCTGACATAATGAGCGGCCAGTAATTTAACCATCTGTTCATATCTGACCTGGGTGTGCCTGTGAGATAGCATTTTCAGTGGAGCCTAATCCCATTCCAAGCCAGAAACAGTTGTCAATGAGACTATCTACTGTAATAGGCTTTGTATCATGAGCTCACGTGGTCCTCCCTTCCCTGAGGCTTGAGTGTTGTTGTTGTTGTTGTTGTTGTTGTTGTTGTTGTCGTCTTCGTTTAATGATTAGCTACCTGAAAGGATGGGTCCAGTGTCACCCAGCTAAGTGACAATGACCAAATGCATATAAAAACTTGGCTTATTACCCAGGACACACCCTCCTATCTCACTTTTCCTTGGTGTTTGTTTGTTTCTCAGTTTTGAATTTTGCACATATCCTGTGTAAAGGACCATGTTAGATCTGGGGACTGATTCGGGTAGAGGGAAAGGAAGAAGATCAATGTCAAGAGATCTCAGTCATCAAGACAAATACACTGAGGCAGAACAAATGAAAGACACAAAGGCATGTCAAAGCAACTCTCACAGGATGCTAACACATTAGATTCGAGCATCAGATCACTATTGTAAATAATGAGTGGCAGTCAGTAAAAACCTTACACACTGCAGGTAAAAGGTAACCATTACAACCTTGATGTCATGAAGGAAGAAATGAGGCAGAGGTGAAGAGATTCTCCAGAAACTAGAAGTTGATATGTATGTCAAACCCATGATCTCAAAGTTCCTCTCCCACACAGCCCCATACTCTGACCCATTGTGATGCCCTTGTAGACAACCTTCACAGGAAAGTACTTTGAATGCATCTCTCTCACACTCATGAGTCCTTCATAGCTTTTATTCTCATCTTAATATACAAGCATGATTTGCCCCCATGAGCCATGGTGGGAGTGACTGTAGCACTTGACACAAACCAATGGATAGAATGCATTCCTCTTGTATAGCCTTCATATCTAGAAGAAAAAAAGACCAATTCAAAGGGAGATATAAAAGGATTTGCTGCCAGAAGGTCAAGAAAGATCAATGTGTTTGTTTCCATCCCAGGAACGAGGGAAAGTGCATGTATACATATGAACTTTGAGAGAGGAGAAAGTGAGAGTCCTGTGTTTTATTTTAACTCAAACATTGGGTGAGAATGCTATTTGTAGAGAGGAAGACAGAATCCCAAACTCTCTACTGTGCTCTACCCATAGAACTGGAGATAAAATGATTAGTAAGAATGAGCACCCTCCGCCCCCGCCATCAACAAAGCTTCGGGTCAACCACTATGAATGCATGGAACCAAAGGTTTTTTTTTGGGCAAAGTACACCTAAATATTGTACTTCTTTACAAAGAAGAAATGCAAAGCCATGTGGAAACACATAGGCTAAAAGAAAAATGAGACTATCAAAACTGCCTCAAGAACAAAAGTTAGCTCAGGGGATCCATGTGAGAGAGCAATGCAATTCCTGATCACCCAACATTTGGCCGTGCCTACTCAGCACCAAGGACACTCCCTTTCTAGTATCTGGTAGAGAAGCTCAGAATCGTCCAGTCTTAATCTTGAGGCCCGTGTAAATGAACTAAAACCAGGCAGTTTTACCAAATGAATGAAAAAGAAAGACATATGACCAAGAGGAGAAGAGAACATGGAGGAAAGAGTGGTAGGAAAGGGAAAGAAAAAGAAAAAGAAAAGAAGACAGATGTATAGGCAGATTAAAATATTAGATGGGGATTACAATAATGAATTGTAGTTCCAGGTTCAGGCCCAGAGCTGGCTTTTCCAGGGCTCTGAGCCTTATTAACTATGTAACTTTGGAAAAGCTACTTAAACATGTAGTCTCACCTTCCTTGTCTATAGAACAGAATGATAATAGCAGTGTCTCATTGAGTTGTTGTGGGGGATTAAGTTTTATGTAAATGGTTTAGAATTGTGTCCACCACACTGTCACTACTCCATAAATGTGGATCATCTTTCCATTTCCATCACTGATATGTGTGTGTGTGTGTGTGTGTGTGTGTGTGTTTGTGTGTAACTGCCACTGCCCACTATGTTTTGGACAACATGGTCTACCTCTCCTGATGATGGTATTTGACCTCCACAACAATCTATCCCATTTCAACTGCTAAGTAGGCACATACAGATACTAGATTCTGGGACAGGCACCGAAAAATCACCAAAAGTCCCTGCCCAAGCTTACAATGTAAGAGAAAAATGTGTAGTGTCTCAGTAAAGTGTGGCTTTTAAAATGTTCAGTTGGACATGTAAAATAAAACCTACAAACAGATGTCCATGAGGCAGAGGCCCTATAAAGTTCTTAGGTTTTACTAGTATCTATCATAAAAATTTACTCCTCAAAATGTAAACATCTCAACGCACTTCCCCCTCCCTTCTGTAGAGCAGTGTTTATACTACATATGTGTTTAATAAATGTGCACACTAAATGTTTAATGATAAGAGCCAAAACAACCCCTTTTGCTACAGTTATAGAGCAGCTAATAGGCCACTGGTGGACGGCACAGTAAAAAAAGACGTACAGAATTGAGTCAACTGAATCCATGGGTCTCATTATCATGAAAGAGATAAAATATTCCACACCCAAAACGAACCACACATGCTGCCAAGAGTCATGGCCAAATACACAGACCGAACACAAAGAACAGCTGCAGAGAGAATTTTATCCTCCTTATTATAGAGCCCCTCTAAGGGCCTAGCTTTAAATTATATCCTTGATTTCTTCCTTTGTCAGCACAGATAGCCTCTGCTGACCACAGGCTCCGGTTGATGAATGCAACTTTTGCTAATAAAATTTATTCACTGAAGTCATATTTGTGATAGAACATAAAGTATATTGACATGCCAATGGTCAAAGTCTACATCTTGTACATGAACTTTTTTTTTCCTAAGCAGTTGTGACAGAAGGCATTTAGAAGCAAGCAGATGGGCTTCCTAAGACTGCAGAATGCTCTAGGGTAGTAATTTACTGACTAGAGTTTCTTGAAAGGACTGAAATGGTTAACCACCTTACCCAGCTTTGCCTAGGTTAAAGAGCAAGGCTTGCTATGCAGACTCTAACGACTGTGGGCTGGCTACACTTTAGTCTAACCCAGATGAGTGAAAAGCCAGCACTTATGTAAATGGTCACTTGGACATGGATTGATTTCTGATCAAATCTTCATGGCTTAGGGCATCTCTGATTCATCTCTACTCAAATATATGAATGGCTCTGGTATTAGATGCCACCACCAAAGAAACAACAAACTAGAATGTTTTGATCCTTCAGGGAAGGACCATCTGATCTACAGTATGAATAGCATCACTTTAGCCATGGTCCAGGCTAGAAAGTCCCATTTTCCGAAATATAAAATTCTTGTATATTGGCTGTGTATTTCAACCGCATCTACCGGAACCATGTATGCTGGAATGATAGTCTGAAGCAGAAAATCATGTAGAGTTTTGTTTGTGATGTGAAAATTAAACATTTTCATAGCTTCAACTGAAGCTTTGGCCTGATTCATAATTTCCAATCTGATGAAGGTCCCCGGCACATCGGAGCCTTCTAAAGGTCAGGCCTGATGAGATGGGACAAGGTGAGGTGAGCCTCAGGTCTCAGCTCTCCTGCTTTCCTTGTCTACACAGCTTCCTTCTAAAGAGCAGTTGGCACTTTTTATTTGTGACATTATATTTTTAAACTATTGTTCAATTTGCACATTTCTACATGTAGGTCTTCATTGCCTATAGATAAAGCAAGAACATATTACAAATGCCTTTATGTCTTTTTTATTTTTTTCATCCTTTTTAGCAATGAGATTTTTTTTCCAACTAGCATTTTTGCCAAAGTTAAAAACTTACATGACGGAGACATAATTGGCATGGATATGTGCTTATATGGTGAGGCGCTGCATAAGCATATATCAAAATATGTGTGAAAATAAGTATGCATAGACACCCACATACATAACTATAAATGGATAATATCAATTTCCAGTTAGATAAATTTATTTATATTTGATGTCTGGCAGTACACTGACATCAGCAGTAATCTTCTGGCTAAATGGATCCATCAGTTTCTATGTGACAGACACCCACTACCTAATATCTATTAGATAAGTCATCTACCTAGCTAAGAGTCACTCCTGCCTTCTCCTTAATAATAAAGCTGTAATTTTATTTGAAGCACCAAGGTACCCAGTTCAAGCTATATTTCACAGCTCCTCTTGCCGCTAGTGGTGGGCAGATGTTCAGCCAATGGAATGCAAACAGAGGTCATAGGGATGGCCAAGAAACTACTTTTAACAATGAAATAAATTGGAGATCACCTCTTTATTAAAAAAAAAAAAAGCCCACTCTCCCCCTATTGGAAAATAATGACTGCAGATTCTGCAGTTCTGTTTTATCTTAACAACAAAAGATGACCCACTACAGATCAGAGAGGAAAGAGACAGACGCAATCCGAGTCCTTGATAAACACTGGAGCTACCACATCAGTAGTACCAATATAGAGCTTATTTCTAACTATTATTAATAGAGGTTTTTAAATCATGAAGATGAAGAAATAGCTCAGTCACTAAGGTGCTTGGCATGCAAATGTGAGGTCCTGAGTTCAGAGCCCCAGCACCTACATAAAAAACTGGGTATTGGGGCTGGTGAGATGGCTCAGTGGGTAAGAGCACCCGACTGCTCTTCCGAAGGTCCAGAGTTCAAATCCCAGCAACCACATGGTGGCTCACAACCATCCGTAATGAGATCTGACTCCCTCTTCTGGAGTGTCTGAAGACAGCTACAATGTACTTCCATATAATAAATAAATAAATCTTTTAAAAAAAAAAAAAACTGGGTATTGTGACATTTGCCTGTTATTCCAGCTCTGAAGACATCCAACGCAGGAGGAGTTTGGGAGCCTATGGCCCAGTCAGTCTAGTCAAGTGGTGAGGTTCGTGTTCCGTGAGAAACCATGTCTCAAAGTAAAGTAGAAAGCAATTGAGGAAAGCATAGGATATTTTTCTCTGGCCTTCAGACATGTGTGCACAAACACTCACATAATCCTATGACTACATATATACACAAAAATTCTAAACTTATTTAAGCCAGAATGCATTTGGTACCTAATACGGGATGTTTATGGGATCCATAGCAAAATAAAAATAGCCTGTTAATACTGAATAAAAAAATGAACACAATTCAGTTTGTTTGGGTTTTTTGTTTGTTTGGTTTTTTGTTTTGGGGGGGGGGGGTTGGGTTACTTTGGTTTTTTGGTTTTTGGTTTTTTTGTTTGTTTGTTTTTTGTTTTGCCTTAATATATGACACCTTTAAAAGCACAGGACTTTTCAGACACAATGAATTGGAAGGATGCTGTCTAGCAAACCCATTCCAGCTCAAGGTTAATGAGGTCCACGATGATGAACTCTGAACTCTAGCTGTTAAGTAAATAACAACATCAGTGGAGACTTAAATCTAACGTGTCTGAAATTTGTAGCAAATTGCAATTCGCCCTGTGGGATAGGTAAAATTACCTACATAGGTTTATTGACAGAGAAACTGAGTCATCAGGTCTTTAAGTAGCCTGCGGTCTATTTAGTGAATACCAAGACCAGTTAATCAAGACCTTAGTCAGCTTGCTAAAGCCACCAAAGAAAATTCTATACAGTCAGCACTTAAAATGTATTCCCCCCTCCCCACTTCCCACAGTCAACAATCAAAAAGTATGTGCATGTGTTTTTAAAGCAACATACTCTAAGTTTCTTAGCCAGTGACTCGCTAAGATCCAAAGATCCTGCCTGGGGTCTTTCTACTACTTGCTCCCTTAATCTAGCAGAAGATAGGTCCCTATGACTGCCTCTTGAAGGAGCCACCATTGTCCAGACTCACACTGGGGAGAATGCTGGTCTGCACTGGGAGACGGTGGCGACATTCCTGGACATTCTGCTTACCCATAGGGGTACCATTTCTGCAGCTCTTAGCATTTAACTTCCTCCCAAGTCATCCAGGGAGACAGACACTGAATTCTCAGACCCCCCTCCTCCTCTAGATTCAAGCCACCTCCAGAAATCTATCTTCCTTCTTGCTTCATTTTTCAGCACGAACAAGGAAATGGTTTGATGACAGAATAATAATTGATGGTTATGCTATCTGATGTCCTATAAAAGGCTTGAATTCAGGGCTGCACGATTCTTTACCCAAAAAAAAGTTGAAATCGTTCTGATTTCTGTCTTGGCTGCAATGCTTATTTCCGGAGATCTGCACTGCCCACAAAGACTGATGGACAATGTTGAAATTAGTGGACGTGGAAATGTCCCCTGTCCCCTCACAGGCCGTGGTTATGAATGAGACCATCTGCCTTCTCTCCTCCCTGCCCCTGCCCTCCAGGCCACCGCAGTCACTTGTCTTCAGCCAGGGCACTTTGACAGAGTGTTTGATGAAAGTGGCCCTGAGGCAGAGGGCTGGTTTTATTGAATCAAAACGCCATAGCTTCACTCAAGACCTTTCATCCAACCACTGCTGAAGGCCTTCCAGTCTCTCATTTACAGCAGGTGGATGGAGTGAGCTTCCCACGGTCACTTAGTGAGTCAGAGGGGCAAGAGGGGCATTCCATAATCAAGTCCAATGGCCATGAAACCTCCATTTCTGCCATTTGTCACACACATATGGCTGTTTCTCAAATGGCAGCAGTCAGGAATTATCCATCCAAAGGGGTTTCTGAGAAAGCAAAATATCCACAGAATGGACCTAAAGGAAGACAAATGAGTTGCCACCCCAAGAGGCATGCTCAAGATCTGATCCCAGCTTCTTCCAGTTTAAACCCAGTTTAACAAGTGTTCTTTTCCATTGTCGGCCTATATTAGATGGCACTGTAGTCTTGTATAGGCAAGGGAGAGACCTCTAGGGCAAGACTCAGATAAGGAAAAAGTGTAACTTCATGCAAAAGGAAGAAGCCTTGCCCCTGTGGTGAAAACCTAGGCTTGATGGAACTTTGGTCATCTTCTAAAATCATCCTTCCTCAACTTCTCCCTGCCGTTCACAAAGCACCCAGAAATGGCAGACATTTAATGGCTCAGTTAAAACACCATTTGGAAGACTCACTTTATTTCCACTACCAAAGTTATTTTTGAACTAGATGGAGGGGCAGAAACCGGAGTTGAGGTTATTTACAGAAATTAGCTGCAGAGAGGGAAAAAAACTGTGAATCTAAATGGAGAGATTATCAGCATAGAAAGATGTGTCAGAGCCTAATAAGAAAGACAGGACATCCGCAGCAGATCTGAACAGAGCCATTAGCAGCATGAGAGAGAGCCTGTTTTCTGTATTAAAGCTACCTTTGCTGGTTGTATAAAAAACAAAACAAACAACAAAAAGAGGATTGTATTGGGGCCATCACACTCACATCTTTTCAATTACAGAGATAGAACAATCTCAGATTCCAAAGCTAACTACAAATCAAAATTGTGTTATGTTATCTGCTGAGGCACAAATGGAAAATAAATACTGTTAACTGTCACCTTCCATTAGGTAACAGAAATTCAATTACATTTCAAACAAGCCTCCATGTCAACAGAATAAATCTGTTTCATAAATGAGCAGGTAACCATTTTTTGATTCCAACTTCCCAACGGGAAAAAAAATCAATTTTAATCACAATTCTTCAATTTTTTTCCCATATGAATGTTTTGGAGTTGAGGACATCATTGGGTCTAATAAACACTGCTCTACAGAAGAATCAGGATGCTGAAGCCAGTGGGCTTTCCTTTGTGGTGCCTTTTAAGGCAGGGTCTGCACGTCCACATTAACTAACACTGTTCTACTCGCATGTTCTCACTTTAAAAACAAGTGCCAGGAGCAGGAAGTGCTGTACAAGGGACACTTTTCTGCTATGGGGTTAATCTCAATAAGAAATAGATACAGTGAGTCATCTCCTACTTTAGAAGCAGACCTTCAGGAGCAAACCACACCCTGAGTCCCTTGAGCTGTCCAGAGACTGAAAAGAAAGGCTTCTTCTCTAGAAGCTTGGTCAAACAAAGGAGCAGCTCACCGTTCAGAAGGTCTGTTTGTGGGTATGTGGAAGAAACTTCAATTCCCCTGGTACATGGACCATTTTCGTCCAATGAAGCACCTGCTGTTCATCAGCTCCTGTTTCAAAGGAACAGCCTTGGAAATGGGGGGTGGGGAGGTCATGGAGTTGATCTGGATTTTAAGAGGCACCAAAGAATGGATATTTCTAACAAAGACCACAGTGTTCTGTATAATTTGAGAAGATGGACATGTTACTGCAGTTTTCAGATGCTGGAGTGGAGTACTCCTGATAACTGTCACTCACATCTGTCTAAGGGCTCAGAGATTGCTGCATGAATGATGTATCGCCCTTTGGTGTAACCTCACCAGCAGTCCTATAAGGTAAATCACAAGGAAGTTAACTTACATGCTCAAAATACACAGCAGGTATATGGCTGTGCAAGAATTAAAACCCAAAGGTCTGGCTCCAGAGACTATATTTAAAACCATCTCTCTGCCAGGCCCAAAAATTCAACTCTTTTGTGCTCAGCAACATTTTAGTGTGTGACCACATAACTTGTTCACCTAATCAGGACATTCCTGGGGACAAAAGTAAGTCTTTCTAATAATTATCCTAAATTAACAAAAGCAAATTTTAACTATCCTTGGAAAATGAGAATACAGAGTCCTCTTTATTGTAAAGTGTGTGTGTGTGTGTGTGTGTGTGTGTGTGTGTGTGTGTGTGTAAATGAGAATTCAAAAAAAAAGAGGAAAGGGCTAAGAAAAAAGTCATGAGTCATTAGTTCTTAAGAAAGAATAGAAAGGATTGGAAAGCCAGCCCACTTATTTAAGCAAAAGTACTGTGAACCTATTGAGTGTCAAACACTGCACTGTGCATTTAGACTGTGGCTCACAATAAGTAAAGTCCCTGCCCTATTGAAACTTACATCCAAATAAGTTGTGAGGATTGAAATTAATTGCATGAGGCAATATGACCAAGAATAGTTTTTAAGGATACTCTGGCTGGTGTGTGTGTGTGTCTGTGTGTGTGTGTGTGTGTGTGTGTGTGTGTGTGTGTGTGTGTGTGTGTGTGTCTGTGTCTGTGTCTGTGTCTGTGTCTGTGTGTGTGTGTGTGTGTGTGTGTGTGTGTGTGTGTCTGTGTCTGTGTCTGTGTCTGAGACTGTGTCTGTGTGTGTGTGTGTCTGTGTCTGTGTCTGTGTCTGTGTGTGTGTGTGTGTGTGTCTGTGTCTGTGTCTGTGTCTGTGTGCTTCTGTGTGTACACATATGAACATATACTCTACATGTGTATATAATATATATATATACATGTATAGATACATACATATACACATATAAAGGAGTAACTGTCCTTTATTCCACCTTGAACACTATTCCTGATCCAAAAAGTAGATGAGAGAGAGAGAGAGAGGGAAAGAGAGGGAAAGAGAGAGAGAGAGGGAAAGAGAGAGAGAGAGGGGAAGAGAGAGAGAGAGGGAAAGAGAGAGAGAGAGGGAGAGAGAGAGAGAGAGAGAGAGAGAGAGAGAGAGAGAGAGAGGAGACTGAAAGGGAAAGAGGTAATCACTTGAAATGACAATGATAGAAAATACCATGATCTTAAAGTGAAATATAGTTGAATTCTAATCTAGCCCTTACTATTCTCTATCTCTATGACTTAGACACATAATAACTACTTAGTATCTACTGTTCAGGCTATAAAACTTAAGTATAATGTCTTGATTGCAGCATAAAAATAAGATGTTCCAAGTTATATGCCTAGTATGATGTTTGCTATTGCTGAAAAGATGTTGGTCATTATCATTTTGGAGGTGTCTGGATCCCCACATCCAAGATGCAATAGGTGTATAGAATTAACAGAGTCATTAGCTACCTGATTTGCACAACTGAAAATAGCCTATAGGAGACAAGCACAATAACAAGGATTTACCCTCGTCCTTTGGAAAAAATCCAAATGGCACTAAATATAGAGTATGTTTTGGGTAATGAAAGCCTGTAAGTTAAAAGAACACAACCATTAGTAGTAGATTAGAAAGTGAACAGAATTCGTCTTTTCATTGAGTTTTGACTAGGTTGATGACTTAGCCAAAGTCTTGCAAATAGAGTGAACATTGAGCATACTAGTCTCCTTATCTAAAAGTTTTGAGTGATGATCTAGGCCATAGGCTAGCAAATTTGATAATAAAGAGCTTGTATATAAACATTCAAAGCATTCCAGAAGCTATTTATATTTATATTATCCTTAGAGTTAGAAGCAATCAAAACATTTAAAAATAAACATGGAAGTGTAACTAACAATAAAACTTAATCAACAAAAACAAGTGATTTGGTCAACATTGCCAACCATTGATTTAGAGCTTGGGAAAGCAATGATTGGAAGGCACCAGGTAAGAAATAATAGCCACAGATGATCCAGAAACCAAAGGTCCTTTCAAAACCTGTAGCTCTTCCCTGCATTTCTAATACAATATCATCTTTGTTAGTAAATATACCATTTTGTCATTGAAGGCATAACAACAGAACGGCTTTCAAAAATACTAGCATCATCACCAAGGAGGCAGGAAATATAAGTCTATCTAAGCCTTATGAGAAATCAGCAGAGCTCTAGAGACAAAAAGTGTCTTCAATATAGTCAGATAAAAATAATAAAAACCAACCTACATCCTAATGGTGTCACAATGAGTATGAGACTTTCTCAGACTTCCTGTATCGAGGTAGATCTTTCACTATAATTCTGGATTATTTCTCCTTCCAACACCTCTGCCTCTCCCAGATATCCAACAGGATGGCTATGGACATAAAGTCAGAGTAGAGAAAGGATTTCTGGACTCCCAGTGCAAGTCAATGGCCAGCATAGCCTCTGAAGAGTTATAAGTGATAACTATGGTGATACATATGGCAGAAAATATATCCAAAGTCTTCTTTTAGGGAATGAAAACCTTGGGAAGAAAGATATAGAAAGAACTCTATGAGTCAGGAAAATAATTGTGGAGAGAATGTCATTGAGAAAGGAAAAAGAACTAGAACTGAAAAATCCAGAAAGACCATGGAAGCAGCTGCCTCCAATAGACCTTTGGAATGAAACTCCAACTGCTCTTCAGTCTCCTGCAATGAGCATGTATTGCCTTTGCAGAGAGGAGCCAGCTTTCCTAAACATGTGTTAAACTGCAGTGTCAAGAAATTTGAAGCCATTTTAATATTGTGCAATGATTTGAATATGAAATGTCCTCCCATCAGGCTCATGTGTTTGACATTTGGTCCCCAGATTAAGGCTCTGGTGTTATAAAGAATTTGGAACAAGAAGTAGAGTTGACATCCCCATAGAGACGGAACTTATAAGGCTCTGAGTCTCCATTTCTATTGTAGCTTTTCACTTTCTGTCAGTGGCTGTGCTGTGAGGAGATGGGGAAACCTGGGCACACACTCTTAACAATCCTTCTCTATCATAACAGATGATTTCATGAAACCATGAGCCACAACAAATCTTTTCTGCCTTAACGTGTTTTTCTGGGGTATTGTTAGGAGCCATGAGACAAATAGCTAATATACCTTCCTTGGATTGAAGAAGCTTTTGATCTCACCAAAGTTACATAAGGCAAAACAAAAGATGAATGCCGCTGTATTGGACATGTCTATTGGACATGGTGTAAAAGAATCAGGAAAGCTGAGATTGTGTAAGACTCAAAAGCTATTGTGAATTTTATAAAGGCAGATGCTCTTAGTGGCATGGGCGTACATGAAGAAAAGGAAGCCTTGATTTAGTCTCTGCAGAGGACCTGGTTCCATAGGGGAAATACCTTTGAGCTATTAATTAGCAGCAACCACCATCCCAGCTGACACATGAGCCATTCATTCTTCTATGTTGCCATGGTCCTTCCCACTAGCCTGCCCTCCTTCTTTAATGAATACCCAACACAGAGCTATAGTGTGGCATTCTGTGTCTTGTGTTTACAGAGTGGGAAAGCGCACAGATACTTGCTCCAGGTCTGTGGTGCCCAAGTTCCTGCTTTGTCCAACTAATGAGGAGAGGGCAAAATGATACCCTTAAAAGATTTAAAAAATAGTGTGGAGATCATTTTTGGGGGTTCATTTATATTCTGATAACTGTTATTTACTTTACTGGGTTAAAAGTCACATTTCCTTGTCTTAATTTGTGCAGAAGGACTATTTATATTTTACCATAGTGAAAAGTACAGAATTTTATTGCCTATGTTTCATCGTATCAAAATTGATCATATTATAATGTTAGAGGATGCTTGGGCTTAAAAAAACCACAATTTCCTGGTTGAATTCTGAAGATCTCAGATCCCGAATATGAATCTCAGGGAGTCAATCAGGAGATTTTTCTGGGCAACAGTCTCTTACCTTGCTATCAATGGATCCAGTTGAAGTTCAACACAGGATTTCATTTGAATGAAAAAGGGAAGTTTTCCTAATGCTTACAATATTGTCAAGAGTTAATTGTTGTTTGATTCTTATATTACACATAGAAAGCAGGACCTCAAGAAAAGGACGTTTTACCCAACACCATCAGCTAATAAATTACATGACTGGGAAAAATCTCAGAGGAGATTGATATCAACATAGAAAACTCACAGCCCAAAGAAAACCACAACCAACCACCACCCCCAACATAATGTGTCAGAAGAAAGAGAAGTTTTAGAGTTAAGAGGATAATATATTAAAGAAATTAGATAACCCAGCATTCCTGACTCTTTTCAGTTATTTATTCAACACTTACTATTATGCACCTACCACCTAAGAGGTGCCACACCAGCACTGAAGAAGCATGACCCAGATAGAATCATAATTCTGTATTCATCAAGCTCACGGTCCAAATTTGGAAGGGGAGATGACAAACCAATAAGTAAGCAAAATAATTACAAATATGATACACACCAGGAGGGAAATCAACAAGGTGATGAGGCAGAGTAATTCTGTAGACTGATTAGAAAAGGTCACTTAAGAAGGGTCGTATTTGAAATCAAGCAGGAAGATGAGAAAGCATCTATGTAAAAGGGCTTAGAGGAAATTCTAAGTAAAAAGGATGCTAAGTGTGAAACTGCAGGCATGAGAAGGACTGGGCACTGCTTCTGAAGTAGGAAAGGAACGATGCAACTGGGACCTGGTGGAAAAAGTACCAAAGGTGAGGTTGGAGAAGTTGGACAAAAATCAGCAGGCTATATGGACAATGGTAATACATATGATTCACTCAGAAATTCTATCCAGAGAATCGCATACTGTGAGTAGTCGTTGAAGAATACCCTGAGTTGGTACAGTTATAAATGATTGAAAAGAATGTGGGGTAGATCCATGGAAGGCCAAGGTTACGAGATTTGCATTTGTAGAGGAAAGAGATCAACAGTGGACAGAGAGTAATATTAGAGATGGAGAGAAGTCAAATGTTTTCTTATTTTAAACCTTTACTTTTATATGTATGGTGGATTTTTCTCTTTTTTTGCCTACATGTATGATTGTGTGCACTTGTGTACCTGGTGCCTATAGAGGTCAGAAGAGAGAATTGGATCCATGGAAACTGAGTTACAGATGGTTTTAAGGTACCATATGAGTGTTGGGAGTTGAACCCATATCCCCTGAAGACCAGCCAGTGCTCTTAACCTTTAATCCATGTCTCCAGCCTCAAAATTAATTAGTTCTAAGGATGGAATACATGTAAATCCAACAGGATCTGCAGATGGGTTAAGGACTAATGAATAGCAATTCCAGAGTGACTGGAACTAAGGACATGACTTAGTTTGAAGGATTCTTGCCTAGAATGCATAAAACCCTGGGTGCTTTGTCTACATGAAATCTTTTCTTGAGACATAAGTAAATAAATAACCCTTCAGTCATCATCAGGGAAGATGTTATGCCTCTTGCTGTATAAATGCAAGGAAGGGTTTTTATCACAGATAAATCAAAATAAACATGTTAGGCATATTATATTTGAGATGTCTGTTACATATCCAAACAGAAATAGAGTACGCCACTGACCACACACTCTCTGCCACAATCAACGTCAAATAACAATAATTAACAATCATGGGGGTGGGGGGAGCTGGAGAGACCACTCAGCAGTTAAGAGCACTGACTGCTCTTCCAGAGGTCCTGAGTTCAATTCCCAGCAACCACATGGTGGCTCACAACCATCTGCAATGGGATCCAATGCCCTCTTCTGGTGTGTCTGAAGACAGTGACAGTGTATTCACATATATGAAATAAATAAATTCTTTTTTCAAAAACAGTTTAATAAAAACAATCATTGGTCATTAATATCTCTCAACATAAATGGACTCAATTACCCAATCAAAAAACATAGGCTAACAGAATGAATGTAGAAGTAGGACCCAACATTCTGCTATACACAAAAAACACACCTCCAACAAAGATAGACTTACCTCAGAGTAAAGACTAGGAAAAAGTTTTCTATGCAAATAGACCCAAGAAGAAAACTGGAGTAGGTGTTCCAATATTTAATAAAATAGACTTTCAACCAAAAATAATCAGAAGAGATGGGAAGGACAGTTCATATTCATCAAGGGAAAAATCCACCAACATGGCATCTCAATTCTGAACATCTAAGGCCCAAATGAAAGGGCACCCACATTCGTAGAAGAAACATTACTGAAGTTTAAATCATACATCATACACATTAATAGTGAGAGAAATCAATGCCTCACTCTTAACAATGGTCAGTTCATCAAAACAGAAACTAAACAGAAAAACAATGAAACTAACAGACATTATGAATCAAATAGACATAACAGATATCTACAGAACATTTCACCCAAACACAAAAGAATATGCCATCTTCTCAGCATTTTATGAAATGGTCACCAAAAGTGACCATATACTCAGTCACAAAGCAAGCCTCAACAGAGACACGAAAATTGAAATAACTGCTTGTACCTAATTAGACCACCATGGATTAAAGCTAGATTCAGCAACAACAGAAATAACAGAAAGCCTTTAAAATCATGGAAACGGAACAAAGTGGCTCAAGGAAAAAATAAGAAAGAAATTAAAGACTGTCTAGATTTCAATGAAAATGAAGGCACAACACACCCAAATTTACGGGACACAATAAAATTAGTGCTAAAAGGAACGTTCATAGCACTAAGTGCCTTCATAAAGAAGTTATAGAGTTCTCATACTAGCAATTTAAAAGCATACCTGAAAGCTCTAGAAAAAAAAAAAAAAAGAAACAAGCACACCCAAGAGGAATAGTTACCAGAAAATAATCAAACTCCGGAATGAAATCAGTAAATTTGAAACAAAGGGAACAATACAAAGAATCAACAAAACCCAAATCAACAAGATAGAAAAACCCTGAGCCAAACTAACTAAAAGGCAGAGAGACAGCATCCAAATCAATAGAGAGACAGCATCCAAATCAACAGAGAGACAGCATCCAAATCAACAAAACCAGACATGAAAAGGGACAGAACAACAGACACTAAGGAAATCAAAAAATAAAAATCATTAGCTTTTACTTCAAAAACTGAAAAATCTAAACAAAATGGGATGTTCTTGATAGATACCACTTACCAAGTTAAATCAAGATCAAGAAAACAATTTAAATAGTCATATAACTCCTGAGGAAATATTAAAACATTAAAAGTCCCCCCCCCTCCCAAAAGGCCAGGGCAAGGAGGCTTTAGTACAGAATTCCACCAGTGTTTCAAAGAAGAACTAATACCAATACTCCTCAAACTATTCCACAAAACAGAAACAGGAAGAACATTGCCAAACTCATTCTATGAGGCCACAGTCACCCTGATAGCTAAACCACACAAAGATGCAACCAAGAAAGATAACGTCAGACCAATTTCCCTTTTGAACATTGATGCAAAAGTATTTAATAAAATAATTAAAAACTGAATCAAAGAACACACCAAAAACATCATCCACCATGATCAAGTAGGCTTCATCCCAGGGATGCAGGAATGACTCACTATACAAAAATTCATGAATGTAATTCACCTTATAAACAAACTGAAAGAAAAGAATCACATGATTATCTCACTAGATGCTGATAAAGCCTTTGACAATATCCAGTATCCTTTCATGTTCAAAATCTTGGAGAGACCAGAGATACAAGGCATATACCTAAACACCATAAAGACAGTATGCAACAAGTCAATAGCCAATATCAAATTAAATGGTGAGAAACTTAAAACAATTCCACTAAAGTCAAGATAAGGTGGCTCACTTTCTCCGTATCTACTCAATATAGTACCTGAAGTTCTAGCTACAACAATAAGACAACAAAAGGAGATCCAGGGGATACAAATTGGAAAGAAATAAGCCAAAGTATCACTACTTTACAGATGATATGATAGATTGCACAAGTGACCCCAAAAATTCTACCAGAGAACTCCTACAGCTGATAAACACCTTCAGCAATAAGAATAGATACAAAATTAACTCAATTAAAAAAAAAAAAAACAGTAGCCCTTCTATATACAAATGGCAAATGGGCTGAGGAAGAAATCAGAGGAAGAACACCCTTCACTATAGACACAAATAATATATATATAAAATCTTGGTGTAACTCTAATCAAGCAAGTGAAAGGCATGTATGACAAGGACTTCAAGACTTTGAAGAAAGAAATTTAAAAATATATCAGAAGATGGAAAGGTATCCCATACATGTTAATCCCATATTAATTGTCATTTTACCAAAAGCAATCTACAGATTCAATGAAATTCCTATCAAAATTCCAACACAATTCTTTACAGACCTTGACAGAACAATTTTCAACTTCATATGGAAAAATACAAAATTCAAGATAGCTAAAACAATCCTGTACAATAAAAGAACTTCTGGAGGTATCACCACCTCTGATATCAAGTTGTACTACATAGCAATTGTAATAAAAAAAACTTCATGTTATTGGCATAAAAACAGACAATTGATCAATAAAATAAAATCAAAGACCCCAAAATAAACCCACACATTTATGGACACTTGATTTTTGACAAAGAAACCAAAATCATACAGTGAAAAAAAAGTAAGCATCTTCAAAAAGTGGTGCTGGTCCAACTGGATATCTGCATGTAGAAAAATGAAAGTAGATACATATTTATCACCCTGCACAAAGCTCAAGTCCAAGGGGATCAAGAACTTCAACATAAAACCAGATTCACTAAATCTAATAGAAAAGAAAATGGGAAAGAACCTTGAATGCATTGGTACAGAAGACAGCTTCCTTAACAGAAGAACATCAGTGGCTCAGGCTCTAAGATTAAAAAATAAAAAAGATAAATGGGGCTTCATGAAACTAAAAGCTTCTGTAAGTCAAAAGAGGACACCATAATAGGACAACACAGCAGCCTACAGAATGTAAAAATGATCTTCACCAACCCTACATCAGACAAAGGACTAATATCCAAAATATATAAAGAACTCAAGAAATTAAGCATCAACAGACCAAATAACCGAATTTTTAAAATGGGATACAGAGCTAAACAGAACTCTCAACAGAGGAATCTTGAATGACTGAGAAGCACTTAAAGAAATGTTCAGCATCCTTAGACATCAGGAAAATGCAAATCAAAACTACTCTGAGATCCCATCTTAAACCTGTCAGAATGGCAAAAACTCAAGTGACAGCACATGCTGGAGAGAATGTGGTTAAAGGGGACTACTCCTTCATTGCCAGTGGGACTGCAAACTTGTACAACTTTAAAATAAATCTGGAGTTTTCTCAGAAAATTGGGAATAGTTCTACCCCAAGTCCATGCTATACCACTCCTGGGCATATACCCAAAAGATGCCCCACTCTACCACAAAGACACTTGCTCAACTATGTTTATAGAAGCTTTATCAATAAAAGCCAGAAACTGGAAACAACCCAGATGCCCCTCAGTTGAAGAATGGATAAAGAAAATGTGATACATTTACACATTGGAATACTCCTCAGCTATTAAAAACAAGCACACCCATGAAATTTGTAGGCAAATAGATAGAACTAGAAAATTTCATTTTGAGTGAAGTGACCCCAGACCCGTAAAGACAATCATGGTATTTCCTTCTTATAAGTGGATATTAGCTATGAAGTGCAGAATAACCATGCCACAATCTATAGACTCAAAGAATCTAAATATCAAGGAAGGCCCAAGGGAGGATTCTTGAATCTCATTCAGAAGGGGAAATAAAATAGACTTTGGAAGTAGATAGAGAGAAGGAATTGAGTGGGAGAGAAAATGGAAAGGGAATCAAGGGTAGGGATCAGGTATGGGGAGAGTGGGGCTGGGAGTGAGAGAGATGAAGAGCAAAGAGAAATGGGAGGCATCTCTGGGACAAACCAGAGACCTGGGTTGGGAGAGGCTCCTGAGAGGATAAGGGGGTGGCCCTAGCTAAGACTCCTAGCAGCAGGGGATATGAAGCCTGATATAGCCACCACCTGTAGCCAGGCAGGACTTGCAATGGAAGAAGGGAGACACCAACCAACCCAACAAAACTTTCAACCCAAATTTGGCCTTCCTACAAGATGTGCAAGAATAAAGATGAAGCAGACTGGGGAAATGGCCAACCAATGACTGGCCCAACCTGAGACTCATCACATGAGACCTAACCCCTGACACTCTTAATGATACTCTGCAATGTTTGCAGACAGGAGCCTAGCATAAGTCTTCTGAGAGGCTTCATCCAGCAGCTGATGGAAAAAGATGCAGAGAAGCATAGCAAAACAACAGGTGGAGCTCCAGGAGTCTTGTGGAAGAGTAAGAGGCAGAGAATAAGGGAGCCAGAGGGGTCAAGAACACCACAAGAGACCTACAGAGTCAACTAATCTGGGCCCATGGTGACTGAGAAACTGAACCACCAACCAAAGAGGATGCTGGGGCTAGACTGGCCCCCTACACATATGTAGCTGATGTGCAGCTTGGTCTTCATGTGGGTCCCCTAACAATTGTAGTGAAGGCTCTCTCTGACTCTGTTGCAGGCCTTTGGATCCTTTTCCCATAGCTGGGCAGACTTGTCTCCCTCAGTAGTAGAGTATAGGTTTAGTTCTGTTGTGACTTGATGTATCAGGGTGTATGGGTACCCATGGCGGGGGTGGGTTCTTTTTTTTTTTTCTGAGAAGATGGGAAGGGAAAGAAGGAGAGGGGATATAAGGGTGGGACTGGGAGAGGAGGGGGGAAGTGCTTTTATTGGGCTGTACGTGAATAAATAAACAAATTAATGAAGAAAATAAATATTGTTTTTTTTTTTTAAAATGTTCCATGCATGCACACAGATCTTGTATTTTAAACCACAAGCCTGAGCCAGTCTGGCTGAAATCACCCCCATCAGGTTGAGTAACCTGAGGATAACAGCTATAAACTCTGGACAAAATAACACAAACAACTGCATGAAGGCTCTAGAAAGTAAATAAAAGCAGGCAGATTCCAGAAAGAAATCAATACTGGATAAAAGATATTGTCACGGGTGCTTCCCATTTTTATGGCTTTAGCTGATTTAACAAAAGAGTCTATTCTTCGGGACTGGAGAGTCAAGAGGCAGCAAATCCCTGGTGACCCTGCACCGCACCATTGTGGTGTTTTAGATCAGCCAAGGGGGAAACAACAGACCTGAGATTTCAGTTGCCAGCCAAAAGATGGATTTTTGTTCTGAGTTCAGCTAAATCCATGGCCTACAAAAATAAGTAGCTCTTGGAGGAGTGAAACACAGCCTGAATCCCCACATCACAAAATTCCCAATATCTAGAATATAACTTAATATAGTTAACATATTGTTAAACTTGGGGAAAATGGTTTAGAACTGAGAAAAATGTAGCCAGGCAGTGCTTGTTCACATCTTTAATCCCAACTCTTGGGAGGCAGAAGTAGGCAGATCTATGAGTTTGAGGCCAGCCTGGTCTACAAAGCAAGTTCTGGGACAACCAGGGCTACACAAAGAAACCCTATCTCAAAACAAACAAAGAACAAAACAAACAAAAAGGATAAGGGAAACATAATGACATAGCAGATTTGATTCAGAGAAATTTTTAGAACTATGCTCAGTGAAGGAAAAGAAAATGCTTATTGCTGGGCCTGGTGGCACACATCAGGAACTCCAGTCTTTAAAAACAGGAGCAGGAAAGTCACAAGTCCTGGATCTTGGGCAACACAGTAAGGCCTTATCTGAAAGTGCTAACCTGGCCAGAAGGGAATATCATTGAGATACACTGTGTACACACATGAAAATGTTATAATGTACCCATTGTTATATATAATCAACATATGTTAGTTGTCTTAGTTTGAGTTTTACTGCTACAAACAGACACCATGACCAAGGCAACTCTTATAAAGGTCAACATTTAATTGGAGCTGGCTTACGGGTTCAGAGGTTTAATCCATTATCATCAGGGCAGGAAACACAGCAGTGTCCAGGCAGGCATAGTGCTGGAGGAGCTGAGAGTTCTACATCTTCATCCAAAGGAAGCCAGGAGCAAACTGTCTTCCACGTGGCTAGAAGAAGGGTCTCAAATCCCACCCTTACAGTGATAGACTTCCTCCAACAAGGCCACACCTACTCCAACAAGGCCACACCTCCTAATAGTGTCACTCCCTGGGCCAAGCATATTCAAACCACCACACTAATAAAAACATTTAGAAAGGAAAAAAAAAAAGCATGCATGTAATAAATTACTCTAAAGCTTCTATAACAAGGAAAATAAACCCTAGAGATTGTTTTTAAATAACCAAATAAAATTCTGAAATGGGGCTGGAGGATAAAGATGATCAAAATTCATTAAGAAATTCTCAAAGAACTAATTTTTTTAAAGAATTACATTAAATATAAAACAAAGTATCTCTAGCTGTTGTTTTTCCACAAATAATAACAGACACTATGCAGTATGAATAATAGACACTATATATATGAATAATAGACACTATATGACTTTGAGAAAATTAGGCAGTGCTTCAGTGTCCTGTAATACAATACCCATTAGTCTGTGCACATCATCTAACCTGTTAGACAAGGTTACCCAGCTGGACAAAAGCAAGCCTCTACCTAAGGATGAATGGAGATACTGTGACACCAAGAAATAAAGAAATAAGAACCAACAGGGAAGACAGAGAAGGCTCCCTGGTTTTATTTTTCAGAAAACTGAAGTTGATATTTTGTTATTCCCTTGGCTCAATTCCATGACTTCATCCATCCCCCAAAAGAAGAGAGTCTCATTGAACTATTAAAAGAGGAAGGTGGCTACTCCATCAACTCACTGTCCCAACAGCTCCCTCTACAACTGTTACTCAGATCTCATCAGTAGCACAAAGGGCAACAATGTATTAAAACATCAAAAACATCTAGGTAGGTTGATTTGCTTACTGCTTCATCTACAGTTGAGTAGTATATACTAGCCTTCCTATAATTCTGTCTTGGAAAATGCCCCGAATGAAAGAGGTTCCAAATTTTAAAACTATAATCAGCAGCAAGAAATTAAAAATGTGGTCCAAAAAGATAGCATCAAAGTTCAAAAGTTTTTTGAGACCAAAGAAAAAGGATTTTTCAAAGCACTGAAATCCATTCCAGTATGAGGCTTACAGAAAAATCAACTTTAGCAGGTGAGATGTAAAGTATAGATTAGAAGGGATTAAAAATGGTGTTTGAAAACAAACAGCCAATGATAACACAACAAATAATATTAAATTCTTTAAGTATATCAGAAATAAGACGACGGCAAAGAGATCAGTGGGTTGGAGAGACTAGCTGGGCACAGAGGAGATGTTTGGAAGGATAAGGCAAGTGCAGGGAGACTAAATAATGTATTTGCATCAGTTTTCACACTGGAGAATAGAGCAGTAGAGGAAAGAGAAGAAAAACTTTATTATGTGTGAGAGAGAGGCCCAGCTCAAATAGAGACATCAAAGGGAGCCAGGAGTCAATGGGACCGTGAAAGGAGTTATTTGCAGGTTTCAGTCAGAGCAGTGGCTTGACTAGAGACTCAGAATCAGGAGAGCCCAGACTCTCTTATTCCTCCTCTCCTTAGCTCTCTTACCACTTAAAAAGCTTCATACTGGGTCTGCTGGAGGCCAGTTACAATCTTCATGGTTTGAAGATTTCTCTGGTGGAGAGATCTCCAAACTACACAGGCAGTAAGACATGCGCGCGCGCGCGCACACACACACACACACACACACACACACAGCCTAAAATTCTTCAAAACCTCCACCGAGTCCAGAAAACCTCTACTGACTAGTTGATCAAAAGTCAAACAAGAGAAGGGTTGCTGTAATCCAGCCCACTGGAGAGCGTATGGAACTAGCAATTCTAATCCCAACTAATGGAAATATAACTTGGGAATTTAACTAGTTGCAGAGAACATTTATATGCTCTTGTAATACGCTTGTATATTACTTAATGTCAATTATAAATGTTAATATTTAAGCTTTCATTACCTAGTGAAATTTCAAATGTCTATGCCAGATGAAGCAGCAGTTTCATTGTTTGCTACGCATCCTAGAGGAATTCCTTAGGGAAGTTACAAAATTGTTCATTGCGAGATTGTTTTGGAAAGATAATGAGTAAAGATTTTAAAACTTCGATAAGAAGGAACTATCGCACATTACAAGCTTTCAACTCCTCATCGACTTGGGTTTTAAGAAGGTGTAAAAGCTTCAACAACAACATTTTGAAGGAAAGACATTTACAAGAAAAACAAATAGCATGTAAAAATGTGTGTAAAAAGATTTTGATTTTTTTTTTTTGAGATCTCATTTTCCTTTGCATGTGTGGGTGTTCTGCCTGCATGCTGTCTGTGCACCACTTACATGCAGTGCCCACAGGAGGCCAGAAGAACACTTTGGATCTTCTAGATTAGTCATTAGCTGCCACGTGGGTGCTGGGAACTGAACCTAAGTCCTCTGAAAGAGTCGTCAGTTCTCTTATCACTCCAGCTCCAAAATGTCTATTAAAAGTTTTTAAATAACCCCCCAAACAATACATTTTTCACAGTTATGTATATGTAAATAAAAGTGGAAAAGACACTAGTAAGGTGTATAATAAATTCTTTTTTGAAGGCTTATTGTATGGGGGTGCCATGTGTATATGTGGGTGCCCATGGAAGCCAGAAGAGGGCACTGGAATCCCCAGAGCTGAACTTCAGTTGAGGCAGTTATGATCCATCTGACGTGGGTACTGATACTTGACCTTGATTCTTCTGGAATAGTAGAGAGCACTCAGAATAACTAAGCCATCTTGTCACCCCAAAGAACTATTAATGTGGTATAGCTTTGAAAAGATTGGGACAAGCAAGAAGGTAGGGAATGAAGGAGTATTTCACTGTACCTGTGAAGACTCATGGTACAGTTTAAATGTGCCCCCTCTAGAAAATTTACATGGAAACCTAACCTTGGTGGTGGTGGTACTAAGGGGTGGCCCCCTATTAAGAAGTGTTGAAGTTGGAGTCGCAGAGCTTCTGGGCGGCGCCATCTTCAGCTCCAGACAGCCGGCCACCTTCCTGGTGAGAGCACGGGGGTCTGCCCGGCCTGAGAGGTTTGTGGCACAGGCGCCGGCGGGAGCCTTCTTGGCTCCGGGACTCCGCGGAGGGCAGGCTGCACGGGTGACCGTGTGGAATACAGAGTGCCAGCCGTTTCTAGGACGGGCGAGAGTCGCAGAGCTTCTGGGCGGCGCCATCTTCAGCTCCAGACAGCCGGCCACCTTCCTGGTGAGAGCACGGGGGTCTGCCCGGCCTGAGAGGTTTGTGGCACAGGCGCCGGCGGGAGCCTTCTTGGCTCCGGGACTCCGCGGAGGGCAGGCTGCACGGGTGACCGTGTGGAATACAGAGTGCCAGCCGTTTCTGGGACGGGCGAGAGTCGCAGAGCTTCTGGGCGGCGCCATCTTCAGCTCCAGACAACCAGCCACCTTCCCGGCAAGAGCCACAGAGCTTCTGAGGCAGCGCCATCCTCAGCTCCAGACGGCCGGCCTCCTTCCGGACAAGAGCCACAGAGCTTCTCAGGCGGCGACATCTTCGACTCCAGACAACTGGCCACCTTCCTGGCCAAAGCAACACAGCTTCTGGGAAAGATCCTGTTTTGGGCCTTCACCTTCAGCCAGGAGGAGGTCCAAACACCAGATAACTGTACACCTTCCCTGAAAGAGGAGAGCTTGCCTACAGAGACTGCTCTGACCACTGAAACTCAGAGAAGAGAGCTTGTCTCCCACGCCTGCTGATAGAGGGTAACAAAATCAACAGAGGAACAATCTCTTAACAAAGACAACTATAACAACTAACTCCAGAGATTGCCAGATGGCGAAAGGTAAACGTAAGAATCCTACTAACAGAAGCCAGGACCACTCACCATCATCAGAACCCAGAACGCCCACTTCGCCCAATCCAGGACACCCTAACACACCTGAAAAGGTAGACCTGGATTTAAAAGCATATCTCATGATGATGGTAGAGGACATAAAGAAGGAATTCAATAACTCACTTAAAGAAATACAGGAGAACACTGCTAAAGAGTTACAAGTCCTTAAAGAAAAACAGGAAAACACTGCTAAAGAGTTACAAGTCATTAAAGAAAAACAGGAAAACACAACCAAACAGGTAGAAGTCCTTATAGAAAAACAGGAAAACACATCCAAACAGGTGATGGAAATGAACAAAACCATACTAGACCTAAAAAGGGAAGTAGACACAATAAAGAAAACCCAAAGTGAGGCGACGCTGGAGATAGAAACCCTAGGAAAGAAATCTGGAACCATAAATGCCAGCATCAGCAACAGAATACAAGAGATGGAAGAGAGAATCTCAGGTGCAGAAGACTCCATAGAGAACATCGGCACAACAATCAAAGAAAATGGAAAATGCAAAAAGATCCTAACTCAAAACATCCAGGAAATCCAGGACACAATGAGAAGACCAAACCTACGGATAATAGGAGTGGATGAGAATGAAGATTTTCAACTCAAAGGACCAGCAAACATCTTCAACAAAATTATTGAAGAAAACTTCCCAAATCTAAAGAAAGAGATGCCCATGAACATACAAGAAGCCTACAGAACTCCAAATAGACTGGACCAGAAAAGAAATTCCTCCCGACACATAATAATCAGAACACCAAATGCACTAAATAAAGATAGAATACTAAAAGCAGTAAGGGAAAAAGGTCAAGTAACATATAAAGGCAAGCCTATCAGAATTACACCAGATTTTTCACCAGAGACTATGAAAGCCAGAAGAGCCTGGACAGATGTTATACAGACACTAAGAGAACACAAATGCCAGCCCAGGCTACTATACCCAGCCAAACTCTCAATTACCATAGATGGAGAAACCAAAGTATTCCACGACAAAACTAAATTCACCCATTATCTCTCCACGAATCCAGCCCTTCAAAGGATAATAACAGAAAAAAACCAATACAAGGACGGGAACCACGCCCTAGAAAAAACAAGAAGATAATCCCTCAACAAACCTAAAAGAAGACAGCCACAAGAACAGAATGCCAACTTTAACAAGAAAAATAACAGGAAGCAACAATTACCTTTCCTTAATATCTCTTAATATCAATGGACTCAATTCCCCAATAAAAAGACATAGACTAACAGACTGGCTACACAAACAGGACCCAACATTCTGCTGCTTACAGGAAACCCATCTCAAGGAAAAAGACAGACACTACCTCAGAGTGAAAGGCTGGAAAACAATTTTCCAAGCAAATGGTCTGAAGAAACAGGCTGGAGTAGCCATTCTAATATCGGATAAAATCGACTTCCAACCCAAAGTTATCAAAAAAGACAAGGAGGGACACTTCATACTCATCAAAGGTAAAATCCTCCAAGAGGAACTCTCAATTCTGAATATCTACGCTCCAAATGCAAGGGCAGCCACATTCATTAAAGACACTTTAGTAAAGCTCAAAGCACACATTGCACCTCACACAATAATAGTGGGAGACCTCAACACACCACTTTCATCAATGGACAGATCGTGGAAACAGAAACTAAACAGGGACACAGTGAAACTAACAGAAGTTATGAAACAAATGGACCTGACAGATATCTACAGAATATTTAATCCTAAAACAAAAGGATATACCTTCTTCTCAGCACCTCACGGGACCTTCTCCAAAATTGACCATATAATTGGTCACAAAATAGGCCTCAACAGATACAAAAATATTGAAATTGTCCCATGTATCCTATCAGACCACCATGGCCTAAGACTGATCTTCAATAACAACATTAAGAATGGAAAGCCAACATTCACGTGGAAACTGAACAACACTCTTCTCAAAAATACCTTGGTCAAGGAAGGAATAAAGAAAGAAATTAAAGACTTTTTAGAGTTTAATGAAAATGAAGCCACAACGTACCCAAACCTTTGGGACACAATGAAAGCATTTCTAAGAGGGAAACTCATAGCTCTGAGTACCTCCAAGAAGAAACGGGAGAGAGCACATACTAGCAGCTTGACAACACATCTAAAAGCTCTAGAAAAAAAGGAAGCAAATTCACCCAAGAGGAGTAGACGGCAGGAAATAATCAAACTCAGGGGTGAAATTAACCAAGTGGAAACAAGAAGAACTATTCAAAGAATTAACCAAACGAGGAGTTGGTTCTTTGAGAAAATCAACAAGATAGATAAGCCCTTAGCTAGACTCACTAGAGGGCAAAGGGACAAAATCCTAATCAACAAAATCAGAAATGAAAAGGGAGACATAACAACAGATCCTGAAGAAATCCAAAACACCATCAGATCCTTCTACAAAAGCTTATACTCAACAAAACTGGAAAACCTGGACGAAATGGACAAATTTCTGGACAGATACCAGGTACCAAAGTTGAATCAGGATCAAGTTGACCTTCTAAACAGTCCCATATCCCCTAAAGAAATAGAAGCAGTTATTAATAGTCTCCCAGCCAAAAAAAGCCCAGGACCAGATGGGTTTAGTGCAGAGTTCTATCAGACCTTCAAAGAAGATCTAATTCCAGTTCTGCACAAACTATTTCACAAGATAGAAGTAGAAGGTACTCTACCCAACTCATTTTATGAAGCCACTATTACTCTGATACCTAAACCACAGAAAGATCCAACAAAGATAGAGAACTTCAGACCAATTTCTCTTATGAATATCGATGCAAAAATACTTAATAAAATTCTCGCTAACCGAATCCAAGAACACATTAAAGAAATCATCCATCCTGACCAAGTAGGTTTTATTCCAGGGATGCAGGGATGGTTTAATATACGAAAATCCATCAATGTAATCCATTATATAAACAAACTCAAAGACAAAAACCACATGATCATCTCGTTAGATGCAGAAAAAGCATTTGACAAGATCCAACACCCATTCATGATAAAAGTTTTGGAAAGATCAGGAATTCAAGGCCCATACCTAAACATAATAAAAGCAATCTACAGCAAACCAGTAGCCAACATCAAAGTAAATGGAGAGAAGCTGGAAGCAATCCCACTAAAATCAGGGACTAGACAAGGTTGCCCACTTTCTCCCTACCTTTTCAACATAGTACTTGAAGTATTAGCCAGAGCAATTCGACAACAAAAGGAGATCAAGGGGATACAAATTGGAAAAGAGGAAGTCAAAATATCACTTTTTGCAGATGATATGATAGTATATATAAGTGACCCTAAAAATTCCACCAGAGAACTCCTAAACCTGATAAACAGCTTTGGTGAAGTAGCTGGATATAAAATTAACTCAAACAAGTCAATGGCCTTTCTCTACACAAAGAATAAACAGGCTGAGAAAGAAATTAGGGAAACAACACCCTTCTCAATAGTCACAAATAATATAAAATATCTCGGCGTGACTCTAACTAAGGAAGTAAAAGATCTGTATGATAAAAACTTCAAGTCTCTGAAGAAAGAAATTAAAGAAGATCTCAGAAGATGGAAAGATCTCCCATGCTCATGGATTGGCAGGATCAACATTGTAAAAATGGCTATCTTGCCAAAAGCAATCTACAGATTCAATGCAATCCCCATCAAAATTCCAACTCAATTCTTCAATGAATTAGAAGGAGCAATTTGCAAATTCATCTGGAATAACAAAAAACCTAGGATAGCAAAAACTCTTCTCAAGGATAAAAGAACCTCTGGTGGAATCACCATGCCTGACCTAAAGCTTTACTACAGGGCAATTGTGATAAAAACTGCATGGTACTGGTATAGAGACAGACAAGTAGACCAATGGAATAGAATTGAAGACCCAGAAATGAACCCACACACCTATGGTCACTTGATCTTCGACAAGGGAGCTAAAACCATCCAGTGGAAGAAAGACAGCATTTTCAACAATTGGTGCTGGCACAACTGGTTGTTATCATGTAGAAGAATGCGAATCGATCCATACTTATCTCCTTGTACTAAGGTCAAATCTAAGTGGATCAAGGAACTTCACATAAAACCAGAGACACTGAAACTTATAGAGGAGAAAGTGGGGGAAAAGCCTTGAAGATATGGGTACAGGGGAAAAATTCCTGAACAGAACAGCAATGGCTTGCTCTGTAAGATCGAGAATTGACAAATGGGACCTAATGAAACTCCAAAGTTTCTGCAAGGCAAAAGACACCGTCAATAAGACAAAAAGACCACCAACAGATTGGGAAAGGATCTTTACCTATCCTAAATCAGATAGGGGACTAATATCCAACATATATAAAGAACTCAAGAAGGTGGACTTCAGAAAATCAAATAACCCCATTAAAAAATGGGGCTCAGAACTGAACAAAGAATTCTCACCTGAGGAATACCGAATGGCAGAGAAGCACCTGAAAAAATGCTCAACATCCTTAATCATCAGGGAAATGCAAATCAAAACAACCCTGAGATTCCACCTCACACCAGTCAGAATGGCTAAGATCAAAAATTCAGGTGACAGCAGATGCTGGCGTGGATGTGGAGAAAGAGGAACACTCCTCCATTGTTGGTGGGATTGCAGGCTTGTACAACCACTATGGAAATCAGTCTGGCGGTTCCTCAGAAAACTGGATATAGTACTACCGGAGGATCCAGCAATACCTCTCCTGGGCATATATCCAGAAGATGCCCCAACTGGTAAGAAGGACACATGCTCCACTATGTTCATAGCAGCCTTATTTATAATAGCCAGAAGCTGGAAGGAACCCAGATGCCCCTCAACAGAGGAATGGATACAGAAAATGTGGTACATCTACACAATGGAGTACTACTCAGCTATTAAAAAGAATGAATTTATGAAATTCCTAGCCAAATGGATGGACCTGGAGGGCATCATCCTGAGTGAGGTAACACATTCACAAAGGAACTCACACAATATGTACTCACTGATAAGTGGATATTAGCCCAAAACCTAAGATACCCAAGATATAAGATACAATTTCCTAAACACATGAAACTCAAGAAAAATGAAGACTGAAGTGTGAACACTATGCCCCTCCTTAGAAGTGGGAACAAAACACCCTTGGAAGGAGTTACAGAGACAAAGTTTGGAGCTGAGATAAAAGGATGGACCATGTAGACACTAGCATATCCGGGGATCCATCCCATAATCAGCTTCCAAATGCTGACACCATTGCATACACTAGCAAGATTATGCTGAAAGGACCCTGATATAGCTGTCTCTTGTCAGAGTATGCCTGGGCCTAGCAAACATAGAAGTGGATGCTCACAGTCGGCTATTGGATGGATCACATGGCCCCCAATGAAGGAGCTAGAGAAAGTACCAAAGAAGCTAAAGGGATCTGCAACCCTATAGGTGGAACAACATTATGAACTAACCAGTACCCCGGAGCTCTTGACTCTAGCTGCATATGCATCAAAAGATGGCCTAGTCGGCCATCACTGGAAAGAGAGGCCCATTGGATACGCAAACTTTATATGCCCCAGTACAGGGGAACGCCAGGGCCATAAAAGGAGAGTGGGTGGATAGGGGAGAGGGGGTGGGTGGCTATGGGGGACTTTTGGTATAGCATTGCAAATGTAAATGAGCGAAATACCTAATAAAAAATGGAAAAAAAAAAAAAGAAGTGTTGAAGTTATAAGGTCCTGCTGTAATCAATGCAAGAACACCTTACACAAGAACTAGAGTAAATTAGCTTATGTCTTTGGGGCTCTTTCGTCCCTCATGCCAAGTGAGGGCACTTCTAGACCTCCACACAGAGGGAACAAGTCCTTTCAGATACCAGGCTAACTGGTACCTACATCTTAGACTTCCCAGCTTTTATAACTATGAGGAATAGATTGCTGTTGCTTATACTCTACCCAATCTAGCTGCTGATTGAAGAGTATCAGCACTGGGGCCACAAAAGATTTCACTAAACCATGTCTTCCTAACTAACTCTGACCAGACTAAAAAGACTTCACAAACTAGTGACAATAGAGTAGTGTTTCCCCGTCAGGGCCAATTTTGCTCTCCTCTCAAGGAACAGACAATATCTGCAGACATTACAACTAACACATTTTTGAAAATGCTACTGGCAAAGAGTAGACAGAAACCGGGAATTCTGGTAAATATCTGACAGTTCAATGCACAAGACAAAGCATGCCCTAAATGTCACTGCATCAGAGCTGGGAAACTCTTCCCTGAGACCAGACAAAGCCTAATGGGCATGGGATGATCTAAAGTTTGAATTTGGGCCTTAAAGAACAGTGCCTTCCCCAAAGCTCCAGTCTGCATCAAGTGCCTCAGGTCAGCATGTTCCCAGTGCCCACCTAGACCAGGTCAAAGGTGAAGCCTTTGAACACAGTTGTTTTCAGTCTGACCTCCATGGACTGAGCCTTCGCTCAGCTTGTCCCTTCTCTTGGATTCCAGAATTGTTTTTTGGATCATTAATGTTCCCATCCGTCTTAGTCTAACTGGATGATCACAACCACCTCTGATAGAAGGGACAGCCAAAGTGATGCTGTATTTGTCAAGACCAAATGCGTCTGCCCCAGCAGGTTCTATCTTCAATGTACAGAGACAGCTATACAAGGAAAGATGGATATACGGGCAGAATAGCAAGCTGCATCTCGCCAGCTGCTGAGTCAGTAGGGGAATCTTCTCAAGATTCTAAAGCAGAACTTCTGACGTCAGTCAGCACAAAGCCCCAATTCTTTATGCACAATGGTGATTTAATTGGCTGGTTGTTTTTAATAACCTGATATTGTATCCCCCTGTGGAAGTAAAAATAAAGAGACCTGGTGTTGCTGTTGTTGTTGCTGTTGCTGTTGTTGCTGCTACTGCTGGGTCTTTATTACAAACAAACTTTTTCTCAAATATTGATGCAAGAATACTCTTTTTTTAATGCCCTCTCACCAAGGATCGGGGACTAGCATGTTGGAAGGGTTGGAAAGATTTTAAAAGCCAGACAGTGGGAAATATTGAAGTTAAAGTCCCTTCCTGACATGACAGGACAAAGTACCTCATGGCTCACAGAAGTTGGGGTTGCTGCATAAGATAGAGTCAGTCAGGATTCGAGGAGGAGGACATCTTGTTCCCCAGCCCTTGCTACAGAACTATGGACAGCTGATGGCTTCTAGGGAAGGAAGAGTCAGGTTCCTTTCAGGGTGTGGTCCAACTTACATGAAACCACACTCCAGTAGCTAGCCCCAAGCCCATGATTTCATTGGCAGCACAAAATGGATTGTGGGTTCCAAATGAGTCAGATGGAGTAGAGGTGAGGTAGATCTGAGGAAGGGTAGGGGAAAGAATGGGAGTGAATATGATCAGAATATATTGTATACAAAATTCTCAGTAAACTAATGAAAATATGTTTTAAACCCTCTATACTGGTTCTTGAGAGAGTATCAGTATTTCTTTTCTGATTGCTACAACAAAGTGTGTCTAAACACAATTTCAGGAAGGAAGGATTCATGTTATCTGAAGGTACCATCCATCATGAAGGGAAGACAGGACAGCACAAGCATGGGGCAGGATCCACTGTCAAGGAGCAGATGTGAGCAGAGCTGCTCAGCTTGGTTTCCAGTTCTTACTGTCCAGCCTACAGAGTGGCACCACCCACTGTGAGGGTGAGTCTTTCTCCCTCAAGTAACCCAGTGTAAAAACTTCCTCCCTAAGAAGACCAGAGATTTGTTTCTTAGGTGATTGTCGATTGGTGGTTAAGCAATATTTAATATCATAGCATCTTTCAAGTCAAAGATCTCAGTATAATCATACAGTGGGAACAAGACCCTGAGCTCATACTGGGTTTTGATACTTATTCATGCAATGACCTTGTTCTAGGTCCTGTGAGTTTCTATTCCATCGCCTGTAAAACCGGAATGAAAACTCATCAGTAAGGACTTACTCTGAGGAATAACTGAGGCTACCTATGAACTGGGCCTGGACTTTGTAAGAACTATGAAAACAGTCCTAATTTTTAAATGAGTATGTTTATTCTGTAACAACTGAATACATGTATACAATGTATCTTGATCATATCCCCCTGGAAACCCCCTCCCCCAATTGTATCCCTTTTCAGTTTCATGTTCTGTTTTTGTTTTTATAAATCCCTGAGTCCAATTAGTGCTGCTCAAATGTGGGAGTATGACATGGTCCACTGGAGCATGGACAACATACCAAGCACCACAACCACAACAAAAGAAAATCAACATCCTCTGCCCCAAAAGCCATCAACCGGCAATATCTTCTCATCTTGGGGTAGGGATTCTCCCATCCATGCTAGAAAGTCAATCCACTCGATCTTATATAGATCTTGTGCAAGTCGCCGTAGCTGCCTTAAATTCACGAGTGCAATAGCCGTGTCTGTTTGTAGCCAGAAGGCATCATTTCTTAGCATCCCTGCCCATCCTCTGGCTCACTTGTGGTTTTTTCCACACACCCCCTCTTCCACGATTTTCCCTGCCTTCTGGTTATTGATACAGATGTCCTAAAAACAGTGACTAATCTTTAGTAGTCATCTGAGAAGACAGAGCATGCTGCACAAATATAGCAGTGCCAAAGTTACAAATATACATTCCCTCAGCCCTCCAGCAGGGCCCACGCTTCGTTTCTGCCTTGTATGCAGGTAGAGAGAACATTGCTTCCTTTTGATCTAGAAGTAAAGTAATATCAAACTAGAATTAAAAATCATTCTAGGGAATTTATGGCTTACCCTTCATCACCTCTCTATGAGGTACATAATATTTTCCCCATCATACAGATGAGAAAGATGAGTCCTGGAAGAGTAGACTGGGTTAAGAATATAGTTCAATGGGGTACAGCACTGGCCAAAATTGCACAAGGCCCTGAATTCAATCCTCAGCATGGCAAAAACAAAAGCATAAAAGATACTCATAAAAAGTTTGCATAAAGATGCTCCAACATGTAATAAGGACACATGCTCCACTATGTTCATAGCAGCCTTATTTATAATAGCCAGAAGCTGGAAAGAACCCAGATGCCCCTCAACAGAGGAATGGATACAGATAGTGTGGTACATTTACACAATGGAGTACTACACAGCTATTGAAAACAATGAATTCATGAAATTCTTAGACAAATGGATGGAACTAGAAAATACCCTGAGTGAGGTAACCCAATCACAAAAGAACACACATGATACGCGCTCACTGATAAGTGGATATTAGCACAGAAGTTCAGAATACCCAAGATACAATTCACAGACTATTTGAAGCTCAAAAAGAAGGAAGAACAAAGTGTGGTTACTTCATTCCCTCTTAGAAGGGGGAACAAAAATAGCCATGGAAGGAGTTACAGAGACAAAGTATGGAGCAGAGACTGAAGGAAAGGCCATCCAGAGACTGCCACACCTGGGGATTCATCCCATATACAGTCACCAAACACAGACACTATTAAGGATGCCAACAAGTGCTTGCTGACAGAAGCCTGTATAGCTGTCTCCTGAGAGACAGGCTCTACCAGTGCCTGACAAATACAGAGGTGGATGCTCTCAGCCAACCATTGGTCTGAGCACAGGGTCCCCAATGGAGGAGCTAGAGAAAGGACCCAAGGAGCTGAAGGGGTTTGCAGCCGCATAGGAGGAACAACAATATGAACTAACCAGTATCCCCAGAGCTTCCAGGGACTAAACCACCAACCAAAGAGTAACATGGAGGAACTCATGGCTCCAGCTGTATATGTAGGAGAGGATGGCCTTGTCAGTCATCAATGGGAGGAAAGGCCCTTGGTCCTGTGAAAGCTCTATGCCCCAGTGTAGGGGAATGCCAGGGCCAGGAAGTGGGAGTGGGTCAGTGGGTAAGCAGGGGTTGGGGGGAGGGGCATGGGAGTTTCGGAGGGGAAACCAGGAAAAGGGATAACATTTGAAATGTAAATAAAGAAAATATGTAATTAGAATAAAGTTTGCATAAGCATCCTACCCATGGCCACTCGGGTACATTCTGCATGGGACCATGGCTACACAACCCTATCTATGATTCTTTTGTTTAATATCTTAAAAGTCTCTAATACTGAAGTGACTGGAACAAAAGATGATGAATATATAGCCGGTAGGTTAGTAGTCGGTAGGTCTACTTAGAGGACAAAGGTCCCTGGGAGCACGTTTGAAGCATCTCTTGTGTCTGGCCCTTTCCTGCCTCTTTCTTTGCTTCCTGGCTGCCATGAGATGAGCAGCATCCTCTGCCCTTGTTTCCTGTCATGATGTTCTACCCAAAGCAACAGAGCCAACTGACCACTTGCTAAAGCCATGAGTCCAAATGTATCTTGTCTACTTAAAAGGTTTCAGATATTTGTCACAATTCCAAAAAGTCTGACTAATGCACTGCCCCACACACTAGCAGATGCCTGGAAAAGTCTGGCTACTCTCAGTAAAAGTCACACATAATAAGAAGTGCCACAGCACATGATCGAAAACTACAGGCACACCCACGAGGTCTAAGGAAGAAGTCATGTTTGCTCTGTGGGCAGAAGGCGGATTGAGATGAAAGAAAAGAAGGTAACAGAGGGCTTCATCTGAGAAGGTATTTGGGGAGGCCCGGTATTAAGAGCACAGGAGTGAGAAGAAGGCAACCTCCAAAAGAACCAGTGCTAAAAATGACATGGCAAGCCAACTCTGTGGCGTCTCAGAGCCCAACATCAGCTGTTGGCAGGGTTTTTCTTGGCAAAGCTGCTGATGCCTCTTCGCCCCAGCCCCAGCACCAACAGCAGCGCCTGCACCAGTGTCAGCACCAGCGCCAATGCCAACACCAGCACCAGGCAAGCATCCATCTTGCCTGAGCCTCAAGATAGCAAAACTCCACCAAAAAAAGGCATTTCAAAGCACCTACAGAGACAAGCGTGCACTCTGGCCTGGTTTTTTTTTTGGGGGGGGGAAATTGTGCGCTAAAAACAGCAGATAAAAAGGAATCTGTGGGCATAGTTTATTTAGACTCTCTAAAGACTGTTGGGAAGGTATCTCTCATAGGTGGCTATTAAAGCCAGGCAGGCTAGTCAGGAACCGTAGGTAGAAGGTGAACTTCTGTCGTGATTAAAGCCTTCTTAACCGAAAGAAACCGAAGTGCAGGAATAAATAGCCAATTCTCCACATGGGAAGCTAAAAATAATAGGGCCGCTCAAAGATTAGTCCCGAGGCCAATGTTGTGCTATCTATTTTTAATGATTTGTCAAATGAAGTACAGTAAATAGAAAAATGCAAGTAGCTAATGACAGGAGAGCACGTGGTAGGATGAGGAAAAAGCTCTGGGCTGCTAGGGGTTGGAGAGATTGGCCTGACACAAGCATTGTGTAACGTCCTCTGTGCCTCTCTGTCTCCTGGCTTTAGAATGATGGGAGGATGGGAAATGTTTCTGAGACGCTTCAGATCTTCTGTGAAACCAATTAAAACTCTTGAAATTTGAGGTCCAGGGAATTAACAGCTGCAGAGAGAGGAAGAATCAGTCTTCTCTAGAGGCCCCTGATAGGTTGTCCGATCTCAGATGGTCAGCCCTAAACAAGCATATCTAAAAGCACCAATAAGCTCTCAACAGGTGATGTGCATGTGTGTCTGTCTGTGTGTCCGTCTGTGTCTCTCTCTCTCTCCCTCTCTCTCTCTCTCTCTCTCTCTCTCTCTCTCTCTCTCTCTCTCTCTCTCTGTGTGTGTGTGTGTGTGTGTGTGTGTGTGTGTGTGTATGTGTGTGTGGAGAGGGTTATGGTGTGGTGTGTGTGTGTAAAACAATAGTAATTTAAAAAGAAGAGGTCATGAATTTCAGAGGGAGTGGGGGGACACAGGAGGATAGAAATTCTGGGGAAAAATACAAAATTAAAAAGAACCAACACTATGATCTAAAGAGTATCTGGAAAGCCAGTCAAAATTTTTACCCTTATTGGCTCAGAATAAGTGATATTTTTCTGTTTTCAGCACTTTCCACATGCAGAGTGTGTGTGTGTGTGTGTGTGTGTGTTTTTAACACTTTTGGTGATTCCAGACAGACTCGGCATGGATGGCCAACTTTATGAGAGGAAAATATTATTAGGCTGTGGCCTAAATCAACCTGCCATGCTACCCTGTCTCTGATGCTATCAGATGGTCTTGACAGAAACCAGGAAAGTATGGATGAAGATGAAGGTGTAACTCGGGGACCTCTGCACCCCCACCCTCAAGAACATACAAGAACATGCCATCTGGGCTGGTGAGCTCAGAGTACGAAGGAGATGACATGTTCCTGGCTGTGCCAAATTAGTGATCCAGCTAATAAACCTAAAGCCAAAGTAACGAGGGGACGTCATTACCCGGAGTGACTCTACTCTGTGGACAGAGAGAAACAGATCAAAATAAATCAATAAGTAAAAAGAAAGTACAAGCAGATGGGCAGAGAGAGAGGAGATGGGTTGGAAGCAGAAAGGAGGAAGAGATAAGAAGCTCATATGTGAGAAAAAGTGTCCCGCTTCCTGAGATGAGAGTGGACCCACTGTGACGAGCAAAGTGACAAGGAAGAAGGAGGAGCTACGTAATCGACATGTGAAGTTTAGGACTGCACCAGATGGGTGAATTTTGCTACCTTAGGGTGAATTTTGCTACCTTAAGATGAGATGAAGGGAAGTCTTCATGAAATTAGGGAAAGAAAAAATTAATAATGAATGGGTTGAGAGAGTACCTTGAACCAAGCACAGTTAGCCTTGGAGGTAGCTGCTGTGGTTACTCTTTCCCGCAAGCATCTCAGCATACTTTACTTCTTAATAGAATTGTACGTCCCTTCAAGTAACGGCTGTATCTGTAGCTGCGGCTAATGTTATTGATACTCATAACTCTGGGCAGACATTTCAGGTCTGGGAGAAGTGTTTTCCTCCCATTCCATTTCTGCAGAATGCGTCGAATGTGCTTTAAGAAGGATGCGTGGCTTTTCTCTAAAGTGCCCGTGTCTGTCCACAGGGACGCTGTTGATTTCACAGTAATTCTTTCTCTTTTTCCGTTCTTTCTTTCTCTCTCATGTTTATTGCTACAAAGCTGGCTCAGTGAAAAGAAAGACAATTGTTTTCCAAGAACCCTTGTGGATACCGATGGGTCCTGCTTTATAGAAGTCCGAGTCTCCAGAAAAACAGCAGCATCAGACAACCAGGGTGACTAGCAGTGACCTGAAGGGTGCGCGCAGGGGGGGGGGGGGGGCTCCCTTTAACGGAGTGGTAGAGCACCTGTGCAAACGTAAGTTTCTAAACAGTGGGTTTCCTGAGAACACTTGTGTTTGCTATGAACTGCTACCATGATGCCCTTAACCCTTCCTGAGGTGTGTTGTTTTCTAGAGGTTTAATAATGTTTTCCTGTCCAACTGAAGGGAAGAAGAAAAGTTTACATCTCCTTTCCCTTCTAGAATATGCAACATCGCTCCTTCCCAGAATACAAATACTGCAGCATCCATTCTACATCTCAGATTCTATCCTGCCAGGCTTACACACGCCCCTGGCCAATTCCAGAGGACAGTCAAGAATCCTAGCATTCTATGGGAGTCGTGACTTACATTCCCCTCTTACTCCCTGTTCTCATCGTAAAGCAATGCCTTTGAGATGGAGGCTTGCCTTTCAGTCTTTGACATTTCCCAGATACATGTAAGTATCAAGAACTTGAAAACATTTGGGCAGGTAATGAATGTCTTTGGGGGGTGGGGGGGAACCAGCATTCTTCTAAAGACAGAGATACAACTGAGCCAGTACTAGGTATCTCTTCTTGACAGTGCAGTGACTCTCCTGGGAATGTGTGCTAAAGCTTTATATAAGAAGACTACCGGACGGTAGAAGGAAGAGCTGGAGAGATGGCTCAGTGGTTAAGAACACTGGCTGCTCTTCTACAAGACCTTGGTTCAATTCCCAGCTTCCCTACCACAGCTCACAAACATCTACAGTTTGACTCCATGGGATCCAATACCCTCTTCTAACCTCTGCAGGTACTGCGTGATCATGGTGCACAAGCCATACATGGAAGCAAAACACCTATCCACATAAAATAAACATCAAATTTTAAAAATAAGAGAGAGAGAGAGAGAGAGAGAGAGAGAGAGAGAGATGCTCTTGGTGTGGTGTGCAGACCCCCCATACTGAAGACTAAAGCAAGGGAAAAGGAGACTGGCAGGCTGTGGAAAGATAAATGGTAAACTGCTGAATGCCTAGTTATTATTTTGCCAAAATCTGAACTTGTGCAAACAAGGTCAAGAGCCAGAAATGGCCCCCAAGGAAGCTGGCCCTGCCAGTCCTCCAAAATGCTAAGCCACTCCAGCCCCTTGCAAAAGTGGGCCTAACATGGCCACAGAGATATCCTGGCTCCCATTTTCTTACAGGAGTCCCAGCTGAACTGAGAAGAGAGAGCTTAAGATGTAAAGCCTGCCTCCTCTTTATGCAGACCTGAATTACCTAAGCAAGCTCCTAAGAAGAGAAAATTCGTTTCTCTGCTAAGTCATCATGTAGAGCTTCCAGAATAGAGGTGCCCTTAGAATTAAATGCTCCGGTGTCGGCACCCTCATCCTAAAGGATGCATGTAAGAAGGATCCAAGTGATTAAAATGAAGCAAAAGGAAACAGAGGTCACTCAACACCTGGCTTTTAAAACCTTCCTAGTTTTCAGGCCTGGGGAAAAAAGGGAACTGAGTGAGTGTGACGTAACTGTCAAACCAGAAGGCCTCCGAACTTGTGTCCCATTAAAATGCATAGTCCCATAATGATGAAGCTGGCAGTCTCTCGGTCGTTTGACTCATTTCCTTGCTAAATATAACTGAAGACAGGTTTTCCACTAGGGGCTACTGTATTATTTTCTTCCCCAAGTGGGAATCAGAAACTAATTTCAGTATATAAAGAAATCAAGGCAAAAGGAAAAAAAAAAACTGATGATGCACAGATTTCTCTAATTCCTTCACAGCAGTATCACAGTGTAGCCACCTCTCCAGGTCTCGGATGGGTACCAGTAGGCATGTTTATGGATAGATGGGGCCATGTCTGTCAAGAGTTGTACTGCCATGATTTAGTCGCAATGGGTGATGACCAGTGTTGGTTTCTATTGTCTAGCTTTGCAAAGGCTGCTTCCAACTAGGAGAGTAGCCTTTCAGCCAACTGTTATTTCTTACCAGCTCAAAAGAGAAGTGACTTGAGAACTGACAACAACCCAGCAGGATGCCTATTAGAATTCTTTGTAAGGACTCCACTTGCAAACCACAACTCTGGGCATGTCCAGGAAAGACAGCCAATCGGCCACTGACCAAGGGGCTCAAATCAAAAAATCGCACAGACTGTATGCAATTGGGTTTTTTTTCCTGTAGAATAGATGGTGGATTAATGGGGAACACTGACCTAATAGAAGCATCAACCATTTTTAGAACGGAGCTGCCCCAAGAAGCCTTGCAAGGAACAACTCCAGCCAGGATGCTGGGGAAGTCCTCGCCCTCTCAGTCAGCTCAGATCCATTTGCCCCTATGCAGAGCTTTCCTGCTTGCAGCCTCTATTCCTTTTGCCCACATACCAAATCTGAAAACATTTTGTTTGTTTTTGTTTTTGTTGAAATTGGTAACTTCCAAAAGCTGACTTTATCGGTGGCTAAGATAAATTTATTTTCTCCTCAATTGGCATGGTTTTCTTTTTTAAAAAATTTTTTTTGAAGTATTTGGTGAGAAATGAATTTTGTAGATGGAGTTTGAATTTGTGGCCACACACAAGTTGGCAGGAAATCATCAAATCCCGGCGTTTCTCTTGACCACACTGATGGTTCACCTAGTCACACGTCGGTCTTCACTCCCTGCCTGACTGTGCCCATGTGTGACTTGTAAATTCACATTTTTAGAAGAAAAGTCTGCCTGGGGTGTATGTGAATCTGCACGTGTATGCAAGGACAATAATAGCAAGATAGGACATACTGCAGACAGGGAAGCCAAAATAAGTGGGGGTGTTGAAAGGGACTTACATCGGTTTCCAGAGAGTCAACTGCCAAATTCGTAGGAGTTTTGAAAGCCAGTTGATAGCACATCCCCAGTTTGAAAGTGGCCCGGATGGGTATAAGTCACATGGCAGAAAACCATGCATAACGAGTCAGTTGTTAAGGAAATATCAACATGCTATGACACCAGCTCCCATCCTGACTGACCGATGTGTCAACCCAGACAAACTCCTGCAATAACGGTTGTGACGCTTGATTGTCATTTTGTGTACCAAATGAAGAATTCTCATGGCTCCTTTTAGATGTACGGATTGAGAAGTGCCGGATTCTATCATTTTAAATGGGCTTTCTTTTCTTTTCTTTTCTCTTCTTTTCTTTTCTTTTCTTTTCTTTTCTTCTTTTCTGTTCTGTTCTCTCCTTTCCTTTCCTTTCCTTTCCTTTCCTTTCCTTTCCTTTCCTTTCCTTTCCTTTTCTTTTAGAAAGAGATTGCAGCTCAGGTACTCTGCTGAATACACTCCTGGCAGCTCACTGCTGCTAGATCCCAAACAGATCATTTGGGAAGGAAGAAGCATGCTGGGCCTTAGAGAGGAGCAAAATGACTCAGTGCGCACTGCTGCCTTTGGCCAGGGCAAGCCTCAAGTCATCAGCATGGGGGACAGTTTCCAGTCAAAGGGTTGAGGGATGGGGCCACTTATCTGCTCAAGCACATAGGAAGATAAATGACAGTAAGCCGGGGAAAGCACAGGCAGCCCCTCCTTCAAGAAATGGAAATTAACGGGCCCCCAATCCGAACATTAAACACAGCTCCGCCAGCATGTGATTTTGGTAAACAGAGTAATTTGGGCTTTTGGAAGGCATGAAAATTCTGTCAAGATTATAATGTCTTCTACCACAGACCTTAATTTCTTCTGTCATGGAGAATATGATTAAGTTCTGTCCCATTTGATTGTAGGGAATGTCAGTTCCCATTAACAAAAGAAAGGGAGGGGGTCCGGCAGTGTGTTCCGTGGTTTAACCCCTGTGGGTAAGGAGGACTTTTTCCTGTCCAAACTGCTCATTTGAAATCGGCAGGCCTTTCGGGCCAGGCAGCTTGTCTAATTGGTAATTAAAGAGTTAACCCCTTACACTCACCTTTCTGCTCAAGAGCTGCTATTTTTGTTTTCTCAATGTCACAAGAAAAAGTCACGTCCATGTGTGCTCTTTGTGTGTTTTGTTTTGTAATCCAAGGAGACTTTTGTTTCCACACAGCCCACTGCAATCTATAGGAAACTCTGCTCCTTGCATGAAGAGAACTGGTTTTAAATGGCTTAGTTCTTTGAGGGCAGCAAGGGGGAAAGCAGCCTCTTTTTTTGGCTGCACTCACTGCCTGACCATTCAGCCCATGAACTGACATGCAGGTGTTCTTCACAAGCTCAGAGACATTCAAGTTCCAGCCTCCTACCTGCCTGGATAAACATCACCACCTCGGCCTGGCCACTTCAATTCTGTTGAATCGTCTGCAGTTCAAACAGGGGCGCCTGGGTCAGTATGCCAGCTTAGCAGGCACTGCTGACCCTGGCTGCCCAGCAAACAGTTTATGTTGGGGAGCAATCGAGAGATTTCCTCTGATAAGGATGCTATTACAGGCTGGCAAATGTGGAGAGAGGCTGAGTGAGCTGCTTTTGTCCAGACTGACCCTGGGTGAACATGCTGGGATTATTGCTGATTGGAGATAAATAGAACCCCGTGATTTATTTGTCCAAGTGAAACCAACCGAGTTCATCCCTCAACACCATCTCCCATTTCTTTAAGTTTTTTCTTTTTTTTTTTTTTTTTTTCCTTCTTCCTCAGGTAAAAAAGACTTAGTGATTTGGGGATGTCTCTAAATACTACCATTCCAGTGAACCCTGTTACCCTTGGGATTCAATCTCTAGGTCTTAAGGAGGCTCTGCAGTGAGAGAATCTGGTTATGGGACCTTCTCCAGCACTGGCCCCTTTCCTGGGATACTGCATTTGACACAAACATGGCTATGCTTCTCTTCAACACCAGCCTTCGCTACCACTCTTTACCTGGCAGCCCCTCCCCCAACCCTTCTTATTCTAGGTCCCATGTCATCTGCAGGGACAAGGCTAAGTCTTCCAATGACCTGTGGCCCCCACCCCCAAATATTCATTTTGCGCAGTCTTGGCCCAAACACAAACAAGTATCCATTAGTGACTATTGGTTACATTCTTTTACTCCCCATTGGTAAGACTGTTATATATCTAGCACTGAGCACATTAGCCTACATGTTTCTTGGCTCAAAAGCAAGAATTAAGGAAATGGTATGCAGGAGCATTCAACTGCCCAATGGGACCGAAGCTTTATGTTGCATGTGCACAAGCAAAGGGCTGAGTTTCCTATCGTGTTGCCTAAAGATGTCCTGCACCTCACTAGTGCATCAAGGCTGTCCTAGCGATGTCACACCTGACTTTCTCCCTTGCTTGTTGATGTCATCATCGCTGAAGGTGTACTCCATATTCATTGCTAAGTGTTCTATACCAACTGATGAAATCCCTGACATTCCTCCTACTAATTGGTGGAGTCTTTGTCCCATACTTCGAAACGTGAGCTGTCATATGACTGCCTCTTTCCATTTTCCATGTGTGTGCACACATGCCTGTGGTTGGAAGTCAATGTCAGATATTTTCTTCATTACTCTTTGCCTTATTCACTCAACTTCAGGCTCACCCAATTGGCTAGACTGCTGGTCAGCAACCCCAAAGGATCTTTTCATCTCTGTCTCCCAGTGCTGAGATTTTAGGCACACACTTATGACCCTGGACTGGGGTGGGGAGAGCCACACGTGTGTGCACCATGAAGCCAAATTCAGATCTACGGAGCCACCTCTCAGGCTCACCTTTCCATTTTCTGCATATAACTGCATATCCTCCAGACAACAAGCCATCTGTACATGAAGACACTGAAGCTTACTCAGCCCTGTCCTACCTTCAGCTGACTGTAACACACTCTCTAAGGGGAGTCCCATACTACAGCATTCATCAGATCCCAGTTGACTCACAAACTGGGAGAATGAACAGCAAATTGATCTTTAAGCTGTTGAATTATGGGGAGGCTTTGAGGGCAGCTATAAATAACCAAAATGCATGGGCAGTCTCATGACCATTTCCTTCACAAATAAGAAGATGAGATTCAAGACTTCTAACATCACAGAGAAGGGTGGACTGACTCCCAAGGGCAAATTGTTGGAAGATGTGGCACTTGATGTCAATGACTTTATGAAATGGAAACTGAGGCTACTGTGTCTGTTTCCTCATCTGCATGCTGAGGACAGCTCTGCCTATTTGTAACCCTGAAATGCCCTGAATCCATCTAAGTAAGATACAGCAATAGATGAGAAAACACTTTGACAAGCTTAGTGTGCGGTGGTTTGAGCTCACAACTTTACTCTTCATCTTCCCCATTCTGACATCCCAAACCCTTCAGACACCTTTAAAATTGTAAAATGTGTCCTAATGCATTCTTATTATTTCTAAATTTCATGACAGACTATAACAGCATTTCAATGACTGTATGTTCAGTCCAAATGTTCAATCTGAAAAAAAATTGCTAATGATTTTACAATTCTTTACTGACATTTTTATTCTGTTCTCCCCACTTGAGAGTGAAGTATCTTGTGCATCAGGTAGGGCTAAACCCTGTGTTAGGCAGAGGAAAGGAGGAAGAGCCAGGAAATTCACCCTGAAGCATCTGAACTGTGGATCCTGGTGTGGAACCATAACCAAGGAGTGAGGGAGAGAGAGACAGAGAGACATAGAGAAAGAGACAGAGGGAGAGACAACAGAGAGACAGAGGTACAGAGACAGAAACAGAGAGATCCCATGGTCTCACAAGGTGTCAAATTCCTTAGAGGGCTCTCTTAACACAACTTAAAGGTATAGGGCAGGGAGCAGGATTTATATTTCTGCTAAGTCTCTGTGTAGTGGTGATGCTGATGGCCTGGGATGCAGATTTGAAGAACCAGGGACTCCACTTTCTCCTGGATCAGCTTCCTTGATTCTCCCAACAGTCCCTGAGGTAAATATCATTGCACCGTCTTACAAGTGAGGAAACTAACCCTACTGAGTAGGCTGTAGCTTGCTGGGTACCCAAATCAATATAGGCTGCAGGAAGTCAGTAGACAATCTGCAGTCTCGTGTTTCCATCTCCCAGGAAAATAGCGCCAGAGATTTCATAAAGATAAAAAGATAAGATGTGAGCCAGGTGATGGTGGCACATGCCTTTAAGCCCAGTGTCTGGGAGGCAGAGGCAGGCAGATCTCTGAGTCTGGGGCCAGCCTGGTCTACAGGGTGAGTTCCAGGACAGACAGGGCTACACATAAAAACCCTGTTTTTTTTTAATTAGGTATTTTCTTCATTTACATTTCCAATGCTATCCCAAAAGTCCCCAGAACCTCCCCCACCCACTCCCCTACCCACCCACTCCCACTTCTTGGCCCTGGCGTTCGCCTGTACTGAGGCAGATAAAGTTTGCAAGACCAAGGGGCCTCTCTTCCCAATGATGGAACAAAAAGAGAGACAGAGACAGAGACAGACGGGGGGGGGGGGGGTCTGAGCATAGTCAAAGGCAGACTGAGCCCTAGGAATTTCCTCATCATACACTCAAACATGCTAGAGAAAACTCACATGGATAGCCTGTTATGTTAAGGTTATGTCAAGGTAGCATTTCAGGAAGTCTCACTTGACAAAAATCTAGTGCTTTTTTTCATTTTTTTTTCTTATTTTCACAAAAAGAAATTCTTAATAAAGTACCCCACCATCCAAGTATTACTATGATTTTGGATTTTTTTTTTTTAAATTATTGGGTCTGTTTTCTAAGGATTCTTTTTATGTGTTGCAAAGGCTAGAAGGGGTGTGTGTGTGTGTGTGTGTGTGTGTGTGTGTGTGTGTGTATCATGCACACACATGTGTAGGTATGCATATATATATATACATGTGTAGGCCAGAGGACAACGTCAAGCACCATCCACATTTTTTGGAGACAGGACCTTTCATTGGCCTAGAACTAGCCAAGCAGGCTAGGCTGGGTGATCAGTGTGCTCCAGACACCCACCTATGTATGACTGCCTTCCCGGCACTGGTATCACAAGCACATACCACAACTGCCCCTGCCCTCCCCCCTCCCGACACACACACCTAATTCACCACTCCCTGTGGAGTCTAGGAATTGAACTCAAGTCCTCACACTTACAAGGCAAGCACTTTACTGACTGAGCCGCCTCCCCAGCCTAAGGCAGGAGTCATTAAGAGACTGAACATTCATTCCCCTTTCTGAGATACCTTTCAGCTGGAGAGAAGGCATTCCCCATGATGTGATACATAGTTACACTGGAGAATAATGTAGGCTTGTTCTCCTTTTGTGTAAGGTTTTCTGACTCGGCTTTCAGAGGATACAAAGTGTTTTGATTTCTATATTTAGAACCCCAAGTCTTTTTGGTATGCTACAAATCACACCGAGCCAGGACTAATTGGAAGCACTTGTACTTAAAAATTAGTTTCGAGAATAAAAACCTTCAGAGGTTTCCATATTGTATTCCACTGGAGTATCATTAAGGGAAGCAATTACTTATCAGGAAGTACTCAAAACAACTTTATTGCATTCGGAGGAAATAATGGGAGTTGTCTCTCCAAATTACCAGGCAGGAGCCCTGGAAATCATTTAGCATCCTTGTTGGCATTAGGTAGGCAAGTCAGTGAGTGGAACAAGGATTCACAGAGAAGGAAGGCCACCAAGTACGTGAGAGGTGATGGACAGGTGTCATTCATAATGTCCCACGAGTCAGGTCTGACTACTTTCCTTTACCCGTGAGGAACCTGAGATGAAAAGCTAAGTGGTGCTTTCAAGTGCTTCGGTGATGAGTAGAGGTGAGAGACCAGCCTACGCATGCTGATGCCAACAGGATGGGTATCATTAGTCTCAGGAAATGCATGGTATAAAACAGTGGCACCTCCCTGGAAGATACTTCAGAGGACCCTGTCCTCAGGAATATAGAATGTTTGTGCGATGACAATCACACGCAGTCCGTGCCACAAGGCTGAGGCACAGGAGAGACCAACTGCTCCAAGAGGCAGGAACTCTTGAGAAGAAAACATTGTCTGGCTTCCAATTTGAATTTTAAAAAAAATAAATGCTTCCTAGAGACAGAAGTCAGGTGGAGTCGGATTTGCCGATTTATTTACTGTTTAGTGCTACAATTGCTAAATAAATAACAGCAAGGTGCCTGTTGTTTTATTATCCAGAACACAAGGAGGCGTGCAACAACCAAAGGAATCCCATCAAAACTCTCTCTCTCTCCCCTTTCTCCCCCCTCTCTTTCCTCCACCCAACCTCCACCCCCTGTCTCTCTCTTTTCCTATGCCTCCAGTCCTCTTTCCTGCCAAGTGTTCCTGTTTTCTGTGTCCTCAAATGTTTTTTTCTACTCCATAGTGTTACCATGAACAACTGTACACAGAAAAAGTTCTTTCTGTAGTTTTCAATTATTTCTTTAATAAATAATTTCGGAAACTAGAATAATTGGATTAAAAGTTAGCACTCTTTTAAGTTTCTTTCCATTGATAAAGTATAATCCAAAAGGTTTGTACTCTCTCCAAGTCCTTTGTCAAGCAAAGCATCTTGTAACAAACTTCATAAAGAAATTTTAGAAATCTAATGATCACATCTCGGCTTTCCATTTAAGATAAACACCCATCTTTACCCTACCTCTCAGCCCTACCTGTGCACATCACCTACATAGTCACAAGTTTCTGCCTGCTGAGTTTTGTTCTTCCTTTATGTAAGGCAAGTCAAACAAAGCCATTCTCCTATTGGCTCACTCAATCACTCACTGGACAGTTATTCCCAGGGGATGAGCCGTGTGCTTGACCAGAACAGTAACCTAAAGGAGCCATGGTGCTGTGGGGAGACAAACATATAAACAAACCGCTCTACTGAGACACAAACGCTATCATGCGTGAGATGAGATACACCGTGGTCTCCTTCAAGGACAGATGAGAGCAGAGGAGGCAGAGAGACTCTCAGTGGGGATGATGTATGTCCATTCACCCTATGACATGATGACCCTATGACACTGTGATAGCCTCTCTTTCCTGACATGTGCAATTACAAATCCTGTCTCCATTAGTCTCCAAATGGCCCAGCTCATAAGATATTGTTGATCCTTTTTCACAAATAGCAAAACCAAAGTTTAGAGAAGTAAATAATTTCTCCAAAAATCATTCATGAAAAATGATGCTACATGGAGACCCAGTTAGAAACTTAAAACTTCACATCTACTTTATCCCCCTTCTGCCACCAGGGTTCACAAGGCAGATGAACTCCCACAAGCTGGAGCTGTGACATGGTGCTGGGTGCACCCCTTCCCTGACCCCAAGTTGCTTCCTCTGAGATGCCTGCCTGTTTCTGTCCTCCAAGGAGTCGCTTCCTGGCTTTTCTTTCTGGTTGTGCTATGGGGAATTTCTTCATCCCTGAGTTTCATGTCCCAATATATGTCACCTTGACTATCTGTACCAGTTGTTCTTATCACTGGGCAAGTGATGGGATTCTAAGAGAATTCGATGACAACTCTCTAGGCCACCCACCCCCAACTCAACTCTAAAACAAGGAGGTGAGTTGTGATGATTTGTGTACCCCCTTTTGATTTTTCTGGCTGTCAAATTCTACAAGACAATGAACCACACACAGCTATTAGAACAACAACAACAACAAAGCAAACATTTGGTTCAAATTGAAAAGTCGGACACTTGTAGCATCTTCCAATGAAGAGGAAAGGAAGAGAAGTAGTCTAATGATGTGTTTTAATCATTTCCCTGGAGCACACAAAGAGAACATATTTCCTGGGGAATGGAAAAGAACATCGCATCAATTCAGCACACAAAAACACTCTGAAGACAGAGGAGCTTGTCTCACACTTGCCATTAATTCCAGGCTGCTAACTTACAGCATTAGGCCCTTCTGTCTCATCCAACTCATGTTTTCTAGAAGTACACAAAGAAATCAAAATGACTCTTGCACTGCCAAGAAGTCTTTCAGAGAGAGAAGATGTGTGTCATTTCCCTGCCTCCCCACTTGCAATCCGACTGAACCCTCCCCATCAAAAGTTTCCACCTGCCAACGCTGCTCATGCCTTAACAGTACAAGGACCAAAGATGCCTCTCCCATGTGTTAGATACAGAAATAAGCTTCAGCAAAGTTGTCAGCCGACTTCACAGCTGAAGAAAACTGGTGGCTTCATTCCAGGCCCTCCATTCTGCTCACCTCCTCCTAACCATAAGCCCACAGTACCTTCCCATTGTTTGCCGAAATCATATTTTCCCTATTGCAGTAAAATATAAATATCATAAAATTTACCACCTTAATCATTTTAAGTGTGTAGTTCATGGTATTAAGCTCATTGAGATTGATATAGGGATATACCCAGAACATGGCAACAAGACTTATGCTATAACTATCCAAAGAGAACCAAAATTTCAGCCTTCCCCCATCTTTTAGAAGTCTAGTATTCTATCATTGTGATTTTACTTCTAGGGCTTCCATACAAGGGGACTCACTCAGCATCTGGCACTATGTCAGTAATCACAGCATCTTCCAGGCCCATCCATGCCATGTGTATCTCAGAATAACATTCCTCTTGAAGGCTATTCACTTGCATCGTGTGTTACTCTCCCACACTGTTGACTTATTTTCCTTTCTTCTCTTAAGTTCTCATAAAACACATCTGCAGGCCCCCTAGCTCAACAATTAGGCAGGAGGGCATCACCTTTGTTCCAGAGATTTCAAGACTTTTTATCTTTTCCCACCTCACACCCTGATTTCTCCATCATAAATCTTGTATGCTCTGTGGTCTCCATTACATACTTGTATTGGGACCCAGGAAGATGGTTTGGTGGGTGAAAGTGTTTGGAAAGCAAGCCCAGAGGCCTTAGTGTAGTCTTCAGAACCCAAATGAAAGTAGGTAAAGAGGACTGACTTCACAAAGTTGCCCTCTGACCTCCACACACGCACCTCTGTATGCAAACACATATGTGCAAGGGCACACACCAATAGTTTATTTTAAAAATACCTGTTACACCAGACAACTACTGAGCATACTCCAGTTATGCCAACGAGCTATAAAACATGAGTTCTCATAGCAACAAAAGAGCTCAGCTCAGCCTCCTGTAAAGCAAGGCAGCTCACTTTGTCAGTTATGTGGATATCCTGTTTTCATATCTTAAATGTAATTATTTTTATTTATGTCTGAGTAAAATTATGGCTAGTGTGTATTGAGCATACATACATAATAAAATAGATTGCATATGTGATCTCAGTGTGAAACTGTAGTCATGACTAGCCTTTGGGGACACTAAACTATTTCTGATATAAACACTTGAGCAGTCAAGACATATAACTTGGACAAATATCATTTCCTCTTGATTTTCCTTGCCAGCTATAACCAAAAAGTATACTTAAAATGACATAAATAAGCTGAAAAGGGAACAACTTCTCCTCTATCATTCAAATTGCTTTCTGAAAATTCTGACTGAATATTTCTCTTTAAGATTTGCCATTAGTTCTTATACATCGTTTTTGTGGTTAAATTAGTAATAACAGCACTAAAATCTTAAGAACTGTATAGTACTATATTTAATTATCTCCTCTCATAATTACATTGATTAAACACAGCATAAGAGACCATAAAGACAGATAAAACATTATGGCTACACAACTTTTTTTAATGTCCATAAAATGACTATTAAGCCGTAGGTGACTAAATTAATATCACCCATATGATTTTATGGGGTTTCCATCCGAGTCCAATAGCATCATTGCTACAGTGGCAGATTTTTGCATAGCAGTATTGGAACTTGGGATGGCCACTTTTTCCAAAACACAGCAATACCACAGGTTGGCTCCATCAACTTAACCAGAAAGATGAAGTTTACTTGAGCAATACTTTTCACTATTATCAAGTATAGACATTTAAACACAAAGACCACACAACTCCCTCCCCAACTCCAGCAGGCAAACAAACGGGTGGCTGGCGTCCCCATATCACCCATTTGCTCTTGTTTTAAAGTGATCACTGGGCACTTGGGTTTCCTCTGATGACATGGAAAATCAAGGAAGAGATTTGCATTTTGCAAGTGAAGAACTGAGCCTCTGCGGCACCCAAGGACTTTCATTCTGAGTGACCCATACTATCACAAAGATGAAAGATGGCTCAGAAATCCCAAGGAAAATAGCGCCCTGAAGAGCTACTCATGTAAGGAGGGGGAAAGTCTGCTTGAGAGCTTCACAATGATTAAAACAAGCCCCTTGGGATCACACGTTAGCAATTAAAGCATACATATATACACACAGGTAGAAAATCTTTTGAAAGAGCCTAAACAAACCCACCAATCTAAATGCATTTATTGCCATTAAAACCCTGCCCATGCCTGTCTGTAATGGTAAAATGAAAATATATGCCAATCTGACGTCAATTATTTGATTCGATCATTGTACATATTCTAAGAACCTGACAGGAAGTGATTAAGTCCTGTTCATGGCATCTACGATGGTAACATCCGCACAGCCTGTGACCTCATGGAGCTGCCAGGGTAGTGGATGAGGCAGGAAATGATGGCATAGATAAACCATACTAAATCATAGTGAAGGGCACTTTCAGAGAGGAAAATGGTAACATTTTCACTTAGATTGGGCTTGGGCTCAGAGATCAGCAAGGTTTTCTGGACGGAGAAAAACTGAAGATAAAAAAAGATAGGACCAAAGCTGACATGGAGAACACATCAAAGCATGGTGTGAGGCAACAGCAAATGGTGTCCTAGAAGGGTTCAAGGGTGCATTGTTCACCACTCCACAAAGAGAAGGGTCGCACACACATCCAGTGCTCATGGCATCTCTGCTGGGTGACGATTAGGTCAGTGGAAGTGGCAAGTGTAGGTGGAGTATGCTAAGCAAGAAAGGGAGCAGCCAGATCCTGACAGCCTGGTAGATACCTGAAAAAGCATCTCCGCCATCACTGCAGCACGCACCGGCCAGCTGTGTCTTCCTTTATTGCTGAAACTCACAGGTTTCTCAAATCTTGTAGCTTTTGTGTTGTTCTGTTCTGTTCTGTTGTTTGAGATGTCACATATCTCCGGCTGGTCTCAATCTCATTATGTAGCTGAAGATGACCTTGAATTTCTGATCCTTTGCCTCTACTTCTTTTTTGTTTGTTTGTTTTGTTGTTTTTTGTTTTGTTTTATTTTTTTGTTTTGATTTTTGTTTTCTTTTTTTGGAGGTATTTATTTCATTTACATTTCCAATGCTATCCCAAAAGTCCCCCACATGCTCCCCCACCCACTCCCCCATCCACCCACTCCCACTTCTTCACCCTGGCATTCCCCTGTACTGAGGCATATAAAGTTTGCATGACCAATGGGCCTCTCTTTCCACTGATGGCCGACTAGGCCATCTTCTGATTCATATGCAGCTAGAGACACGAGCTCCGGGGGGGGGGGGGGGGGTATTGGTTAGTTCATTTTGTTGTTCCACCTATAGGGTTGCAGATCCCTTCAGCTCCTTGGGTACTTTCCCTAGCTCCTCCATTGGGGGCCCTGTGATCCATCCAATAGCTGACTGTGAGCATCCACTTCTGTGTTTGCCAGGCCCCGGCATAGCCTCACAAGAGACAGCCATATCTGGGTCCTTTCAGCAAAATCTTGCTAGTGTATGCAATGGTGTCAGCGTTTGGAAGCTGATTATGGAATGGATCCCCGGATATGGCAGCCTCTACTTCTAAGGAGCTGTGACATATATATATATATATATATATATATATATATATATATATATACTGTGTTGTCATATCATATCTTTATACAGCATCCTCAAAGTGTGTCCATCTCTGCGGCCCTTGGCCCTTTTGTGTTCATGGAATAAAAAGACGTTTAGCGGGTACTTAACAGCAAAGCTCCCACTGTCTGAGTCATTCATGTGTTCCTTAAGTACTGGTTCATCCACACTTGAAAAAAACTGCAAATACCTGTACCTGTGCATTAGCATGTGTGTGTCTCTGATGTCACCTGAGAAATTTTTCATAGGGTGTATTTTATATGCCTTCATTGCCATCAAAATATTTGAGGAGACAACTGAAAGGTGGAAAGATTTCTTTGGGCTCATGGTTTCAGAGGGTTCAATCCTTGGCAGCAGGGATGCCACAGAGCTGGGCAGTGCACATAATAGTGGACAAGAAACAGAGATAAATGAAATAAAATAAAATAAAATAAATCAAGAAAAGCCTAAAGCACGATATAGTTCATGAACACTCCCCAGTGAACTAGTTCTTCCAACTTGGCTGTAACTTTTGCCACCTTCCAATAGCACAGTGACTCTCAACCTTTCTAGTGCTTCGACCCTTTAAGGCAGTTCCTTGTGTTATGGTGACCCAGCTGTAAAATTATTTTGTTGTTACTTCATAACTGTAACTTTGCTACAGTTATGAATCATAATGTAAAGATCTGTGTTTTCTGATGGTCTTAGGGGACCCCTGTGGAAGGGTCATTTGACCCACAGAGGGGTCATAATGCACAGGTTGAGAAGCACTGCAACAATTCCATCCCATTATCGACCCATCAAGGGATTCATTTATTTATCAGGCCAGAGTCCCCATGATAAGTCACCTCTGGCCACACCGCTGTAGACACAGCCACATCATGCTTTACTAGTCCTCGGGGGATTCTCAATAATCAGTTGACACTGAGTATTGTTCATTACAAAAGGAACTTTACCAGGGGCATGTAATAATTACCAGTTTTTAGATTTTAGTCTTATATTCTATTCCTATCTATTACACTACCCCACTTCCCTCAACTAATATATAAATACAGAAACCCCACTGAATTCCCTTCAGAGCAAAACCCAACTCACAGCTGCCACATGCACACTGAAGCCTTTCCTGAGTTATGTACGTTATCAAGACTGAAATGTGTGGTTCTAAGTGTATTTCCATCTTGAGGAGATGGGAAAATCAAAGTGCTTAAATGTTAGAGCAAAGGGATGGAACAATTGAAAACGAAACTACCTCTGTTCAGTAAACTGATGCTCAAATGATCAGAATTCTTTAACCACCTTGATATTGAGCCTTTGACTTTTCCCCTACATTCTGCCATGGCGCCCAACGAGGCCTGACCCACCGAAGTGTCCTGTTTCCTGGCTGATAGAGAAGGGTAACTGACTTCCTAAAGCTGAGTTAGGAACCAGAAACACAGCCCACTGTGGCTCTCTCATTTTCTGGCATTCTCAGTGAGCTTCAAAGTAAGACCTGCGGGTCAATTATTTTATGGGACTCCTTCAGAGGAGAGAGGGGCAGAGAACCAGAACAGGAAGTTTCAAAATAGTAAAAGCCACCACTAAAACACTACTGCTACGGTTTCCTGATTCAAGCCTAACCAATATTCATAGATGAATTAGTCTCTCCCTCTTTCCTAAGCTCCAACCCAATGACACAGCCATAAATCCTGGAAAGTAAGTGCTATGGTTCAAATGCTTGGGTCACTCCACAATTCATGTTGAAATCTGAGGCCAGAGCAACCGTATTAAGTGAAGAGTGTCTTTTAGATGTGATTGGCCATAAGAAATCTATGTACTCATAGATACAATCATTCTCTTTAAAAAGATACATAAGAGCCAAGGTCATTCTGCCTTCTGTTCTACAGAGTAAGCACAAAGCCTCCATAAGAGTGAGAAGTAACTTTCTGTGCTTTATAAATTGCACTGACTATGGTACTTTGCTATAGCAGGGGGAACAGACTAAGCTAGTGATTCATACCTAAAATATATCTGGCTTTCTTGATTAAAAATAATACCACGTATGCATGTGCAAGAGATTGGGGCTGAAAGCAAGATTTCTATGCATGTTTCTTTGGAGAAATGTCTTTAGTTGGTACATTCTGATCCCTGCCCCTCAAAAAAAGCTGTGCTGTGTTTAGGCACAGTAACACAAATAGCATCTTTTTAAAAATGTTCTCAATGGTAGACTAATTTTAAGTTAAGCCTAAAAAAGACTATATACATTGGGGGCATATGGGAACAACAAAAACAGGCCATAGCTATTTCCTTTATCCAAATCTATTCAGGATGGAATGTTATCATATCTCACACCTATAGAATGCTTCCAGTGTCTCAGAAAGCATCTCACTCCCAAGAGTACCTTTGACCTTCCTATCAGGCCTGGGAAGATGTTCAGTCATACTGCTCTCCTTTTTACCAGAGGATGCTGAAACTGACAAACCCGGCAATTTGTCAATCACAGGTCTAATAATAGACCAGGACTGACCCTGGGCTCTGATGTTAGAGTCTCCATGATTATCATCAACCAAGCAGAAGATGGAGAAAGAAATGTCAAAACAAAACAAAACAACAACCAAAAAAACCACACACACACAATTTTGAAAATGAAAAAGCAAACTAAGACTGGATGGCAGGGACCAAAAAAAAAAAAAATCAGTGGAAAAACAAAAACAGGAAACAACTCAAAAGTTCTGGGTAGAAGGGAGTGGCTTTGTTGATACCAGACTTTTGACTACAGATATTTTTCTTGAAAACTCAGTTATCAAGGAAAATGTTGTGTGATATTCATCTTCCTAAGACTAGCTTAATTCACTTAGTGATTGTCTCCAGTAGCATCCATTCTCCCAAAAGTGGTGTAACATCATTCTTTATGGATGAAGAGTACTGAATAAATGTTGGTATATAAGTAAAAATGTTCCTTACACATTAAACGGTCACGTTTACAAACAAGAAATAGTGCATCCATTCATCAATGGAACAGATTTGAGGACCCAGGTATAAGACTACTCACCTAAAGCCACTTGATCTTTGAAAAAGATGTCAAAAAAAAACATATCCAGGACAGAATCTTTAACCAGTGGTGTTGTGGAAACTGGATATCTACACGTAGAAGAGTGAAACTTGATCCTTCTCTCTCAGCCCACACACAAATCAATCCCAAATGGATCAAAAATCTCAATGTTAAAGTCTGAAGCTCTAAAACTTCCAGAAGAAAGACTAGGAAGCACACGTCGGGATGTAAGCTTGGGACTTCCTAAGTAGGATCCTAGGTGCCCAGGAAATAGGATGGACAATAAACAAGCATGACTTTGTGAAACCCAAAAGCTTCTCTGGTGCAAAGGAAATTGCTAATTGATGGAAGAGGCAGCCTAGAGAATGGGAAAAGAAAACTGTTGGCACTATACATTTGACAGAGGTTTAGTGCCTAGAATATACAAGTAATTTCTAAAAGAAGCATCAAGAAAACAAGTAACCCCATTAAAAATCAGTGTATGGTTTCCACCCTTGCCAGCTGCAGCATTCGGGAGAGCAGGCTCCACACATTGCCTGGACAGCACAGTAGAGCTGACCCTGGTGGCAGGGACGCTGATTATCGAGGGAGTGCTGGCCCCACCCTTCACCACCCATGCCGTGGCATGGTCTTGGGAGAGCTGACAGGCAGACCAACTCAGCTACGACCCAGGCCCAGATGCAGGACTTGAGTTAGCCCAACCCAACATCAATTGTATCTATGAACTGCTGGAGTGCATGAAGGAGCCGGTCCTGGAGAACTAGAGCTGCAGGCTCTCTATGACACAGGGCAACAACAGACTATCCCAGAGGAATCCCAGTGAGGATCCAGTATTGATCCAGAATTGATCCATTGTTACAGAAGCCAGAGGCCTAGAACCTAACCAATGACTTATTGCAATGAACATTTGCAAGTGACGCTGTTAGGACGAAGGGTATATTGTGTGACACATTGTCGCACACTGAAGCTTCCCTGGCTAGATGTTTTGTTTGTATATTCGTTTTGTTTTGTTTTCTTTAGGGGGAAGTTACAAGGGCAGAGGGTAGATACAAAGGGACAGAGGTGAGTGGGATTAGTGTAACACTGTAAAATTCACAAAGAATCGATTTTTTAAAAGTGCTCTACAGAATTGTGCACACAGTCCTTGGAAGAAGAAATACAAATGGCTTAGAAAAAAAATGTTAAAGTCCTCACCATCCTCGACCATCCTCGGCCATCCGGGAAATGCAAATTAAGACTACTTTGAGATTTCATCTTACCCTTGTCTGAACGGCTAAGATGAAAATAACAAAAGACAACAACTGCTGGCAAAGGGGCCGCAAGTGGGGAGCACTTATTCACTGATGGGGGGCGGGGTGACGGCTGCAGCCACTATGGAAATCAGAGTGAGAGTTCCAGGTGAAAACTAGAAATAAGTCTACCACATGATCCAGCCATACCACTCCCGAGCATACTACAGAGATGGATGCTCATCCAGGCTTGTGGGTACTCAAGTCATAATACATTGGACATGGAAGCAGACTAGCTATCCACCAACAAGTGAATAGAGAGTGAAAGGGTACCTATATATAATGGATTGCTTTTTACTGTAAAGAAAAAATAAATTAGCAGGTATTTACCTGCTGGGGTCTGAGAACCATAATACTGAGTCAGAGACTCAGAAAGTCTCTAAGTCTGCTATAGAAAACAAAGAAAAGCCAGTTTAGCTTTGTGGTTTCAACACGGATTTGAATTCTTTCCTGCGTGCAGAAAAGCTGCAGAGCTGGGTATGCTATTCGTTGGGTTCCAGCATCATTGCAAAAACCTCAAAGAGAAGCTGGAAACCTGAGGATGTCAATCAAGCAGACCCCACAGGAACTGACTTAGAGTCTGCTCTGTTCCTATTCCAACTCCCAAATGAGGTGTGTTTATAACTACACAGAGCCACTGGGACTGGGGCAGCTATGACCAGGAGAAAAATGGAAACTGACCCAGATACAGGAATCAGCAGGGAGAGAGGGCTTCAAGCCTGAGGGCAAGTGGCACGCTGGGACAAATACACACAGGCATCTGTCTCTGACAGGGGGGCACACGATGGGAGGTGCCAACTCTAATCTAGGTAAGGGTGAAGCTGGAGCAGGAACGGCCAGCACAACTAGGCCAAACCCTCATATTGGGCAGAAGAGAAAGTTCCAGAAGCAGATACAACTCTTCAGTGAGAGAAGTCATGAGAACAACTGGATAGCTAGCAGCACCCAGTCCCTGGGGGTAAAGATGCCCTGAGGATGCATGTTTTTTCTCATATCCCAGAGGTGGGGTGTACCTGGCTACACGGCTCTAGAATAAGATATCCAAGTCCAGCCGTCAGAACCAGGTCAAGGGCTGAGGCTTTCTAAGCTGCAGGAGATACAAGCACGCTTCGGGCAAACCAAACCAGGGGTTCTCAACCTTCCTGGTGCTGTGACCTTTAAATATATCTCCTCATGTTGTGGCGAGCCCCAATCGTAAAATTATGTTGTTGCTACCTCATGACTGTAATTTTGCTACTGTTATGAATTATAATGCAAATATCTGAGGTGCAGGATATCTGATATGGAGGTCAAAATCCACACGTTGAGAACCACTATTCTAAACCAACTAGTGAACAGATCTATACCACCACCAGCCACGCCCAGTCAGGTAATCTCTGAGTTCCCCCCACCACTATGAAGCACAAGACTGTCTTTTCAACAAAGCCTCTGGGGGGGCGGGGTCTGTCTGTCTTTCTATCTCTCTCTTTGCCTCTTTTTCTCTTTGTCTCCATCTCTCTCTCTCTCTGAGTAGGGGGTGTCTGTCTTTCTGTCTCTGTCTCTCTTTGTATCTCTGTCTCTCTCTGCCCCCTCTCTCTGTGTCTGTGTGTGTGTGTGTGTGTGTGTGTGTGTGTGTGTGTGTGTGTGTGTGTGTCTACATGTGAGGGTCATATGTATGTGTGGATACATGTGTGTGGAGGCCAGAGGTCAATCTCCAGTGTCACTTCTAGAGGGCCATTCACTTTGTTTTTGTTATGATCTTTATTTTTATTAGTTCTTTGAAAGAATAAACTATACCTTTTTAAGACTGACTTTATTATACATGTATAAATGTTTTTCCTGCGTGTATGTATGTGCACCACATTCATGTCTAGGACCCAGTCACATCTGCAACAACTGGAGCTAAAGATGGTTGTGAGCCAACATGCCGTTGCTGGGTACTGACAGGGATAGGTCCACTGCAAGAGAAACAGTTGCTTTTACCCACTGAACCATCTTTCCAGCCCCACCACTTTGCTTGCTGAGACATACTCTCATGAAATCTTAGGCTTGCTGATTAGGCTAAGCTGGATGGCCGGCAAGGCAAGTCCCTGGATTTATAAATAGCATCACCACACCCAGGGTTGTATGCAGTACTAGGGTTAGAACTCAGGTCCTCTTGCTCACAAGGTAAGCACTCAGGCTCTCCAGGCCCCATTCATGGCTACAATCAACCTCCTCTGTCCTCAGCAAGATCCTAGGGAGCTTGGTATGCTTTGCTCCTCTGTCGACCTGGAGTTAATACTGTGGAGTGCTCTCCCAATAAACACTCCTGCTGCATTCAAAGATGATGCTGTCTCATGACACTCTAGCGCTGGGCTCTGTTAACCCATAGATGGCCAGCATTCTCTCTGGGTGCTGTGTAATGGTAAGCGGCAGGCAGATCACCCTATGTGTCAGGCCTTCCCCAAGGCCTGAACCTGACTTAGAGGTGGAAAGGTTGCAAAACCAGTCCTAAATGACACTTCGAAATAATCATTTTCCCCCAGATCTTCTCATCTTAAACTCTAACCCAATTCCCTTGCTAACAAACTAGATGCTCATTCTGCAGATTACAGAGCACTGCTGGCCATGGTCAGGAAGCCCAAACCACAGAGGACTTAAAGGGGAAAGAGATGAACCATTTCCTCTGGGCTCCACCTTCCCGCTGGGGGGTTGTGAAACATGCAGACAAAATGTCTTCCCCCTTCATCTGTGTTCCAGTGATTGAAGAAACATGAAGGAGCGACTGGGAAGGTTCTACTGGTTTTTGTTTGGAGGGGTTGGAGTTGTTTTATTTGTTTTGTTTTGTTTTGTTTTGTTTTGTTTTTAAGACAAAAACAGCCCCAGCCTCCTGGGGAATTATAGATATGGACCACCACATTTGGCTCTATTTTATTGGTTTCTATGACAGAAGTGACCAGTAAATGTCCATGTGCCGATGTTTGATAAGAAGTGAGAGCATGGGAAATGGGCATGATTTCTGGGGGTCTGGGATGCCATCACTTCAATCAACACTTCTGCAAAAAGCCTGGGAGAGATATTAACACCTCAGTACCGGGTTCCTATGTGTAAACTATGATCACCACTTGACAGATGACATCGCAGGTTAACACAGCGAGGACCCAGCAGAGCTGGATACACGAGGAATCCACCTGAACGTTTGCTCAGATCTTCTCCATCTCTCCTATCTTCCGACCTCCTAGCCATTTCAGGTGAGGATTCTCTGAAACGCTCTGGAGGCTGAGATTTGTTTTAGGATGTTTAACAGCCTGCTCTGTTTGCAGCATACAGACCCTGGGCTCAGCGGGAAAGCTGATGTACAGGTTCCCATCATTCCTACCACAGATGACTACAAATGTACGGCTCCAGCCAAAACAAATGCATCTTCTTAGCGTGGTTCAGAAGCCTGACAGGCATCTCACCGGTCTCCAGTCAAGGCCATGTCAGGACAGAGCTCCTGTCTGGGCCTCGGGGGTGGGGATCATTTACTGCCTGTTAAAGGCTGATGGTAGTTCTGTGCACACAGCCCTTTCTATCTCAGAACCAGCAGTGGGTGCCATAGCCTTCCCCCCCCCCTCTCTCTCTCTCTCACACACACACACACACACACACACACTATGGCTAGGACACACTCTCCATGAGGAAAGACTTGTATAACTGCTCTGAACCCACCAAAACTCTTAGCATCACTTAGTTTTCTTGAATTGTTAAAATTTAAGTTGATCAAGGTATCGTTCAAGCAAAAAAAAAAAAAAAAAAGTCATATGTCATTTAAAACCATCCTTTTCTCTTAACTTGAGCATCTAATAGCAAGTGTTTCCTTGCGCAGTGTCAGCTGAAACCAACATGAGAGACGTGTACAGGTAACAGGCGGACAGCCAAGAAGATCAGACTTCTCTCACACGGGAAGCTGAAGTGACTTACCAAAGCTGCGCCGCCGCTTCTACTTCACAAACAGAAACAACTCACTTGTACAGTTCATGACTGATGGGGTAGGAAACAGGAGCCAAACAGATTTTAAAAGCCTTGTCCATCATCCTCTCTATAGCTCATGAAGCATAGCCAACCATCCACCTTATTAGGCGAGGGACATGCTAAGCAACTTGGCCACTGCTCTAAGCAGACACAAGTGCCAAAAGAAAGAGGGAAGGGTAGGAGGGAGAAATGCTACCACAACAAACACAATGAGCTGCCTCTGACTGCAGAAAAGAAGAGCCGGGCCTCCGCCTTCCTCCATTGCAAGCTGACCCTTCAATCCATGCCCTCTCCCCTTCTCCAAATTGGATTTATAATCTCCAGCCTCTTGTATAGAGTCCCAGGTGTGGGTCAATGGCTGTCACTGTGAAAAACAAGAAAGAAAGAAAAAAAAAAAAAAGAAAGAAAGCTGACTATTTCTTAATGCCTCTCAGGACCAAGCTGCAACAATGGCCTTTGTAGGGTGTTTGGCTTTGTTTCTCAGTGAGTGTCCGATTGGGGTGATGTTAATGTATCTGAGATTTGAGTAGAAAAGAGCATGCCATGGGCCAGGGAGATGGCTCCATGGGTAAAGTGGCTTCCTGAGATAGCAGGAGTGAGATCCCCAGAACCCACAGAGAATGATGTGATGCCAACCTCTCTATAGGACAAGAAAGGCAGAGAACGAAGAATCACACGGAAACTCACAAGTACACAGACACAAAAACAATAGAGACCTGCCTCAGAGAACATTGAGAGAGCAAGTATAGACTCCCTGGTGTTGTCCTCTAACTTCCACATTTGCCATGGTACACAAATCGCATATCCATGTGTGCGAGCACATGCACAGAGGTTAGTGGTTAATAAATTAATAAAAAAATAGTTAACCTAAAAAACTGCATGCACCAATTGGATACACAGTGGCACATGTAGTTCTATTGTCATATTATGTAAGAACTCCATTTATACTAAGGCCATCAACTTGAACACACTGGTGAAAGATAAGCCTCCAAACTTCATGCCATCCACCAGGCTGTCTTAATGTGTGATAATGAGGTTCGCAAGCTCACGTGAGTTCTGCAGGGGAAGACGCAGGGATTCATTTTCAGTCAATACTTTCACACTAAGTCACTTCACAGGAAGGCCCAGGGTCTGACCTAAGTTAATAAATGATTATCCTCTGCTACTAAAATCAGGACCCTAATTAACTTGCTAATTGCTGGTCTGTGTTCACAGACATTAACCTGAGTTATCCCACTATAGACACCTGTAAGTAAATTACAGGCTCTCTATTCAGTGTGAACCTACTGTCTGACTGAATAAATGTCCTCAATGTGTCAGACACACACGATTCTTTAAGGTGGCCAACGGTGTAAGCTGATATTATGGGTACTCCTTTAAGCAAATTAAATGGACACAAACACTAATAACTTATGTCCTGAGCACTGTCTATATTGTTCAGTGGAAGGTATAGTTGCTTTGTTTATGCTGTTCTGTTCTATAGTAACTTTAATTGCTGGCTGGGTACAGACCAAGGAATAGAGGTATAGCTACTGGTGCCGGTTGGCCACCTTCAGCCCACCACGCATGGCTCAGTCCATAAGGAACTCACCATGCACCTTACCAAGAACCTGAGTTTCGTCCCCAGAACCCATATAAAAAACTCGGTGTGGTGGCATGTGCTTGTGATGCCAGTTCTGAGGAGCCAGAGAGAGGTGGTTCCCTAGGCTTGGTGGCCAGCCAGCCTAGCATAATCTGCAAGTCCTGGGCCCCAGTGAGAGAGCCCATCTCAAAATACAAGGCAAATGACGAGCCAGAGGAAGAAGGTTCACAGACATGAACACACACACACACACACACACACACACACACACACACACACACACACTGCATAAACTAGAATGTAACTCTTTGCCCAACTACCTTTTGGCTTTAGAAGAGAATCCAAGCTCCACAGTTCACAAGCCTGCCTCCTTGTTAACCCATCTACTCCATAGACCTCAAAACTCTAATTCCCTTTCCCTGCTGAAGCAATGAGGTAGCAGAAAGGACAAATAGCAGGTGTGGTGCCAACAGGGGACAGCCTGGTCCTGCTGAAGTCTCCATCTATCTCCTCATCTCAACAAGGAGAATGAGAGGCACACCTAAGCCACAGGACAATGCCATGCTCTGCCTACTAGAAGGCGCAAGTTGATTCCAATCAGCTATATCTTAAATCAGTCACTATTTCAGGGCAGATGACCCTTAGGTGAAGGGGGAATTGCAGACATAAGAGAGCAGATGAGGAGACAAGATCTCAAATTAGGTCCCAGGCATCAGGATCCCTAGTTGCTGTTAGAGTGAAAAGAAGCATGACAGAGGCCACAGCAAGCCAGTCGAGAGCAGAGACCAAAGACACATACAAGGACAGTCCCAAATGTTACGGAGGATAGTGTGGGTAGGATCTCATCTAAAGGAAAATGCCTATCCTAAACAGCATGTATGAAACATGCCGAGTCACAGAGAGTACTGAAACTCCGGAATTCACCTCAGACAGTCCAAGGCCTTAAAGATTCAGTTCCTATAGCAACAGTCAGCAAACAAGGTCCGAAGAAAGAGGGGACTCTGTCTTTCTAAAGCAGTGTTAGAATGAATGTCATATGCTTTACTCCAAAGGACAGTCCCCTCCCCCACCACCGTTTCTCTCTGTCTCTGTCTCTCTCTGTCTCTCTCTCTCTCTCTGCATGTGTGTGCAAGCACATGTGTATATCTAATAGATATCTTGCTCCACCTTGTCTTATTTATCTTTTTATATTGATGGGTGTTGCAGTTTGAATAATGGCCCCCATAGGCTCACATATTTGGATGCTTGGTCCTCACGTAGTGATGAATTCAGAAATTTGCCTTGTTGGAGGAGGTGTGTCACTGGGGTCAGGCTTTGAAGTTTCCGAAGGCCGACTCCATTTTCAGTTTTGTCTTCCTCCTTACCTTGTACTTGTGGATCACGATGTAGACTCTCGGCTGCTGCTCCAGTGTCATGTCTGCCTGCTGACACCTCCCCTGCCGTGGTGACGATGGACTCATGCTCAGGAACCATGAACCCCCAAATCAAATGCTTCATCCTATCAGTCTCCTTGGTCATGGCGTCTCTTTACATCCATAAGAAAGTAACAAAGACAATGGGCTATTCATGTAACACCTTGAGATGGATGATCCCCTGTTGGCCCAAACCAATCTGTATCTTAAAAATCACAGGAAAAAAAAAATTCTAGTGTTATTTTTGATGCAAGGCATCATCATGAAGGCTGAGGAACTAACATACAGAACCTCACCAAAAGAAAGTCATTGCATCCTCAGCCCACCATCAAGAGCAACTTTCTACTGTGAAGGGGCTGAGGCCACTGGAATCAGCTGAAAAGCTGGGTTCCGACATCCAGAAATCCAGGAAGATGGCAGCCACCAACAGAATCTTTCTCTCAAACCAAAGTCATGGACTGGGTGAATTCCAATATGGGAAATAAAAAAGAAACGGTAAATCACAATCTGTGATATATCTCAGACAAACAGAGATCTCATAGCAGGCAAGTGGTTCAATCTCAATGAAAGAAGGGAAGCAAAGAGTCTGGAAGGAACAGATAGCCCAATCCTGACTTCTGAGAGAGTTTTCTGTCATAATAAAGTTTTAAGGACAGCCAGAGGACATCCTATTTGGAACTTGCATTCATTCTGTGTTGCAATTGGTCCAGAATTCCTCACAGCCCAGTCCCAGCATCATAAAAAGCTGCACTCTTGGGTGTTCTTCTCAGTACCTGCTCTTTCTGAAGTGCACTGACCTCAGAGATGGGCTGTAACCAGCTTTAGTCTTAGGAATGGTGCATCTCCTCCCTCTCATTTTGTCACCCCCTCCCCCACCCCAAATCATAAGTTTCAGGCTCCAGCATCACCTTCATCACCCAGCCCTACGCCCAAGGCCCAGAAAATGACCAAACGAATAATGAATTCATTAGGAGATCAGAGTTCTGTCCTTGGGGTCAGAGAAAAAAGTAAAGACACTTTACATTCGTTTTGTTTAAAATAAGATGCAGGGAGAGATGAAATGAGTAATGCTCTTTGTTGCTGACTAAAGTCCACAGCCAAGAAGTAGCCAAGGATAAGCCTCATTGCCTTAAAGTGGATAAAAGCATTTGCTGGCCCACTCTCCCCACTTTCCGAAAACGACTGAGATCTTGCCTCTAACTTTCCAAGAAACAACTGGAGGTTGTTCATCCAAATGGCCCCACTGGTCTCCATTCATTGATAGTCGGACACGATTAACTCAGCTTCCACAGAATCCTGGTTGCACAGCACTGTGCCCTTCCCCATTTGTGTTATAAGAACAATCCAGTGCACAATACCCCTCCTTCTAGGAGGTGAAAGAAGGGGTGCACACAAGCTCTTTTCAAACACCGTGCCGTGCCTGTGGAGGGTCCCTAGAGTCTACTGAGGATCATCATTAGGGCTTTCCTCAGAAGGCCCTCGAAGCCATTAGCAATGAATACTCAGGAGTGGACACTCATATCCTAAGGCCTTCCTCTCTTGATATCATTCTCCTCCAGACATCCTCAGAGCTCTTCCCAAACACGGAATTCTGTGCAGAAAACTATGCCCAAAGAGCAGTCCTTTATGTGATTGTCATTGGATACTATAAAGAGTCAACTTTCAGGTTCTCTCACCATTCCAGTTGTGTGACCGAAGAAACACCAAGGCACTTGGCTTTGACCCTAATACATACCCAGAGACCAGGTTTACTTATATGCTACACCCCAACACTTGTGTTGGTTCAATATACGCATTTGGTGCCAGTTTGAAGTAATTGTGTCGCTAATTACTATTGAATTATAGTGGGGATCACACAGACACACAACACACAGGCTAGGATGAGGACAGAAGCACGTGACCAATCCTAGCTCAGCTTTCAGCTTGGTAATATGCCATAATGATCTGGCTATTATATTAAAGTGTTACTAAATATTCACTTAGCTCCAAAAAAAAAAAAAAAAAAAAAAAAAACCACACACAGTGGGTGTGAGGTTTCTTTGTCATTTTTGGAATTTAAGCAGCACTCTCTGTCAGATTTAAGCCCGGTATGAAGCCCCCAACAAGCAGAATCTGCCTCCTAAAGGAATGTTTACAAAGGCACAGAAAATATCCACAGAAGGAATGCATTTATCATAAACAATACAAATATTTACTTGATTATTTAATGGGTGCCCAGCATGTCTGTCCTTAATGTAGCATTAGCTGACATCAGGAGTGCACCATATGTGCAAATAATTAATTCAAATTATGCTTCTCTTCCAGTGAGTTCTCTTATAAAACACCAGGATTAATGTAGAGGCATATTCTGGAGCAGGGAGTTGGAGGTCCCTTTCCGTGTCTGCCTTCTGAGTACCTGTTTTCTAACGCTTCCTCTCTCCATTGTCATTCTGCTGCCAAGAGCTGGTGGCATTTGAATGCTCCTACTGGGTTCCTTATGTAATCAGTAAGATGACTAACGTAGCGATTAGAAAACCTGACTTGGCTAAAGATTTTCTCCAGAGACTGAGCTTTAGAAGCCCAAGATCTCCCTAATAAGTCCATCCCTTCTGAAAACATCCACAACTGCAGAATAAATGGTTTGCAAATAGCAATCGTGGGTGAGCCAGCATTCCTGGTTCACAGGGGCTGCAAGCGAGGCAGACTGCTTAGAGATTTAAGGGTTCAGGTGTTTAAGGCTTGTTTAAAGACATCCAAACGATAAAAGAGGATTTCTGCGTGCAGCTACACTGTCCCCTCTATGCATTAATGAACTGCAAACTGTGTTTTGCATGGCAGGTCTGATAGCCAAAGGAAGGTTCAGACAAGAAGTGTTATAGTAAAAGCTGTTGTTAGGAATGAAAACTTACTCAGCAGCCACTATCGTAGTCAGTACATAAGTTTCTCAAAGATGAAAGAGATCTTCCATGTGGCCCAGCTGGACCACTTCTAGGTATTTGTCCAAAGGATCCTATGTTAGCACATCACAAGGATATTTGCACACCAATGTTTACTGCAGCTTCACTCACAACACTTAAGATATGGAATCAGTCTGTGTCCAGCAACAAGGGAATGGACAGAGAAAACGTGGTCTATATCCACAATGAAACTGACTCCCATGAAGAACAGAGTCACGTCATTTGCAAGGAAATCTATACAAATGCAGATGATCATCTTAAGTGAATTTATTCAGTTTCAGAAAGAAGAGTATCATGTAACATATCCCCCATCTGTGGTTCCTATAGATACATAAAATCACATGTATATATTATATTATATTATATATAATATACATTATACACTATATATTATATACATTGTATTATATGTGTGTGTATGTGTATATATGTGTGTGTGTATACACACACACACACACACACACACACACAATATGAACATAGAAGCAAAACTGTCTATGGAACAGACAAGATCAACAGGAGAGGAGATGGAGAAAGGGAAGGACCGAGGGCATGAGGGGAAATAAGTTCAATGTGAAGTTTATACATGCACACTAAAAACTAAATGCTAATATTATTTTTAATCTTCAAGGGTACCATGGGTGCATCAGGCTGTGTTCAGGGAGCAAGCCTCAAGTTCTCCCCAACTTCCCATCACAGGAGGCCAAGGTCTTGGGCCTCTCTTTCATCAGACTGTCCTTCCACATTCTCATTGCTCTAGTTAGGTGTAGTCCAGCTTCCTCTTTCTAGGGGGCTGAGGGAAGCTGTACTAAGTTTGAAAGTGGGCCTCATGCTCGGCTTGGCACTTTACCAACTGAGTTACATTCCGTACCTTTTTGCACTTTTTAATCTTGAGACTGGGACTCAATACCATACCTAGGCTAGCCTCGAATCAGCCCTTTGTTCCACTACAATCTGGACTTGTGTGGTCCTGCTGCAGCAGCCTCCACAGTCACTGGCACTCCAGACCTGAGACACCAAGCCTGCCCCTTTGTTCTACAGTGAGAACAGTTGGGAATATAGACATGTAAACATACCTTAGCTGTGCCTCACAGCACTGAAGATATAGAACCTGAACAGGCCACCTCCTGTAGCCAACCCACTCACTAAACTTTGACGCAAAATTTATCCTTTCTATAAGAAATGCAGGAATGGAGGAGTAGAGAAGAGACTGAGAGAATGGCCCACCAATAACCTGTCCAACTAGAGACCCATTCCATGGGCAAGCACCAGTTCTTGACACTATGATACTGTGTTATGCTTGCAGACAGAAGTCTACCATGGCTGTCTTCTGAGAGGCTCCACCAAGCAGGTGACTCAGAGGGATCCAAACACCCGCACCCAAACAGTGAATGAAGCTTGGGGCCTCTTATGTTAGAGTAAAGGGAAGGATTGTGGCCCCTAAGAGGATAGGAACTCCACAGGAAGACCAACAGAGTTAACTAACCTGGACCCTTGAGGCTCTCAGAGACTGAACCACCAACCAAAGAGCATACACAGTCTGGACCTAAGCCTTTCCACACTTCTTTTTATTATAGCAGATGTGCAGCTTGGTCTTCATGTGGGTCCCAAACAAGTATATATATATATATATATATATATATATATATATATATATATATATATATATATATATATGAATAATTATAGAAATGTTATAATCTGCTCTTAGGAGTCAATGTTATTACCAAGATATGTTTACATTTCTGGGGCAGGGGCTATCTGAAAAGCTGTTGCCTGTCTGTGGGCTATGTTCTTCTAGCTGGGTTTCCTTGTCAGGCCTCAGTGAGAGAGGATGCATCTAGCACCTCAGAGACTCCATGGGCCAGGATGGAAGGAGAACCAGGGAGACCTCAACTTCTCAAAGGAAGAGGGATGGGGAGAAGGGTGAAAGGATTGTGGGAGGGTTGACTGGGTTGTCAGTGAGCAGGATGTAAAGTGAATAAATAAATAAATAAATGCACACATACATATGTAAATAAGAAATGTAAACATATCTTGGTAAGAACATTGACTGAGAGCATCTCCTAAGAGCAGATTATAACATTTCTATAAGTATTCATTTCCTTATTTCCATATATATATATATATACATATATATATATATATATATACATATATATACTTGTGTTTATGTGTATATATGTATTGTTGTATATAATATACATGTTGTATAACAACAGTTCAAGTACACATTGGTCATGAGCTAATTAGCATAAAACCTAACCACAACCAAGCTCTCAATAAACAAGCGCACAAGACTTTCCAGAGTATTGGTGCTGAATACAGGGTGCATTCAAGGACTACACTAACCCTCACCATAGGCCTCAGAGAAACTGGGGCTCAGAAGTTTTGCGACTTAGAGACATACTTCTGGAAACAGGAAGTCTAGGGTTTGAATCAGACCTCCTAGAGCCCCAAATCCCCAACCCTTTTCCCTATCCTTTGTGACCCTTAAACACTTATGGTAGCACCACAGACAGAATGAGCTCTGAAAACTGGACCAGTTCACTGATCTAGGCCTTTTAAGCACAATAAAGCCAAAGGGGTGGGGGTAAGTATCTTCTGAATTGTTTAAAATTATCTCTGCATGATATTTCAGTATTTTACAGCTGACGGTAAAAATCAGCGTGTGAAGTCATAAGCTTATTCTCTACCCAGTGACTTTTGCTGTTTCTGATGAATCTGTATTTAAGAGAAAATTTCCAAAATTGAAACGACGGCCGTGATTGAGTCTTTCATAGCTCAGTGAGATATTAGCAATTAATTGAATGCACCCAGCAATGGGAAAACCAGTATTCTCCCTGTATTTGTTTTATTCTATTTCATTTCCTAGAGCTTGTATATTCCCCAAAGCAATTCTTTGAAGTAATTTTACCTTCCATGCACAAATCTAATCATCTCTCTTGTTCTTAAGCATCCAGGTGCGGCAGCATTATTATATTATTAAAGGTACATCAGATAAATTCCAGTTGTGCGGCAGTCTTCAAAAAGGCCGTTTTCCCACTCACGGATTCTCTACTTTTCATAAGTGAACACTGGGACCTTTATTAGAAATACGTTTTTGTATTCTTTTAGCTGTATGCTTTAACTTTTCTTCTGCGGGCTTCCTTGCTAATCACAGGATTTAGTCAATCTCTTTATGCGCGTTCACGACTCTGTAATCTTAAAGAGCTATAGGCAGGTGATTGACAGATAACACTTGACAGGTTCAAAATTAGAGAATATACAATGAAAATTTTAGAACAGCCAGCTCACTTGCTATGCTACATTCTTCTCATTTTGGCTGCTCTCATAATCGTCAGCTTGAGAGGCAGAGGGGTTGAGGCAGAGGAAGGAGGTAACTAGCCCTTGCTCTCCAAACTACTGGATGAGAACCTTTGAGCCTAAAAGGCCCATCAGTCAGGACCTTCCTAGCCAACAACTGAATCACAACCTCAGATATATGAAGTAGAAAAATGGGATTCCTTGGCATGTGAACCAAAACGCCAGCATCTCTCTCCTCTTGAAAGCCAGCCAAAATTCCTTCTTTCACATACTTTATTCAGTTTCATTCACTGGAGAGAGTTATAGTTTACATAGCATGACTCCTTAAATCTTTAATGAGAAAAGAAATCATGCCATGTTTATTCAAATGACTAGGCCAGTTTTTATTGACTGCGCAATGTATGTGACAGTGGGTGTTTACCTGAAGCTTGTCTCTTCCAGAAATTGTTTATCAGTGATTTCTTTTTTTTTTTTCCTGCTCTAATGTGTAATGCAACTTCTAGGATTCTAGCTACAAATGGATATTTATTGTTTTGTCTACTTCTTTTGTTTTCTAAGTCAAGTCTCACTACCCTACCTCCATCAGTAGGTGCTTTCCTCTGTTTCAAATAGGGAGACACAAACTGCCACTTACTCAACTAGCATCTTGGAATTTCCAAAGGGCTGGCCCAAAAAGACTTGAGGCCTGATGAAGGCTCTCTTGTCTGTCCTTAAGGTTTAAACCCTTGCACCATTTTTAGGCAACACCCTCCTCATAATAAATTTAAAGCCAATAAAAGCTAATTAGCATGGACTGGCCATTCTCAGAGGCTGGTCAAAAGAAGTGTCCGCTGGGATCAGCCATAAGCAAGAAGGTTCGCATCGCAGTACCTTCCAACTCTGATCATGCTCGCAAGATGACAATGCTGCTGGGATGCCATCCAGAAACATTCTAGGAGGGGAGAAAGCAGTGGCGGAGAGAGTGTTACTTTATGTGGACGCCTGTGAAGAAATGATGAGGCTGTGTGCTCCTGAACCTTTGCTCTCTTCTGCTGTATACGATCAAAATAGATCGTAATGGATAAAATTGTTCGAAATGTGACTTTAGTCCTTTTGAAAGGCAATTGCTGTCAAGAGAAGCATTTGGGCTAATGGCTGGTTATTGCTATTAACAGCCCAAGGGTTAGTGGTCACGGCTATGTAAGGAAAAGTGGGCACCTGAGGAAGAAATGGGACGTTGTACCAGGAAAATTACCAAAGAGGATAACCCTGCACTTCCATCATAAGAGAAACAAACACTAACCAGGCATAACTGGACCTGAGTGGTCCTAAGACTCAAATTATCTAGTTTGGAATCAAAGTTGAATGAATTAACTTGGCAAGGAAAATTCAGACCCTAAAAGTACCTCTTGACTTCAAAGGCACTTACTTAAGTACCCCCAATATAAAAAGCTCAAACACTAGAATTCTGAATAAAATGAAATTTGCAAGGAGTCCTACTATATAAGTAATCATCAGGAAAGCCACATGTGTCTACGAACAATGCTGGCAACTTCCATTTTGGCAGATGAAAACAACCCCAAATAAATTCCAATTAATACACAGTTTAGAAGGGAAGAGGAGACTATGTCAGACATGTCCTCAGTTTCCTAAAATATCTTCCCCTGCTTGCTTTGGAATACAAGTTAATGTCTATAAATATTCTTACTGAGTTAGTTTGTGTTAATATTTATACTGTCTTAATGAAGATATTATTGTTGTTTCTCTGTTGTTAGAAAAAAGTGCAAGTCAATCAAGCTGCTTTTCGTCTCCTTTTACACTTCGAAAGATCACTGGTGCTGTGGATCCAACACCACGAGAAATGGTAAAATACTCTTGACAAACAGGGACAGCCACAGCAATTGGGGACCATCTCACCTAGCAAACGCTAGCGAATGCAACCTTGTATTCAAAGGGAAACACATATCATCGCTCCCGCAGACGCCCTGCTTTTATGCGCCTACCGTTCTCCATGGAAAAGAGAGGAAGTCAGAGACACCAAAATTATATAAGTCAGGTTTTTCTAAAAATACCTTCCTATAACTTGCCAAGATGACAGAGAAATCTCTCATTGACTTTCAAGTCACAGCCCCTAAACACTTTGCTGTGTTGAGATGTGAGACATGCTCGCTGTCACCAGCTGGGTCAAACACGCACTGGAAGCTACAGGAAGATGGGATGAGTTCTGAACTCCATTTGCATACTATCTGGGCTCCTCCAGCTCAGATCCTGCAATCTGCTCAAGGGGCAGTTGTGAAGTGCTGATGGATCCCAGAGCGGCCATTCTAAAATAACAGACAAGGCAGCAAACAAAGACTAACCAGGTATCTTCAATATGTGATAAATAGATTTTTGTATTCACAGGCAAATTTAGAATTGAAAGAAAAAAATTCCTCTTGACTTTAAATATAATCCTGCCCTTTACTATATGCCTATGTGAAGTCAGGTGACCATGATTCCTATAGTAATGAACTGAATTCTGGAGTTTCTCCCTTCAAGCTGTAACTTCATAATCTGAAGGCAGATCCCCTGACCAAAAGGCTTTTAAAATCTCAATGTTATTCCCTATTTGTTTTACATTATCTCTACTACTCAAGATGGGGTGAACGATTTAGTATCCTGTATACAATGGGCTGTCCCAGGAACTGACAAGTATTTTTAATGACTTTCTTAAGCACTGTACAGAAAGGAGGTAGTAGGACCCTAATACATATCAAATCAGAACTTTCCCTAATACTAAACCTACCATGTAGTGTGTACACTGGGGGACACACAAGGAGCCAGAGAAAAGAAGGGAAAAGGTCATGACCTGTGACTCCATCCCTTTCCTCTGGAAGAATTTACACAAATGCTCCCAATGAAGGAATGCAGACATGTCCGAGAACCTTCTCTGCACCCCTTCAGTCTCCCACTAGCAACCCCATCTGCTTGGCCGTACACCGCAGCAGAGAGGCCCGAGTTTGGGCAAGCACCTGTCTTTACCCCAAAGCCACAGTATTTAAAGATCCATGGTAACTAATAGCAACATTAACACAGGGGTTGGGGGAGGAAAAAAACAGGTGGGTACACAGATAATCAAGAGTTCCTTCTCTGGGCTTTTCTTCCATTTCGCCAAGTTTTTCAGTAAGCATGAATATTATTTTTATACAGCCTTGCTTAACCAGTTATTTGAAACATGGACCGATGATTAAATTCCAACAGAGTCTCACCCCGTGTTCAAACTCTGAGTGTGGCTGTCCCATCAGGAATAGGAAGCTTGTCTAACAGCTGATCTTCACTGATCAGCGCGAGGGTTACAACAGCCCTGCTCGGTGGCATGGGAGTTACAGGTAAATTAATTTGAATGGAGTAATAGCAATACTTTACATCCTAAATGTGCTTGCCAATCACTGTCTCATCCGTCATTATCATAATCCTGCGAAAGCAGCTAAGAGAGACCGAACGGAAGCCAGTTTATACGGGAGTGGACTGAAGCCACGGGAAAGAAGGAGAATGCACTGGTCACATAGAGAAAGAACTAGAGAACACCAGCCTCATTCACTGTTTTAAAGGCATGGCGACTGGGATCCGTGCCATGCTTCCTTCACACCCCGCAAAGCTGTAGCTATAAATGCAGCAAGAGAGATTTTGGCATATTTGCCGTTGCATAATCATTCAAGAAGGCACTACTGCACCGTCAACACATTTGACTAAGTCACAATGAAGAGAGGAAGCCAAGGCTTGGGTGCCCGCCACCCTGGCAAGCTAGCAGGGCCCCAGCAAGTCACAATCACACCTTGGGCTCAGAGAGTGGATGTCTTCAGCGAGCAATGATTGTGCACAGCACTCACCCTGGGCTTCCACCAGAGAGACAATAAGCCTGCTACACACACACACACACACACACACACACACACACACACACACCTCAGAACCCTCTCCTTTTTTTTAAATTAGGTATTTATTTCATTTACATTTCCAATGCTATCCCAAAAGTCCCCCACACGCTCCCCCACCCACCCACTCCCACTTCTTGGCCCTGGCGTTCCCCTGTACTGAGGCATATAAAGTTTGCACGACCAATGGGCTTCTCTTTCCACTGATGGCCGACTAGGCCATCTTCTGATACATATGCAGCTAGAGACACGAGCTAACAAATTCCATACTATGTCCATACTTCTTAACAAAGGACAACAGGCTTCAGCCCCCAGCCCTCTGACATTTCAGTTCACAGCTTTAGCTATGGGGGAGAGGGTCTTTCAGTTTCTCTTTTCAGCATGAGATAATGATTCTCCATTTGAAACAGTAACATGAAGTTTCTTCTGTGACTATTTCTAAAGGTTTTTTAAAAAATAGTGAAATAAGATTACCAGGTCAAAATGTATGAAATCCAAGGCTTCCCCCCGCCCCCCTTGGTTGTTTGGTTGGTTGTTTTTGGTAGTTTTTTGTTTATTGTTATTTCTTTTCTTTTGATCTTGTTTTGTTGAAAAAAAATTTTTAAAGGGGTCAAAAACTTGCCACCTGTAGGCCTAGGTCAATGGCTCCATGGATAAAACTCTAGGTATATCATCCAGAGACTGCCCAACCTGGGGATCCATCCCATATACGGCCACCAAACCTGTGGTCGATGGTATTGTGGATGCCGGGAAGTGCTTGCTGATGGAAACCTGATATGGCTTTCCTGAGAGTCTCTGCCAGATCCTGACAGATAGAGACAGATGCTCATAGCCAACCACTGGACTGAGCTTGGGGGTCCCTGATAGAGGAGTTGGAGAAGGGACTAAAGGAGCTGCAGGGGTTTGCAGCCCCATGGAGGGAGCAACAGTATCAACTGGCCAGACCCCCGAGAGCTCCCGGGGACTGGACCACCAAAGAGTACACACAGAAGGACCCATGGCTCCAGCCACATATGTGGCAGAGGATGGCCTTGTTGGACATCAGTGGGAGGAGAGGACCTTGGGCCTGAGAGTGTTTGATGCCCCAGTGTAGGGGAATGCTAGAGAGAGAAGACAGAGTGGGTGAGTGGATGGGTAGGTGGGGAAGCACCCTCATAGAGGCAGAGGAAGGGAGATGGGATAGGGGATTTCCAAAGGGGAGACCTGGAAAGGGGAAAGTATTTGAAATGTAACTAAAGAAAATATCCAATTTAAAAACAAAAGAAACAAAAAACAAAAAACAAAAACTCTAGGCATACAAGTGTGAGGACCTGAGTTCAAATTCCCAGAACCCAAGTAAAGCCAGATGCCATAGGGCCTACCTGTGACCCCAGGCCTCCTCCTACTGAAATATAGGAGGCTGAAAGAAAGGCGTCCATAGCAGTGTATAAGCTTCTAGCAGGTGCATTCAGCTGCCAACAGCAAGAGACCCTACCGAGGTACAAAGAGGATGTGAGGACCTGAGGGCGTCCTCTGACACACTCACCCATTCACATCACGTCCTGCACAAAAGGATTTGTTAGAAATGACACCTTCATGTGGTTTGTCCTAGTGGTTGACTATCTCTGTGAGATCGAGGCCAGCCTGGTCTAGAGAGCGAGTTCCAGGACAGCCAAAGTTACAGAAGGAAACCCTGTCATGGAAAACAAACAAACAAACAAATCATCACATGGTGACCTGAAGTGAGCCACTTCTTCTCCCTAAGCCTTGGCTTTCTCACCAATAAAATGGGTTTCTAATATCTACTCCCTGAGCCGTGGTGAGGAGTGAACATGCACAGAGAGCGAGAAAAGACCCTCTCCTACAGCCGAGAGTGGAGGGAACAGGGCTGTCCTGTGTTCTAGAAACAGCTGGACAAAAGCCAGGCTAGACTTTTCTAGAATCCCTGAGTCTTTAGCTGGGCAGATCTGTGCCAGCCAGGAAGACACTCAGGGCTTCAAGGTTCAGACTCCTGCCAGTGAGCGGCCACATCCCCCTTGCCATCAGCTGCTCAGAAGCAGGAAAGTGTGATCCAGTTCTGAGCACCCTGGAAGGGAGAAAGCTACAAGTGTGAAACTCAGAGAACTGCAGGCCAGGAGATAAGTAGGGTAGCCCTGGACTCCTGCAGCCAAGAGAGCAGGAGAAGAGAGGTACTCGGTCAACGGGAGCTAACGAGCAAACAGTGATAGTGATAGCAGAGCAAAAAGGTGTCTGCACAGGCAGAAAGGACAGACAAGCAAATAAACGATATTTGTCCTTTCCATCTTTGGCTGAATGAATTTCTCAGACCACTGAGAATAAGCTGAACGGAAAAGGCTGTAAGATTTCTGCCACAGAGCAGTTTCTCCCCATCTACCCACATGTAGGGCAAAGAGATGAGGCTGGAAGGAAACCTTAAATCCATGTGAATACCGTTTATCTCTAAGTATTGAACTGAGTGACTTTTGTTCATACATATACATATACATATACATATACATACACATACACATACACATACACATACACATACACATACACATACACATACACATACACATATACACACATATATGTATGTATATACATTTGCAGGTTGCAAACCAACAATAAATCAACTAAAATAAGTCTTTTATTGTGGGGCATCAAAAGAAAGAAATGCAGTGTATTGTCTTTGCTTGTAAAGGGGAAGATGGGACGGCTAAGGAGGAGGAAGTGCCTGACGGGTGGTGAGGGGGAGGTGTGCACAGGAGTAAGCCATCAAGAGAGACTTGTGTTTTTAAGAACAGATCAAATGAAACTTTGATGGTTACTCACTCAAAGGACCACTTCCTAGAGGGTACTTAGGTCAGAATGTGCTGCTACAAAATAGCAAACAAGCCCCAGTCTGTGTATTCGCCATGCTTGCCTGTCATGTTGGCACCGACTCTTCCTGTGTTTTGGAAGTTGCTGGGAACTGCTATGTGATCACAAACACAAATAAGCCCCAGGGGAACACCCATGCCAGCGCTACAGCCGAAGAACCGCGCACCAAGCCCAGACATACGGAACCTGAAACAAAAGCAAAGATGCAGACTACTCTCCTTCCTAAAACATCAGCCTTCGGGCTTTCTCCCATCCTGATAACACCGGGGAACTCCTGAGACTGCTCAGTGGGTGAAGGAGCCTGATGCCCTGAGTTTATCCCAGTGGACCAAGTGGCAAAAGGAGAGAACTGACTCCCACAAGTTGTCATAGGACTGCATCTGTGCACTATGGCAAGTTAGACACACACACACACACACACACACACACACACACACAAATACACACATAAAGTTTAAGTCAGAGCTCTTGACTCTAGCTACATATGTATCAAAAGATGGCCTAGTCGGCCATCACTGGAAAGAGAGGCCCATTGGACACACAAACTTTATATGCCCCAGTACAGGGGAACGCCAGGGCCAAAAAAAAAATGGGACTGGGTGGGTAGGGAAGGGGGGGAGGGTATGGGGGACTTTTGGGATAGCATTGGAAATGTAATTGAGGAAAATACGTAATAAATAAAAATTTTTTTTAAAAAGTTTAAGTCAAAAAGAAAAAAGTGAATCTTCCTATGGTATGTCATGGATTTCAAAGAAGAAAGATCAAAAATTGGAGTGAAATTTTCCCAATATATTCAGAATGCTTCCTGTGGTAAAACCCAGGGTCCTAATAGTCCTGATGAGGGACATAACATGGGACAGGCTCACTTCCCCTGACCCAAGGCTGGCACTGCTTTTCTCACTTCTGTCTCTACCCTTGACATACTGGTATGGCTGAGAATGACCGCCACAGACACTCTCTGTCCTTCTAGGCCTTTCCCCCATGGTCTTGCTGACAGGAGTCGTGCAGAAATACTGTGTCTATCATCTGCCCTGTCAGGTTGAGGAATGCAAAGACATTTTGAGAAAATAGCTGAACATCCAGGATTAAAAGTCCTTGTTGATTTTCACCTCCCAAGACACTTTTAATCTATCCCCACATGTTAAGTTTTGAAGAAATCAGTATCGTTAAAAAGGAGAAGTGGGTTGGGGTGGGTTCAGGTTAGAGTTAAGATTTGTTAAATGTAAGATTCCACACATTTCAATTAAATGGTACATCGATCCGTGTACCAAACTGTACTGAAATCTGCTCAAAGTCCCATTTGTCAAGGTTTATCTGCCACCATTTGGATTCAAGATGACAGACTGAGTTATAAATCCAATTCAAGATGGGACTTGTGCTCTGTGGTGTACCAAATTTTATCAAAATCAGTCAGCTTCTCCAACAGTTAAACAGAGGGTAGGTCCAAAGACAGCTCAAAAAGGAAAAAATGTCATGTCACCCTTCTGAAGGAAGAATCGTGCTTATGTGGAGGATCTCTCTATCAATTAACTGATTAATTCATTTGCTACATATTTGTAGGTCAGCACCCACCCCAAGCCAAGGAGTATCTTAAGAGCTTGTAATCTGAAAAACAGTAACAAAAACAATAAAACTCATTGGGAAAAGAATAACTAAAGAAAATCACTATAAACTGAGTCTAAAGTGACAACAGACATAGAAAATGTGTTGTGGCTGAGAAAGAGAGAGATGGGCCAGTGTATCTGTTAAGTTCTTGTCACTATGACCAAAGGACCTTAGAGGGCAGATTAAGTAGAAAAGAACTTTGTCATAGCCCAGGCGTGTCAGTAAATCATGGCAGAGGGCAGGGAGGGGCAAAACAGTCCTGTCAGGGCAGTAAGAGAACAGAAAGGGACTATATGACAGAAACAGGTTAGGACACTATTCTCAGGACGTGGTGGGTAACACACGGCCATCATAGTCACAACCTCTAAATTGTGCAGATGATTTCACTGGGTCTACACAAGAGTGGGCCCACCCACAGTCGGGCGTGGATAGAGAGACCCTATCAATCATTGCGGAAGTGTTTCCTCTTGACAGATGCAGGGAGAGAGGAGCCATTGCCTTCAGTTCTGTACCTACGGATGGCCCCACCCAGGGTCTAATGGATCTCACCAATCCATAGGTCACAAAACAAAACCAGACGTCATGAATCTAGCAAAGGGACAGGTAGGGAGGAGAGGGTGTTGATGGGAATGGGAGATAGGAAAGGGAAGGAATTAAGAAAGTGGGTGCTGGGGAGGGGGTAAGATTAGTCCAAATAAATTATACACTAGCATGAGATTGTCAAAGAACTTAAAGATTTTGAAAAAAAAAGTATACACTTCCAGGGATGAGCCCCTGTGACTTACTCCCTCCAGTTAGGGACCACCTTTCACCAGCTCCCAACAATGCTGCCAGACAGAGTATGACTCTGTCATGAGATTAATTTACTCATTAGGTCAGAACCCCGATGATCTAATCATCTCTAGAAATGCCATCGCAGGCGTAATCAGAGGTGCACTTTCCGGGTCCTCTCAGCATCTCTCAGTTCAATCAAGTTGCCAACAAAGACCAACCATGGCATCTACCCCTTCCTTGAAAGAAGGAATTGATGTTGACATGGTGTTGAGAGGATGAAAGCTACCACAACCTTAATGTCCAACGAAAAAGGAGCACGAAAGCCCAAGATCCTAAGTAGGACTTGTATGCTCTCAGTAAGAGGAGCCTGAGGGGACAGAGGCAGAAAAGGCCCATGGTGGCTTGCGGTGCCAAATGATATTATAAAAATCACTGGCACCGTAAAAATCGACTGCACAAGTAATAGTCCTTAAAGCAGAAAGAACACACTGCTCACTGGCTTCTCCCTCCCCTTTAAGAGCTCTCCAGTCACACGTTAAACACTAACAGCCCATACATTTACTTTCCTTTGGGAAATCATCACTATTAAATATTATCATCGACTCATTAAGGAAATTTTAAGTGTGATGCATATAGTCATGTGTCATTCAACAATAGGATACATTCTCAGAACTACACAGCTAGGGAAATTCGTTAACCTTTGAACACTAACACTGTAGAGTTCTTCTTACACAACCACTGAGCAATACACTTTATGTGACCACTGCTGTACATGTGTCAGTCTCTAGCTGAGATGCCATCCTTTGGTGCATGACCACAGTTGATTAATGCACGGAGGACACAAAACCATATAAGGTTCCACTGTGACCAATGCAAGATTCCTTCATCAATGGGTGAAGACCTAAAGCAAAGTATTGGCTGCATGGCTCATGGTACACACACTCTTTGGCACTTCAGCCCTGTAGAGAGTGACAAGGATGGACTGCAAAAGGGTCCAGGTCTCTGTGAAAACTTGACACATTAAAGACATACTTCACCCACTCCATAGAGAAGGTTATCTTTATTTTTGGGTAATTTTCAAAAGATCCCCAACTATGCAAAGCATCATCTCATTTCCCAATCACCAAAAACATTATAAATTTTATGGAAATCCTCTCTTAACATCCTCTTAATCATACTTAAGCCATCCAGAAAATAAAACAGACTTTGAAAGTATCTCCCCTAAGCAGCTCCCTGATCTGTCCCTTGGCACATCAGAATGAAAGACTTCACCATTTGATTGGTGTTCTTGAAAGATTAATGGGTGACTAGGAGAATACAGTTAGGACAGTAGTTACTCATCAGATTCCTTGAGAGATGGCTTGCCTGCAAGAAGCACACTTGGTCCACTTAAGCTACCACCCTGCTCACTTTCCAGGGAAATGAGCCCATCGACCATGTATGCTGCTTCTGGGTTCTTCTCGTGCTCAATCTAAGGGTGCCACCTCCAAATAAATGACTAAATGTTGGTTATGTTTGAAATGACAGAGGATTTTAATTTTTGGTGAGCAATGGTTGATGGCCAGTCTAAAATGGCCAAATGTCCTAACCTTTTACTAATAAAATTACGTGCAATAAGAAATGCTGGAGGGTACCAGTTACCAAACTTTCATAAACTGGATAATTACTAGGCCCCATAATGCTGTACTGTAAAACCAAATTTGAAGATTTCTTTTTGTACTTGTCAGGGGAAAGCCAGGAAAATAAATAGAAAGACCTTTGGGGTACTGGGCTTCAGTACCCCAAAAGGCCAACCAAGTTCTGTCTGGGACAAGGCATGGGTTTTGTTTAACTGGGTGAGACAGGGGGAGGAGACTAAGAACAGAGGATAATAACTAAAACTAAGTGAGCAAGAAGCTAATCAGAGTGTCAGTGAGATGGCCCAGTGGGTCGTGGCTCTTGCCACCAAGCCTGAGAGTCTGAGTTCACACATCCATTCCCAGAAAACCCAAAAACGAAGCTACAGCAAAGCTGCTAGATTTCCACCATGTGTCTAGTGGGCTGGAATTTGTTCCAACTCGTGGTGCCTAGAGCTGCAGTGATTCTGCCTCCTGATCTTAACTCCACTGTAACTGAGCTTCAATTCTGGCCAAGGAGAACATGTACTATAAGAAGGTCTGGTGAGGGGCTAGAGAGATGGCTCAGCGGTTAAGAGCACTGACTGCTCTTCCGACGGACCTAGGTTCAATTCCCAGCACCCACATGGCAGCTCACAATTGTCTGTAACTCCAAGATCTGACACCTTCTCACAGGAATACATGTGTTAACCAAACAAAGCATCAATGCATATAAATAAAATATTTTTTTAAAAAAGGTCTGGTGAGCATCTGGATTTGATGAGTTGATATGAGACATAATGAAAGGGATTAACTGAAAATAGGCAACCTCAGTTTCAGGGGACATCAGCAATGTGTAAAAGAAGTTGGAGAGGGGAGAGCCAGAGAAACGTCACAGCCAGTATTTTATTTTGGTATTGGGTATGTGTGCAATGTTTGTGGACACATGAACTGGTACATACACTCAGAGGCCAGAGGACACTGTTTATCACTGTCTGTCTTATCCTCTTGAGCAAAGTCTCTCACTAAGCCTGGAGCTGAATAGCACTGAGCAAGCTCCAACAATCCCTGTATCTCTACCTCTTCACAGTGCTGGGTGCCTACTGACACACCTTACTTCTTCAGGTTCTGGGGATTTGAACTCTGATCTCCACTCTTATGCAGTGGACATTCTCACCTGATGATCCATCTCCCCAACACCAAGGTGATGCTTTAAAAATAAAAACCATTATTCTTGAATGAAAAATAATGAAAGCCTTCCAATTTTCACAGGGTACACCTTGAGATTGGGGATGGTACACTGAGCAGATGGGGTGGTATTTAGAGATGCAGGAAAAAGAAACTCCTCTCCAGGTTCATCAGACCTCACCCTGTCCCACTCTCTTTCTTTAATCATGCTACAGAAATAAAATGATCTGCTACAATTTACAAATGCTGCAATGTTAAGGCCTATATGGTGCACAATGAAATCTTTTGCTTCCAAATGCCAATCTTTGGAGCTGTAATGGTGGATGTCAGAAAGAATAATTTATACTTATGGCCAATTTTTATTTATCCTCGCGTATTTATAAATGTGCTACAACTTCAATAACCATGGTTAAAAACGAATAACGTCATTCCTAACCACTGCCTTTGACTGGAAAAACAATTTCACTGCAATAGATAACACTAAAATACTCTGAGAATAATCTATAAATGAATGCTGGATTACTAGTCTAAAGACGGTGGTTATAAATGATTACATGAAAGAGTTGATGTTACTTTGAAAATCTTAGAGCCTGTCTATGGATTTTTGTATCTTATGTGTAACATTTTTATGAAGTGATTTTGCCTTTACATAATAGCTTTCATCTTCAAAGCACTTCACAAATATGAACTGGTTACATAAAAAGCTATATTGCCGCACAATCAGAATACGGGAAAGCTGGGGTTTCCCTTAGCAACACTCCTAACACACTTTGTTTGATTGACAGAAATGGTTATATATTTTAAACATGTATAATTATCAACACTGTGAAAAAATCTAAAGGGTTAACAAAGTTTTTAATACACCGAGCAGTTGCTGCTTTACAAACAAATCTCTCTTTGACTGACTCAGTAAAAGTTCGAAAAAAATTAAACTTATGATCAATCCTCCTTGTACTCTTCTATCTCATAAAATCTGTTAAATATCAATAAAGGCTATTCAATGAAGCATTAGCATATTGAAATTGAAAAAATTAAGCATGCATCAATGAGGGGTGGTTAAATAAATTATGGTATATCTATATGATATGATATTGTCAAATATAATGCACTCATTAGAAATTATATTTTTTTAAATACACAGCGAGGCTTTTCATGAAACATTCCCTCTCTTAAAGTTCAAAAGAATCTCTACATAAATAGTTACAGAGGTTGGTGCAGTGGCTAGAGCGTTTGCCCAGCATGCATGAAAGCCCCGGATTCAGGTCTTAGCACCACACAAAAGCAATGGTGATGGTTTGCCATCATAATCACAGCCGTTTCAAGGTGGAGACAAGAGGTCATCCTTAACTGTTTTTGTAAATTCAAGACCAGCTTAGGATACATGGGCTCATGATGAAATATAAAGTGGGTTTTGATTGCTTTTTGCAGTGCTGAGAATTGAATCCAAGGCCTTGGGCATCTGTCATAACCTCTCTGTTGGTAAACTACCTATTCAGTCCTTTTGTTTGAATGTTGTTTTGGAACAGGATCTTGCTAATTCCTCCAAGCTTGCCTCAAACCTGTGATTCCAATCCTTCTCCTTCAGCCTCTCCAGCAGCTGAGACTAGAAGCTTGGACCAGTCTGTGGGTGAGAGTGCTTTCCTTTGTTTTCTAAATTGCAGGGCATGAATTTTATTTACAGGAAAACAGGAGCATGCTTCTTGTCCTCAAGACCTCAGAGCTACATCTTACAAGGGGGCCAAGAGCTTAGTGAGGACAGCACAGGCAAGGCAAAAGAAATACCATTCTAGGTCACAGAACCGAGAGATGCATGGAAACTCAAGGAGAGCCATTGTGGCAGAGCACAGCCAAGATTCTTAGAAGTTAATGGAGACAGTGCATGGCTGGTCACAGAATCTGACTACTGTGCAAGAGTCAACAGCATCCCTTCCAGATGACATGAGGAGGCTTCTGTGGAGGCGGGAAGGTCAGCTCAATAGTGTGAGGGGATTCAATGAGTAATTTTACTCACTCCAGCTAAAGCAGGAGGACAATTGGAAAAAAGTAAGACTACATCCAAGGATACAAATTAGTGACGCTCCACAATCTTATCCGAGGCAGAAACAATGGGACAATAAAGAAAAGAGGAGGGTTCAAGGCCAACTCTAAACAGAATAAGTATATCTGGGTGCTGGGTTAGATGTTAGAGAATGAGAAACTGGATGATATAATGTCTAGGTTTCTAGACAAGGTAACCGGGTGGAGAGTGTTAGCATTATCTGAGTAAGATCTGAGCAAAGGCAGCTTTAGACTTGGGAAGTATAGAACCAAAGAAGATTCTACCTATCCCCATTAAAAGTAAACAGTAGCCAACAAGAACTGGTATGCAACCCACAGATGCAAAGGGTACAAAACAGGCTTGAAAACACAGAGCGCAAAGCCCTGTGTATATGGGCAGAAGGCAGGGGAAAGTGAGGAGTGTGTAAGAGTGTGAGTGTGTGTATGAGTGTGTGGATGTGTGTGTGTGGATGTGTGTGTAGTGTAGGGATGGATTGTTGTAGAATGCAGGGCAAATTGAGGAGTGCAGACTGGTTACTTCCCACAATGAGTCAAAGACACAGACTCAGCAAAAGTGACCAAGATGGGAATGCCAAAGTTTGAGACGGTGAGAACTGAGGAGTAGAGATTTTCAGGGAACGAAATGCAGTCAGAAATCAAATGAGACAAAGCCAGAAATGTTTGATAATGCAAATCCTCATTGTCCATTACTGGTGCAATTACAGATGTATAGATGAAGGGCTAGTTCCAATTTAAGAAAAGTAGGAATAGACCAACTGCTTCTACCAACGTCATCGTGAACTGGGGAAGAAGTCAGCAGCCTTTGCAGTGGACACAGGATATAGGAGAGAAAACACAATCATGTAGTCACAAAACAAGGATATACCCAGACATGTCCAAATGCTTGTTCTTAAAATGTCAGAATCATCTAGCTAACACTTATGCGTACAGTCAACTGTTAATTATAAAAATCCTGAGATTCAATTTCTAAAGTCTTACCTTAAATGTTGATGCTACCAGGTCACTGAAAAAAAATGGCTAATATAAAGAATTCAGTTATTGCTATAAATAATTTGTAAGCAGGATTGAATTAGTTTTTCCTAAATCAGGTGCCAAGCAGTGAAGATTAAATTAACTGAATAATTCTTACAACATTAAGTAGACATGAAGCTGGTTGGGTAAAAATCCATTTGTGTAGCATCAATAGTTGAGGAAATTTGGACCAAATTTTTAAAAGTTTCATTTTAGACACAGAAGTATTTGATTTAATGTTAGGAACTTTGGCAGAGGCAAAAGCCCAGTGCAAAAACACGTTCACTGCCTAAAAGAACAAAACCTTAGAAACAACAAAAAAATCAGCAATGGAAAAAGACAACATAAATTATGGACTTCAGCTTAATGGAATAATGCACACTCATTAAATGCATGAAACAAAGCTGAGTAAGATTGTTTGTTCACTTCGACCGCAATCATATAATTATAAATTATGTATGCAAACCAAAAAATTTCCTAAAGATAAAATAATATGCAAACTCAAAGCAATAAAAAAAGAGCTATGTTGTAGGAATAAGAATTATTTTCCTTGCTTTTTTTCAAATTTCCCCTCAACGTTCTCACGAGACCATCCAGAATTTAGAAGGAAGAGAGAAGAGAAGGAGGAGGAGAAGGGAAATTCGGAAGAAAGGAAGTTGAGGGTAAATGGGAGGATAATCTAGGGAAGAAATCAATAGGAAGGAAGTCGTCTTAAGTAAGAAAAGAATTCTAAAAAAGAAAAAAAAAGTCTCTAAACATGTTTGTAGACTATTTGTAGACGGTGACTCATCCGTAGACTGTGAGCCCTGTTTAGAACTGAGTCAAGGTTAAATGGAGTTACCCACATGCAGGATGACTCACTGAAGCATCATTGCTAGGTACCCTGTTATCTATACGTCGTTGTCTGCAAATAGCTTTCAGTCTTTTTCATCAACTTTTCTGAAAACCAAGATGGCAGACACTTCTAGCATAAACTCTTAGTGTCCTCAACTCTTGACTTGCTTTGGGTCTGTGGTGATTTTATTTTTAAACTATTTTCAACTAAAATTTTAAGATGCTCTAATGAGGAGCCTTAGGTAGACTTAGAAAGAGCATGTTAGCAATGGGCCCTGTTTTAACCTTAGGGGATTCAGGAGAGCGAGGTCTGCATCCCAACATTTTCAAGATACTAAACTTCTTATACCTGACAGTACTGTCTCATCAAACAGATGTTTCCGCTTACTAGTTCAGAGGATTTCAATAGTTACAAGAGGGCTGCAAGTCAGAGGGGCTCAAATCTGAGCTCTGTTATTATTAGCTTGGAGACCCACCGTGAGCTGCAGAGATGATCTGTGCTTCGGATTCCTCATTGGCAAAATAGAGAGTATCCCTCTCTGGAGGTCTTGTAGATATTAAGTGAGATTAATGCATGCAGGGCAATGTGAGATATGTCTGGAACAAAATAAGCACACTGATAATGTTAGCTGCTATTATTATTAGGAACTACAGGGATTCCGGGAAAATTGGAGCTCTGGCCTTGAGAAAGCCTGTTCATATTACAACTAATAATTATAACAGAAATAAGGACAACAGCCATGATTATTATACCTTTTGAATGCATACCACTATCTGAATGTATGCCCTCATTTGCATACACACCATCATTTGCATACACACTATCATTTGCATCTTATAACTTCAGGAGAGCCCTGAAAAATCAAGTCTTAGACCCATCAGGTAGCTTAGAAAACTGAGGTCCAGAAAAATAAATCAACTGAAGGCTTCCCCTAAAATAGAGATGTTAGTTATGGGATGAGAGAGGTCCTGCTCCAAAACTACAAATTGCAGACTAGATAGTATCAACTGTCATGACATGATATAGAGGAGAGAAATCTGGTTGGGAGTTTATGATCTGCCTTTTTGTTGACAAAGCCATTTAGATGGGTTTAGGGATTTTAATGGTACTGTAAAACTGGGGTAATCACTAACCAAGGCATGACTTGTAAGTAACTTTTTTTTCCCCAGCGAAAAAGACTGAAGTAGCAAGTTGCAAAAAGCTGCAGCAGTCTGTAAGCTTCATTGTAGCAGGCAGATCCAGGGAGCCCTGGGATGTGATTATTTCTCAGACAGGCCTGTGGGTGCAGCTGGGGAATGAGATCTGAATCCCAGGACAGGAAGTTTCCACTTCTTCTCCCTCGAATACAAATTAAAAGATCACTGTTTGAAAAAGACTATGATCACAACAAAAGGGAGGATTTTTTAGCAATTTAAAGAATAAATCCTGACTGCTTTTGCAAATCGCTTTATAGAAGTATATGCACTTCACCCTGTCTAGAGCTATATACAAAAACCCCTTTTGTATAGAAAATTATGTGGAAAGGTAACAACTCACTCTGATTTCCAGTCACTGACTGGTCTCTATCCGATATTTTCTCCATGTACACGATTTGTGTTTGGTTTGCTTTGGTTTACGAGACAGGGTTTCTCTGTACAGCCCTGGCTGTCCTGGAAGTCACTTTGTGCACCAGACTGGCCTCGATCGAACTCAGAGATCTTGCCTGCCTCTGCCTCCCAGGTGCTGGGTTTAAAGACATATGCCATCACACCAGGCTGTGTTTGTGTTCTTACATAACTACCTCAAATGAGAACATATATCCCTCCATGCACATCATAGCACCTTGAGCCTTTGTTGTCTTCAAACACAATTCACTCATCAAGAGGATACTAGGTACGCTGATTTATTCTATTCTTTTGCATTTAGCAGTTCATCTGGAGCACAGCTCCTGGTATTAGCTATTGTTGGGATGGTGTTTTTCGTAACCTTTGGGTTTTGGTCACTCCTCTTTAGAGAGAGTGCCTAGTGGTAGAGTATTAGTGCACATGTGCTTAGGGTCCTGGGTTCTAGACCCAACACAAGAGACAGACAGAGACACAGAAAGACAGAGAGCCAGAGAAACAGAAAGTCAGGGATGGGGGGGGGAGGTAGATTTAAGAGCGCCTGTGTTTCAGACGTCTCTGACATGCATGATAGGAGATCAAAGAGTCATGACTTCCTAGGGCCTCCAGTTAGAACATGTACAGATGGCTGAAGCAACTTAAGACTGTGATTCATAGTGCCTTGAAAATATTAGGAGAAAGGAGTAATTCCTGTATCTGCATCTTCTAGGCATCTTGGAGTACTTCAAATGTTTGGGTACCCAAACCTATGGTTTATCTGCTGACTATGAGAGTTTAGTATTATTACAAAGTTCTTAAAAATCTGATTTAACTAGAAGGTTGATACTTTTCTAAAAATACATTTCTGGGTGAATATTATTCATAATACTGTGGGAGGTTTTTTTTTAACTTTTTTAAGATTTCTTTTTTATGGGTGTGAATATTTGCCTGCATGTATATCTGTGTACTGCATACATGCATAGTGCCTCTGGTCAGAGGAGGACACGGGACCCCTTTGAACTAGAGCTACGTACGGATGGTTGTGAGCTCCCATTGATGAGCAGTCTCTTCAGTTCCGAGAGCAAATACTTTATTTTATTCTTAATTATGCGCGCGCGTGTGTGTGTGTGTGTGTGTGTGTGTGTGTGTGTGTGTGTGTGTATGTCTTTGTACATGAATGCAATTTCACTACAAGGTTGTTATTTTTTTAAAAAATACCATTTCTGGATGAATATTCTTCATAATCCCATGAGGTCCAGAATCCAGAAAATGAGTCGGCTCTCCCGGAGCTACAGTTACAGGTAACTGTGAGCTTCGGGATGTAGGAGCCAGCAAGCAAACTCAGGCAAACTTTGCAAGAACAGCACACACTCAGCCTCTGAGCCATCTCTCAATTCTCTCATATTCTGAATGCAGCTCTTAGCAGTTTTATTTTACACACAACCATGATCAGAGTTTGACTTTGTGCCTCCCCCAAACCAACCCCAACCCTCAACATAAGACACCAACATGTCTAATTAATCAATGAGACATGTTGATCAATAAGTCATTAAGAAATCTATGTTGTGCTTGTAGACAGAAAGCTAGCATGGCTGTCCTCCGAGAGGCTCTATCAGCCGCTGACGGAACAGGCAGACACTCACAGACAAGCATTGGACAGAAGTCTAGGACCTCTATGGAAGACTTAGGGGGAGGGTTGAAGGAGTTAACAGAGATGGCAACACCATAGGAAGACTAACAGTGTCAACTAACCTGGACCCTTGGGAGCTCCCAAAGACTGAGCCACCAACCAAAGACCGTGCATGGGCTGAACTGAGGCTCCTAGCACATATGTAGCAGAGGAATGCCTTATCTGGCCTCAGTGGGAAAGAATGCACCTAATCCTGTAGAGACTTGATGTCCCAGGGAGGGGGGGGCTTGTCCAGTCCAGCAGGGGGCACCCTCTCAGAGACAAAGGGGAAAAGAGAGGGGCGGGGAGAACTCTGTAAGGGGGACTGGCAGGGGAGCAACATTTGGGATGTAAATGAATAAAATAATTAGTAAATAATATTTTTTTAAAGAGAAATCTATTCCAGTCCAGTGAAATGGCTCAATAGACAAAAGGCCTGGCCTCACAAGCCTGTTGATCCAAGGTCAATCCCAGAAAAAACCAGAAGTGCCAGTGTACATCTATAATCCCAGCAAGATGGGGAGGTGAAGACAGGAGACCTGGCTGAAAGCTCACAGGTCATCATGCCTGCAGTATGTTGCATATTCAGCAGAAATGATAGAGACCTACCTCTGCCCCACCCCACACACACACCTGGAAACAAGGTAGAAGAGAAAAACCAACTCCCAAAGAGTTTCTCTGACCTCTAAACACACACCCACATCCACACCCACACCCACACCCAAATAGACCGTCACACAATCACACACAAGTAATCAATTAACTACTTAATTAATCAAATGAAAAGGATGAAATCCACCACAGCCACACATTCTTTCTTCTCATCTGCTAGTTCCACCCCACCTAGAAAAGACTTAGTTGCGGATCTGACTTTACAGGGTCTGGTTAGCAACTGACTTGTATGCGGAGGGCGTGCTGATTTCACAAAGGAAAAAAACCACAATCGTGGTGTGGTCTCCTGAGAATACATTTATTTCTGCAGTATAAAACAAAATTAAATTCTTCAATCTCAAAAACTATTAAAAGGTTGTATTTAAAATGCATGAAGCATTAAAAAGACATCAAAATTAAAATAATCTCATAAATCTCTTCATTTAAAAGACTTATTAGAATACAGATCGAGGCAGAAAACAGCTGCCCCATACTCGGGAGCAGTAAATTATGACTATTTTAACTTTCTTTTATTTTCATACTGAAAATTCTTTTCCAGAATAATTGCATTGCTGTCGCAAGACCAACTGTCCCATATATTTAACATGAAACTGGTAAATCACTTTCAATGGACTCAGAGACAGACTTGCTATCTGTTCTTTTAAAGATCAGTGGACCACAGGATTGTGACCCGCCATGGGATCCAGAAGGTACCAGCAGAAATTAACTCCTAATGGCAAATTGACCAGATTAATTATCATTCCGATTCAGCTGTGAGAGCACTAGGGAGACCCTAGGAAACTCTGATACTGGGAGAATCATAATATCTACCCCTTCCTGTTGGATCTGTCAGCTAAGACCCAAGGAAACAAGGCAGAAAGGGTAGCGAGATGCACCCAGTTGCCATAAATCATTACACCCAGCTCTCCTTCCTTTGTAAGTGATTGACAACTCAGTGCAGATCTTTTCTTTAAAAATAAAGGTTCTCACGCCTTAGACCAGCATATGTCAGTGTCAGTCTGGACTGTACGAGAGCAGTCCTTGGAGTACAATTAACCTATCATGTTGATAGCACCTCAGGGCCAGCGAATCCTAAAAGGGGGAACGGAAAGCCCTAAAGCGCACCACGAGGCCTCATGCCACAGCCTCCCTCCCCCATCAGATTCTTCAAGAACATACTGTGAGCTGAGCAGAGCTATTTTTGATAGAGAACGGCGCGATCCGCTTTGAAAGTCTCACACGAAGATAAAAGGTGTGTCCCATAAAGCTGCCTCCTATTTTTATCGCCTCCCTTCAGCGGGTGGACTCTGGCATCCGTCCCGGTTGGCAGAGATATGATTCGTAAACAAGGGGGCTTTATGAGGCACTGCTTAAGCACCGTGAGTCCACCTGAACTGATGGGGTAGTTAGTGGTCTGGAATTCTGGTTTTGGCTTTTCTACCCCAGGAGACAGCACCGGTGGCAGAAGGAGCGCCTTGGCAAAACAGTATCTGTCTTTGTGATTCCACACACTTCCCATTGCCTGGGCTGTGCAGGCCGAGCAGAGCTCCTTATCTGAGACCCGGGAAAGGATAACGGGGCTGCTGGAGTATAAAAACTGCTAGTATTTTATTTATCTCTCTTCCTTTCTGCTTAGATTACCATTATCTTTGGTCACTGGATTTTGTCGTTTCGACTTCAAATGAAGAGTGAAGTCAAGCAGAAGACACCCTCTGAGCCCAATTGAGCACCACTTCCTCAGTGGATATGCACATGGGTACACACCAGAGAGAGAGAGAGAGAGAGAGAGAGAGAGAGAGAGAGAGAGAGAGAGAGAGAGAGAGCATGCATTGCACACATCCTCCTGGCCTTTCTTTGTCTTTACCCCAGGGTTCCTTAACTCATGAGGGGTAGTAGATGACCCAATGACCTTCCTTGCTTAATAGTTACACTGATAAATGATGTGAGTTCTACGGACGCCTCCAGAACCATTATTTAAGGTGATACTTAAAAGGGGACTTTAAAATCTGTCATCTGCATAAGGGGACTTTGTACAAAATACCTGGTAACTCCGTCATTCTTTGTCTTTTCTTACATAGCCACAGTCTTTTTTCTTCAGAAGGTCTTAAGAAGACACGGGGATGGGTGAAAAAGCAGTCCCTATCTGTAAGGTCCCCATTTTTTGACTGCAGTAAGAAAGATAAGAGCCACAGAGCCATTAAATATCAAGCAACATCTTATGGCCATACAGGATGTTTGGTCTAAGAGAATCTCACGTATGATATGTGGGGTTCTGATGTTTGTGAGAAGGGTTTGAGCAGCAGAATGGGTAAGCACAGGGAGAAGAGGGGGGTTCCTGGATTGGGGGGGGTCACCACCATCTCATGTTCATGGAGTGAGTTTCACATTCATCATTCTTGATACTGCCACATAACATCCACATTGCCTGGTGCTTAATGGTATTTGTTGTTATCATTGATACTCATGTTGAAATTCCTATTACAAAAGGCAATTCCAAGACACTGTTATAACTGGAAAGCCAGTGTCTCATGGCCTACATATGACAGAACTATAAAAATAAAAGAAGTGAAGACAGGAGGTTCCTTGAGCCTGGCCTCTCTCTCTGTTACAAAGGTAGGGAGATATACCTACCCAGCTATTCCACTCATCCCAGATACACCCAGAAGACTCAGCATCAGAACGCAACAGAGAACCTGCAAACCAGTGTTTACTGAGGCAGTAGTTGCCAAAATACAGACTCAGGCTAGGCATCCTCAGTGGATGACTAGATGAAGAAACTATGATATGTATACATGTGACAAAGTATTTATTATTTGACCATTCAGAAGAATAAAATCATTTGTTTGCAAGAAAATTAATGAAAGTGGAGTAAAATAAGTCAAACCCCAGAAGGACAAATGCTATGTTTTCTCTCCCATGCAGAATCCATGTCTAAGAAAAAGACATTGAAGTAGAAGGGGATTATAGGACAGAATGGAAGCTCAATGGAGAATAGGAGACAAGGGAAGGTGCAACCAAATCTCACAGGGAAATGTCCATGTTGTAATTCATTCCTCTGCCAATTAATATACGCTAAGGAAAAAAAAAAAAGAGCAAGGAACAAAGGGAAGAAAGGCATGGTAAAAGGATGTTACAGACTTGACACCATCAAAGCCAAGGCCTGCTTGGGAGGAGATGAAAGCAAACAAACCCATCCAGTTAAGAAACACTTAACCAGGCTTAGCTGGAACAGCAGGAGATGGGATGGAAGAGAGGTTATGCTGCCCCCAGCAGGGCCCTGCCCTGACTTCTCATGTCACACTGTGTTGATGCTTCCCCACACTGCCCATCCTTTCTCTGAGCCAAGTTGTTATTAGTGCTTTTCATCAAGTCGAAGATGTTATCAATTGTGAGCTACACCATTATTTTATGTGCCACTAAGAAAGAAAAATGCTGCCAATTAAATGATGATACACCATCACTTGTTAGAAGCATCCAATTTGAGAGATGCTAAAATGGAGGTGGGGGGTACTCGTCTTGGAATCAATGAGACACATTATTAATCACTATTGCTTTAAAGCAAATAATACAGACCCTGGAAGTTAATTGGTATTCAGAAAACAATGAGCAGGCGTATCTGGTACAATACCCTGCTGGGTGGAACCAAAGCAATAGACTGTTTATCTTTTAGAGACAAGGCAGTGTAGAGCTAGGATTCCAACCTGAGTCAGGGCGACCCAGGTTCATGTCCTGCTCCCATCATTTACTAGCCATGTAAATTGAATGAGTAACAAAATCGCAAAACTTGAGTTGGTTCATCCAACCAACGTTGGAAGAGTTTAAGGATACTGAGCATTCCTGAGTAGAGTGCCAGAAGTGGCTTCCAACAGAAGTTATTGCAATTAGAAACTCATGCTGCCAGTGGTCATTAGTTACTAACACTGTTTTCCTCTGGTTTTTTTATGAGATCCAAAAATCTAGGATCCCCACTGGCGTAAGCCTTATTGATGCCCACAGCAATCACACAGATATTAAGACGGATCAACAAGAAATAGGGTTGGGTTCTATATGAGATCATTCATTTTGGTTGGTCAATTTACATACAATATCACGCTCAGACTTCTCACAATTTCCTGTCTCAATGTTCTTCCTGAATAACATATCTGTACCTGTATAAGATCCAAAGAAGGATACATGGAGTATTATACCCCATAGGTTCAGACTTATGGTTCTTTATGGTAAGGAAACAGAATCCCCTTAATATGCAGGCTACTACTCTGTAAAGTCTTTCAAACTTCACCACAACCTAAGCCTCATGCCATGCCCAAGAAATATCCCACATGCCATTGTTCAATACATAGAGGAAGACACCAATTCAGACATATCACAGTGGGACCTACCTGATCCCACGCCACTGGAAGTCATGGCCAGGGAAGAATGCCAGATGGATGCTGGAGACTGTGCCATTCTCAAGGACTCAGTAGGCAATGGTATCACTCAAGAGCATGTGCATAGTGGCAACACTTAGGACGGATGGGGTGATGGTGTAGGCATGGAGACAATCGACCTGCAGGAAGGTCTAGGTTCACTTCCAAAGTTGGCAAGATAGGGGTAGCAGGTAAGTTTCTACCTCTCTTTGCTAGGTGAAGGTTCCTGTCTAATGATCTCTAAGCAAAAGTCTATCTGTGAGACTCTTTAGGTGCTCAGCCCTAAATAAGACATCCATATCACATCCTCTAAGGCTAAGAAAACAGCACAGAAGAGGAGGCAGAAAGAACATGAGAACAGAAAGATAGGGAAGGGGGCTGTGGAACTCTGTCTTCTAAGATGGCACAGTCAACGTGGCCATGAGCTCAGTGTCTGCCTGCAATGAGCCTGTCAGCACTAGGTCTGTCAAAAGTCAATTATAGATTGGGGAAGTGCCTACATGGGCCTATCACTCCAAGTTGAAATATGGGCTACTGATGGATTCTAGGGAAGACACTCGTTGGGTTGTCCACCTACTCATAGATGAGACTGGTTAAACTTCGCAGGTCACAAAGCAAGAAGAAAGGCATGAATATGGGAAAAGGATTTGCAGGAAATGGGGTGAGTAATAGAGAGTAGAGGGAAGTGGGGAGGGGAAGATGACAGTAATCTATGCTTAGTACATGCATATTTATTTGGTATATATTGATGAAATTATTGAATGGATTTAACAAGTTTTAAAAGGTCTATAGATGTATTCATCGTTGAAACATAATATATATACTATTTAAAGTCTTATTTCCTTTAAAATGTAATCTAATATTTTGTAATGCCCTAACAGAATTATAGTTTTCAGAGAATATAATATAAATATAGTGATTTTTTCAGCAAAAATAAAAGAGTCATTAGGTCTTGACCTCTAGAGTCAAACACTAAAGTGCTCTAATGTGTGGAGCACTGGGCACACTATGATGCAGACTGAATGAGACTATGTCTACAAAGAGCACACAAGAAAAAAAAAACAGACAAGATGTCTGTCTATGAAGCACTCTCTGTTGGATGAGTGGAATTATTACAGTCTACTCTACTTTGAAACAACAGAGGTAAATTGTTATGGGTTCTGAATATAGTCTCCCTCTCACCCTCCCTCTCCTCTTTCCCCTTCCTCTCCATGTCTCTTTCCCTCTCCTTCTTCTTCTCTAGATTCAGATGGCCCTAGCAGTCAGTTCAATGATCAAAGAGTATTGCACTGGTTATGACTTATGCTTCAAACACAGTGATATAATATCCTACATGACTACCTTTCTCACACTTACTCTTGTTTGGGGGATCTCTTTCTACAAAGTTCTTCTAATTTCCACAATTAGATCATATAGAAAAAGACTATGAACTCAAACATAGGACTTGTGAAACTCCAATCCCCTCACAGTAAGATATGAAAATCTCTTCTCTACTCGTCAATTATATAATGTCCCTGTCATTTATTCCCACATTCCCAAAAGAAGAAGACTCCATTAAGAAGGGCTAGACGTACTGTCCCACATTCCTTGAGTAACAAATAAATGCATAATCTAACAATAGAAAACATTTATATAATGGCAAGCCTTGCTGCTATTCTATTTCTATACATTGGGATGCTTATTATAAAGAAAGTAAATGTTAGCATCCAAAATTATACCTGTATGGAATATTTTGCCTTGTGGAAACACACTTATAAAATTTTCACATGAATTGCACAAAAATAACCAACACTGCTCACTCTGAGTGTTGCTGATAAATTTTGTTCAAATTTCTAACAAAGAACACAGTTCACATTTGATTTCACCAATTTCATTTTTATTTCTAGGTGTCCTATTTGCTCCTTTTCCAAATCTTCCTAGTTTCTTTGAAAGACTTTTGGGTCCACATATATTTTGTAAGTCTGTTTCTGTGTTCTTATCTCCAGGTCTCTAGTTTCACTGTCCATTTTATTTAAATTTGCTTTCCTCAAGCTCCATACTGTTTTTCTGTGCCGTTGTAACTCTGAGGTGTAGCATATCACCTACTTAAGGGTCTTGTTCTGCCGTTGTTGTTTCCCTTGACTCAAGTGTCTGGCAAGGAGATTCCTTGTGTGTTTGCAATTCTGGATTCTGAACTGATCTAGGTGACTCTAGATCCTACCAAGTTGACATTATTTACAATGATGATGAGGCTCCTGACAGTGATAGACAATGGCCTTTAAATGCAGTTGTGGAAAATGTGATGTTCACAGGTCAAGTGGCTAAATATAAAAGCCAGTGTAGAACGCACGAAGCCTTTGTTGTCTGAAGCTGCTCATCACACATGGGGCATCGGGAATTGCATCAGACATAAGTAGGCACCCAACACACACTCTATCCTCACAAGCAATATTAGTGTTAGTACAAAAGAACGATAGTGTGCATTATAATGGCAAAATTCATGGAGATCAGGTTTCAAGCTTCAAGCATGAGGTCAAGGTACACTGCATGCTGAACCAAAAGTCTATGAAGGATACTGTACATCTACTGTTCAAAAACCCTACATGCTTTGAGGTAGAAAGAGAAAGCTACCCCACCTTCAGAGATTCACACAGTTAATATTTTATGAGCATTAAGCATATGCCAGGCTTGGTGCTCACCCTTTCCTTGTTTACCCCTCCTATCTTTAAGGACCCCCCCCCAAAAAAAGGAGGAACACAGTAGTGTAGTTGAGGTTAGTGACTTCTGGGATCAGTGCACCTGGTCTGATTACCGACCTTGAGCAAAACAATTTCACTTTCTTGGCATCCTAACCTACTGGTAAGCATAATGGCAGGGGCTAGCATGGGGGTTAGGCAGAAGAAGGGTTAATAAATTAGAAGATTCTGGAGCAGTTGAGACAGAGCTTAACTATTACTATCCTACTGCCAGAAAGAGGAACAGAATGCGATATAAAACGTCTGACTCACATGCTGGAGAGATGGCTCAGAGATTAAGAGGACCTAAGTGCTATTATCAGCACTATTAGGGAGCTAAAAACTGCCTGAAATTCCAGCTCCAGGGAGATCCCATGCCTCTGGCCTCTTCAGGCATCTGCACTCACGTGCACATACTCACACAGAGACATGTACACATGTGCATAGTTAAAAATAATAAAAACAAAACTTCCTTTTTTAAAGAAGTCAGATTAGACTACTAACATTTTAGAGACAGAGATGAGACTTGAACACAGCCACTCTACTTCAGGCCCTGACTGAATGAGGCAGGGGGATACACAGCACTTTCCCCACACTCTCAGAGTGCTGTCCTAAAGTCCACATCTATTCACGCACTGTGGTCCAGGACACGGCTATATAGAAACAAGTAAAGTCTTGACCTCTGGGCCTGGTCAACCCTTGACCCGCCTCAGCCCAGCATAGTTTCTAACTAGAGGGCGAAGGTGACTGGTTGGAGGCCGAGAGAGATGTTCAAGCCCAGCTGCTGCCATTGACTTCCATGTCCCAGCCATAAGGTGACTAATACTGAGAAAGATGGGGATCACGTCTTTCCTGGCAACCTGGGCACTGTTTGAGAGTCCATGAACACCACCCCCACTGATCAAGCCTATTTCTGCAGTCTAGGATCCTCACAACATGACTCTCACGAGGAGCTGCTGGAGGCAAAAGACCAGCCGGTGTCTATAGATCAGGAATCTGAAAACTGAAGTGGTCAGGCCAGCTCTCCAAGAATGTACAGTTAAATAGCAGAGTTGGGGCTCAACTCAGAACTGGGTCATAGTCCTTCTACTGTGTTGTTCTAAAACATCAGCCAGAGATGATCAGAGAAGTAAAATAGAATAAGCCCAAGCTCTCATGATAGCCAAAGACTTCGGAGACAGAGCCCGAGCTTGAACTTGGCCCCTATCTCTTGTCTGCATTCACCATGGCTCCACTTCTAGCATCCTCGTATTAAGGGACTGTTATGCCATCAGTGTTGTGCTTGCTCTAGACTCTAAGTCCCCATGAGGATGCAATGGGAGCCTGATTGGCTTCCTACTGTATGCCTGAACAAGACAAGGTCCCGGTTCCTTTCACGTCTCCAAACTAGGATGAGTTCCTGGTTCTCGAACGAATATTTCTAGAATGAGTGAGTCATGAATAAATAAGCAAAAGGAAATCTGCAGCTCACTCCTCACAGTGACTCTGTGAAGTAGAATTTGAATCCTATGCATGCTGGCAAAGCAATTAGATCCCCTATCAAAGGTCACTCAAGTTAATGAATGGTGCGGGTGAAATTCAAGAGCAGCATATCTGGTGCCCAAATCGTATCTCCTATTCCCAAAGGAAACAATGTCACTCCCCTACTGGGGCTACTGTGAAGATGGAGAGAGAGAAGGAGCTTGAATGTGTTGTGCAAACTCTGCACTTTGAAAAGCTGGTAGCTGATTTCTTAACACAGAATCAAAGCCTAAAGCCAAAACAGCACAACTTAAGTGGAATTTTAAGTACTGAAGAGAGAGAAGTGTATGGAGGGGCAAGCAGGGCATTAAGGAGAGCCATCAGTAACTTTGAAATCAAATCATGCTGCTCCAGGGGTCCACCTTCTCAGAGTGTGGCTGGAGAACAGCATCCTCAGTTTCCAATCACAGCCCTGCAAGATTATGCAAGGGGTGCAGAGGCAAGCCCTTGCTCAGTGTGGGACCCTCGGCAGACTGTCGAAGCAACCCTAACTGCTGGGAAGTAACAGCATAACATAAGGAAGACAGCCTGTGATCCCTGCTCAGAAAGTCCCTTGAACTTCAGTGCTGTTTTTAGACTCCTAGGTGATCTGTCTAGCCTAAAATTCCCATGGCTAAATCAAATGATTCAATTAAGCTTGCGCAGCAAATTAGAATTTAGCAACACCTTGCATCTAAGGAGTGTTCAGTGCCATGTTCATCTCTCTGTTTCTTGTAATAGACCATATCCTCATTTCCCTTCTAAGCAGAGCCTAGATACAGCCCAGGGATTTACCTACAAGACCAGGAAATTAAAGCCCAGGTGCAAATGTGGGCACTGGATAAACTTCCACTTTCTCTTCATCCCCCCAAAGATGCCTTAAACCAAATGAGGAAACAGATAGCAATTATATCTGTTAATAGCCATACATGCTTACTCAAGAACACAGATGGAGCACCAGCCTACAGTGGTTGGAATACCAGCCTACAGTGCTTCATAGAGTAAACAACACCTTTCTCAGATCTCCAAATCCTGGGTCATCGTGGGAACCCATGAGGGGTTTTTGTTGTTGTTGTTCTTGTTCTTGTTCTTGTTGTTGTTTTGGTTTTTCAAGACAGGATTTCTCTGTGTAGCCCTGGCTGTCCTCGAACTCACTCTGTAGACCAGGCTGGCCTCGAACTCAGAAATCTGCCTGCCTCTGCCTCCCAAGTGCTGGGATTAAAGGCATGCACCACCACGCCCGGCCCCCATGAGGGTTTTAATCTTCGGAGTTTTAGATGTTTTTTTTAAGATGATAAATTAAAGCATGGAAAAACTGAGAGGTTATTGTAAAAGTCCTTCAAGATGGTGCTCTGAATAAAGCCCTCATAATACCAGTCTTCTCCAAGATTAAGAGAGGAAAGAGCTTCCATAGGTGACTTCAGGGGCTCAAGGATAAGGGAGCAAAAACCAATGGCCCCTCAGTCTTAATTAATATAGTCTCAGAGTTGCCATAGATTGTAAACTTTTTCTAGAGAAGCCAAATGCCTTTTTATTGGGAAAAGTAGAAAGTAGAGATTTCTGACTCCTAGATGATGTCCAATTAAAAGATTTAGACAAACAACCACAAACTGACAGTTTGCAGCATAGCCTTTCCCCCTGTGGAATGACATTATAGGACCTATCACACAATAAACTCACACTAGGTCCTAAGGACCCCACTGTCACCCCTTGGGCTGCCAGTTACCCACCTTTCCCAATGGCCTTTAAATCCCTCCTCTGGGTTTCACTTTCTTCATTAGCAAAATAAACCTGAGGATGCCTGCCTTGCTCTTTTCATCCAATTTTTGCATAAATCCAATAGAATAAACATTTCAAAAGCAAGGAATGGTCACTTTATATTCCGGGTGCCAGTGCTCTATCAAAAGAAAAGGAAACAAAACTAAACCAAACTAAAAAGTCCCTTGAACTGAAAAGCATGCCGAATGTTGTAAAATGGGTACTGGATGGGAAATGTCACCCAAAATGGAAGTCCTCCAATATAGAAAGCATGCAGGTGGCCAATGTATTTCCTCTCCAAAAGAGTGAACTCAACAGAAATAATTGAAAGTATATGTTTAGTACAAGGAAGTGAGAGAGAGAGAGAAAGAGAGAGAGAGAGAAACAGAGACAGGAAGAAGGAGGAGGAAGAGGGAGAAGAGAGTGCTTCGATGCAAATTTTATTTCCCTATAATAACTAAAACTATTCTGCTAGAAGGAATTATCTCTATAGGCTGGCAGCTGTGGTAGGCAGTGAATTAAAAATGGCTCTAGATATGGGAAAATCTGTTCTATAATCGGTGCTATTCTTGGAGAGGACATCAATCCAGCCCAGTTCCCATGATGCCTAGCTGTGTGAATGACATACAAGAGTGAGACAGAAACTCCTGCTACCTCACCCATTGGTATGGTACCCCACCTGAGACACCGCACTGTTCTCCTACGTTGAAAGTGGAAGCATTGATGGCTTCTAACTGGCCATAGGAGAAGACTCCCTTCACTTGATACTAGATAGACAAACAAGTCTACAGTGCTTCATCCAATTCAACATTCATAGATTTCCCAGACCTAGTTCAATACAAGATTGAACTTCTCACCTCATTCCACTCCTCCTCCACCTCTACCTCCTCCTCTTCTCCCTCTACTCCTCCCGTTCTATTCTTCCTTCTTCTTTGAACCTTTTCATTTGCTTTCTTCCTTTTCCACTCTGTCGTACTGATACAAAATAAAAACTACAACTCAAACCAAAAAATACATGACGGCTCTTGGTGGGAAAAGCATATGCTGTCGAAACAGAGATTAGCAGTGAGCAGTCATTGCCACTCTACACCTAAAGGGTCATTACATTAAAAAAAAATTATTTTATGTGTGCTGGTGTTTTGCCTGCATATATATCTGTAAAGATTCCAGATTCCCTGGAATTGGAGCTACAGAGTTGTGAGCTGCCAGATGGGTGCTGGGAATTGAACCTGGGTCCTCTAGAAGAGTAGCCAGTACTCTTAGCTATCTCTCTAGCCCCATGTCATTACATTCTTAATAGGGCAACTAACTGGTCGGTAGAAATACCTTCACCCTTAGTGGCCAACATGCTCAAGTTAAATCAGGTTCCAGTGTGGCAGCTACAACCAGGACCTCACACAAGAAAGTCAGGATTTACCTATGTAAGTAGTCATGATATTTCCAAGTAAACCTAGCTCCTCATTGGACCAAAAATTTCCTTATGAACACATGTCCCTGTTAGATCTAAGGTACCGATCATCTTTCCCTGAGTCACAGGCACAATCTTTGTGTCTGCTATAGTAATGAATTGAACTCCCTCCATATCCTTTAAAACAACTACAAGATGATATTAGGAATGCCAAGAGATTGGCAGAACTAGTCATCTTGCCCTTTCAAACATTAGTCAACATCCAGCATCCATGATCCTGGAGAATAACCAAGCTACCCACGTTTAAACCCACAGGAAGAATCAGGATTCCAAAACAGTCCTCCTCTGAGGACAGAAGTAGCTTTCTTCTAGCATGGCAGTCGGGGAACATCTCAAGATGGCAGGGAACAAGCCCACAAGGTAGAGAGAGCATGACTATTTGATTCCGCATTAAGACAATCTAAACAGCTCTACAGAAATGCAGGAGAGGCTGCTGTGATTCAGCTATGTTTCTGGGAGGACAGGAATTTCTCCTGATACCAGACATCAGCACTTAAGCAGGGGAGCCGGTCTATGTGTTTCTGTGTTCTCCCTGGGTTGGCTACCTTCCAGCCTTCTCTTTCTCAGCCCTGGCAGCCAACAATGCATAGCAGGCACCGTGAGGCATGCACACATTTGTTAGCCCTGCTCACTCTCACGTTGAAGCTCCAGAAAGCTCCAAAGTCCTTGCGACAGACAGGCACAAAAGCTGGCTGCATTCTCACTCCGGTAGGGAAGCAGTACAGGGTGACACAGCGGGGTTCCTTTAAGAGACAGCTGCGTCCATTTTGCTCATTACTCTTCATGTATAAACTGCAAATTGCATTTGCAAATATTTTCTTTAAAATAAAATTGTCATTTCCGAGCTTCCTGCAGGCACCCTGTGCCTGGGTAAAACAAATAACCATCATGCAAACCACTGGGGCAGCATCCTACATCCTTTACAGAGGGAATGGCCCCACCCTGCTGACCCCATCACACAGTGTAAACACACAAGGAAGGGGATATTCATGTGAAATACATCATAGTCCTACACAGGGAAGCCGTAGCACAGTTTGCTCATAGCCTCTGGATTCTCCTGAATCTGGTCCAGAGACCCTCGGTTTTTTGAGAGAGAGTAAATACATTTGTAAAATCCTCATTTCGCCCCCATACCAACCTAGTTTTCTTTCTCCTGGACCAAGGTTGGTTTTTTCCTAGAAATCCTGAAAATAGAACTAACCCACCTAGGGGAAAAAAAGAAATTAAATAGAAGACACCCACCACCTAGAGGCTTGGGGCAGAGGGTCTGTGCCTCGATTACTACCTCTGTAAAATGGGGACACTCAAATGTCTCCTCTTCTGGGTTATTGATGAAAAATAAATCAAGTAATAAACCTAAAGAGATGCCCAGCACCTGGTTAGCACACAGCAAACGCAGAGACGTACCGATGTAGACGCATCCCGGACACATGACATTTCAGCTCGCAAACCGGGAGGCAAGTACTTCAGAGCTTCCTTTTTAAATGCTCAATGGGAGCCAAAAGCCCAGGCTCCAATACCAGAACCCAAAAATCAATTTCACTAATGCCGGAGAGGGAAAAACTGATTCTGTACCTCCTGGAGTGATGCTGTAAGAGCTATACACCCCAGCGCCCACCAAATGTTTCTACCAAATGCTTGGACCTGAATGTGGTCAAGCTTCCAGATCCAGAGGTCAATCTGCAAACGTGGGATGAGGCAGACAGAGGATTCGAGCAGGAACACCAAGACCAGAAAATGAAACAGATGAACCACTCTGCTTCTTAACAAATGACTGCAGGTGAAGGAGGAAGGAGAGAGACCTTTTAGAATAAAAGAAACGGGGATATCACATCTACCAAATACAATGTACAGACCTCTATTTGCTCCTCCATTGGAGGAAACCACTGTTCAAGTCAGGTCAGTTTTAACAGTCACTGAATAGTTGTGATAGTAATTATTCCTATTTGTTTAGCTATTCTTTCTATTGAGAGAGTCTAACTCCTATATGTTGAGTCTCAGGCAGTCTTAGTGGTTGGCTTCTTCAGTGGAAACAACCAAAAGTTTATAACTCAAAACTAGGTCATTGGAGTCTTCAGCGTCTATGCATGTATCTCTAAACCCTCGCTTCTGGGATATGAGGCCTGAGAAGTCAGCAAGTATGCTTGGAGGAGAGACACACGTGAGCATCTCTAAGAAGGTAATAGCCAACTGAGCATCAGATGAGCAAGGAAGTGATCCAGAGACCTATGCTCACACATCCCCAGAAGTTGCCACTCAATGGGAAACTGATGGCAGTTACACTGAACTCTAAATGAAGTCAGTCGGGCTCAGAACCATGAGGGATAACCGTAAGCTGGCACTCAAGCCACAAGGCTGGAAGGTGATCCCATATGCAGCAAAATACTTAGAAAACTGCATCTGATGGAGAGGCAGTCTTAGATGCTAGTAGGAAAAAGAAACAGTGTCTATTTGAGCTCTTCAAATCCATCCAGCTAATAGTTAAAATAAGCTTAGCCATGAGTGATTTTGTTTAAATGAGGAAAGGCATCAGGAGGGAATAGACGCCTCTCCTCTCTTCTTGGATATTTTTAAAATGGTTTCTAGTGGGTTGTTCTTTGTTAGAGCCCTAGATTTAGCAGGACACAGTCTGAGGTACACAGGAAACAGAAATATTAGTGGCTGTCAGATGATCCTACCCGGGATAAAGAACCAGAGATGTTAATTAAGGGACCAGTCTTTGTGCATTCATAATTACCTGTCCATGTGTGGACGTCCACCTCTGAGCAGGCAGCAGAGAAAAAGAATCTAGAGAAAGCGGCGATCTCCAAACCCCCGCTTCACCTCAAGCTGGAAGTCCCTGGCCACATTCTCCATTCTCTCTGGGCTTTGCTGGTTCATTGGAAAAGAATCTTTTTGTCCTGATGGTACTGCCATTGCTTAAGGGACATTAGATACTATGAAGTACCATAAGCATAAACTGTTGTGAGCTGTAACATAAAAAAAAAGGTATCGTATCGACTCCCAAGGTCCTTGCCTGATCCCAAGGTCCTTGCCTGGAGATGTTTCCATATGCTTACTGGTGCAAAGGAAGCAAAATTCTTGTTCTAAAACACACATCACACCCAGGAAATCTGCAGAATGGAATTCTCTTGGGAGGATGTTTTGGAAAGCCCCGTGAAAAATCAAGCCAGATGAGGTGTGTGATGTTCACCTGGGGTCATGGGGCATCTCGAGGACACATGTGCTCTTCATTCAGGGCCTTCTGAAATGGGATTTCTCACAAAAGAATGTGATGGTCAGTCCAGTTCAGGAACATATCCTCCCTAGACCAGAAAGCCGTTATGTGCTCACAAGGAGAGGTCAGCCCAAGTTCTTCTCACTGACGGTAACTCCATGTCAGAGCCTGCTGACTGACCTGATCAAAAATTTATCATTAATGTTCAGATAATTAATTGTTCTCACAAACACCACCAAAAAGGCTAGCAAGCCATTAACTTCGCTAATAAACTAAATTAATCTATTAGCATGTGCTGTGATATCAAGAAATCTATTTCTATGTGCATCTCTTTATGCATTGGTTTGGGGAAAGGAAAAAAAAACAAGCTGTAACACACATTCTATTGATCTGCCTTTCCCCTGTACATTTGGGTGTACATATGCATCTGTGGGTGTATACATGAGTAGGCACGGGTGCCCATGTATGTGTATGCAGAGACCAGAGGTCAGTGCTGACTATCTTTCTCAATCATTTCTCCTTAAGAAAGATCTCTCATTGAAACTGGAGCTCATGGATTGGCTAGTCTGGCTGGCTATCAAGCTCTAGGGATCCTCCCACTTCAATCTTCCCAGCAATAGTCCCCACCCTACATTTTTTTCGAGTGCTGGGAATCTTAACTAGGGTCTTTATACTTGTCTGGCAAACCCTTTACTGACTGAGCCAGCCCTCTAGCCCCTGCCTTTCTATATTAATAATCTGTTATTGGGGGGAACAGGGCACTTAGCCAATTGTATTTAAGAAGTCCGTGTAAATTCATACATTTGCTAATGGCTGATAATTTTCTAATAAAACATAACAATGTGTTAGGTAACATCAAATAGTAGAACGGATATCACCAGTGGAAGACATTATTGCTTCTCTGCTTTCCATCAAGCTAGCTTTAGCACGCAGCTATTTTTCTGTGGCATTAATTGAAACGCCTTAGCTAACATTGTCCGAAGAGTGACACAGACCCCAGGACACCTCATTTCAATGGTGTTATACTTGTCAGCTATCTTTGAAGTTGTGCATATGGGTGGGAAACGTGGGGTTAAACAACCTTAATGAGATTTTTGCATTTGGCGACAGTTGTTTTTAATGGCAAGTCTCCTCAGAAACATTACTGTGTATGTTGTGAATCTCTAAAAGGTACCCAGACATGTTTTATTCAAGAGATATTTCTCTGGATTCTTGTTTCTGAGAACACCCAGGGGAAAGAAGAGACAGTAACTAACACTCTAGCTACTTCCTGTTCAGGAATTGTTTTACAAACTAACCCTGCGGTGCATGGCTGTTATCCCAGCACTTGGGAGGTAAAAACAAGTCTATCAGGAGTTCAAAGCCATCGGTGCCCATATAGTAAGTTCTAGGCCAACCTGGGCTAGGCAAAATCCTGTCTCAAAACATACAAACCAACAAAACTAACCCATCATATCCACTCAACAATAATGAGTTAAGTTGAACAAATATTATATTTAATGGGCTTCTTTCATTAATTAAAACTTTATTATAAATAACTTGAAAAGTGCAGCAAAATTAACCAGATCAAAGTCTATGCATCTCAGTGAGCTTCTGTGTAGTAAGAATAGCCAAAAATTTTGGTACTTCATGTTGAAGTTTACATACATACATTAATACATACTTGAGACAGGATCTCATTATGTACTCTTGGCTGTGCTCAGTGCTGGGATTAATAGTGTGAAGCACTTGGACCTTTCTTCTTGTTAAACTTCTGTGGGTCTGTGGATTGTATCATGGATATCTGTACTTTTTATCCAATATACACTTATCAGTGAGTACATACCACATATCCTTTTGGGTCTGGCTTACCTCACTCAGGCTAAAAGGGCTGGTCCAAGACCCCTGGCTCATATATAGCAGAGAACTGCCTTGTCTGGCCTCAGTGGGAGAGGATGCACCTTATCCTGTAAAGATGATGCCCCAGGGAAGGGGGTGGGGAGTGGGATGGAGGGAACATTAGGGGAGGAGGTGGGAAAGGGAATTAGGAGAAGGGAGAGCACCCTGTTAGAGGCAAAGGGGAGAGGGAAGAAGGTGAATAAGTCTTGGGAAAGGGGTAGCATTTAGAATGTAAATAAAGAAAACAATTAAAAAAATAGAGAAACTACATTGACAAAAAAAAAGTGTGAACCACTGCTCTTAGTTCCAATATATTTATGTACTTATACATCCCTAAAAAAATGAAAAATTAATGTAGAGCAGAGTTATAAGCAGAGAAACAATTGACCTTGTGTCGTCTTTCATGACCGCAGTGCTCACAGTTCCATTCAGTCCTCCTTATCACCCATTCCTGTTATCCTTGTAACATGTAGATATCTCCAGCAAAACATTTAGATAGTCTTTTTTCTTTAACTTTTAGATTATCTTATGATTTTGTGTGTGTGTGTGTGAATAAAGGTTTGCCTGCATAAATGTATGTGCACCACATGCATGCCTGGTGTCTGAAGAGGTCAAATGAACGAACCAGTCCCCTTAAAACTGGAGTTACAGTTGGTTATGAGCAGATATGTGTGTGCTGGGTAAACAAACCCAGGTCCTCTGAAATAGCAAAAGGTGTTCTAAACTGCTGAGCCATCTCCCTGGGCTGTTTGGTTGGTTGGTCAGTTGGTTGGTTTTGGTTTGATTTTTTAAGACAGGGTTTCTCTGTGTAGACTGGGCCACCCAGAAACTTGCTCTGTAGATCAGGCTGGCCTTGAACTCACAGAGATCTTCCAATCTTTGCCTTACAAGTGCTGGGACTAAAGGCATGCACTCCGTGGAGATCTACCATATCTCCCCATCCCCAGGTATGTGTAGCCTCCTTTCCTGTGACAGTGCCCCACCAGAATGAGTGGACCCTGTATTCCATAGGGCTCCCATTGGTGCTGCCATGGTATAACACACACACATAGAACAGTTTCTCTGGCTTAAGTCACCTGTGCTCCATCTTACTTCTCCTCTACCCCATGGTCTGGTGGTACCCACCAACTGTGTCTCTACCTTCATGTTGTTCCTTGTCTAAGATGTTAGGAAGTTGATATCATACAATAAATAGGTTTGTCACACAGGCTTGCATCCCTGGCTACTGTACCTTAGGGTTTCCACCAGGGTTTTTCATGGCTTAATAGTTGGTTTCTTTTTAGCACTGAATAACATTCCACTGTATGGTAACACTATAGTTCATTTCTCTGTTTACTTATTAAAGGACATTTATTTCAGTTGCCTCCAAACTTGGGAAATTGTGGATAAAAGTATCACAAATAGCTGCATGTAGATTTTGGGATAGATAATAAGTTTTCATCCTTGGGTAGAGTATGACTGCTGAACCAGATGGTTGGTGGGATTGCAGGGGGAGTCATTTTGTGAGAAATTGTCAGGCTCTCTTCCAAATGGGCTATTCCATTTTACATTCCCATCAAGCACTAAATGAAAGTCCACCCTGTCAATAAACAGGATTACTCCATAGTCTGGCATGGAACTCTGCAGTACTGGAGGGGGCAGAGGGAGGGTGTTGCTTCTTTGCTTGTTTTCAAGACAGACTCTCACTGTGTAGCTCAGGCTGGCCTAGAACTCACTGTGTAGACTGGGATAACCTCAAATTTGTGGCAATCCCCCTGCTTCTGCCTTTTGTGTGTTGCATTTCACTAGGTTAGGGAATCAGCAGCTGTAGCCCAGAGGTCAATTCCCACCCAAGATGTCCTACAACCTAGAGATAAGAATGACGCATGCATCTTTTTCTTGGGGGTGGGGCATACACAAACGTGTGTGCTCACATATAAAGATACATGTGTGTATACATGTGCACATTTGAGTGTGTGCATATGCCTGTGTGTGTGTCTGTCTGTCTGTGTGTGTGTGTATGTGAGTGTGTGTGTGTGTGTGTGTGTGTGTGTGAGAGAGAGAGAGAGAGAGAGAGAGAGCACATGTGAAGACCAGAGGGACACTTCTGATGTCATTATCATTAACCTTCGGGACAAGTCTCGCTTTAGCCTAGAGCTCACCAGTTAGAGCAAAGCAGCTGTCCAGTGAGACCCAGGGAGCCTCCTGTCTGCCTCCTTAGCACTGAGAGAACAGATACGTGCCACCATCGCTGACATTTCTAGGTGTATTCTGGGAACCAAGCCTAAGCTCTTGTGATTATGAGACAAGCACTTTACCAGCCAAGCCATCTCCCCAGCCCCGCATATACCTGTTGAAAAACAAGTTTAAAAGAATAGACTTATTAACGTGAGAATTACAGGAATTCAAATGTCAGTGTCCACAAATAAAGTTTTACTGACAACACAGTCACGCCCACCACTTACTGACTGTCTGTAGCCACTTTTGCACCAATCAGCTAAGGGACAGACACTTGCCAAATAGGTAGTGTGGCCTGCAAGGCCTATAGGAGCCTTTTGCTGGGCATGCCGCAAATGCAATTAGAAGCATCACACCTGTGAGACAAAGGCAGGCTTTGCAGCCATCCTCCAGGACACCCAAGCAAGCCAATCGAGAAGCACTTTTCATCCCTCCCTGGAGCTGTCTTACTTTCCTACACATCTTCGAATTGTCTAGGCAGGATGCTACAAGTAGAAAGTATTGAATTTTGACTCTGCCAGCGGGACCTAGTGCCGTCTCTAAGATTTAGCCAGCGTTTCTTTCCCCTTCAAGGAAGCTAAACAGTGCACTGTCTGGCTCCCCCCACCCCTTTGCCTTAAGGTTTATTTACACTCAGCAAGAGGAAAGGTAAGGAGATAAAAGCAAAACAGAAGGAATAAAGGAAGACAAGACTCCAGCAAAACTCAGAGCAGGCAAGATTAGAGGAGCAAGCCCTGGGGAAGAGAGTGTACAAGTTAGCAAGACAGCGAAGGAAAGGGCGATTACTCCAGCAACAAGGTGGCTAGTGGCCAAGAGGAGGGTGGGTAGGGAGACACAATGGCCACAGGCGAAGGTGACTGCAAAGGAATAAATCTTCCAAGGTGTCTGGTGACTCACTGAAATTGTTGATTTCATTCTGTCTATTAAGTAGGTCCTCCAGCTAGCTGAAACCCTTGCTAGTGGTCAAAAAGGAGAGGAACCAGGGGAAATGGAGGCATTTAAGAGAAAAGATGCGACCCAGGGTCACTGAAGATCTTCGAAAAAAAAAGATGATCTTATTCGGTGATCTTAGGAGCAATAATGGCTGAATACCCATTGCAACAACAGCTTAAGCTTTCATCCTTGTTTTTCTCGTGTGTGTGTGTGTGTGTGTGTGTGTGTGTGTGTGAGCATGCACGTGCGCGCACAGACGCACGCACACACACACAAGAGCTCAGATGAATGGGCTCCATAGCACACATAGGAGGTCAACTCTCTGGACCTGGTTCCCTTTTTCCACCATGTGGTTTCTGGGATGAAACTTGGGTTATCTGACCTGGAGACAATCTCCGTTACCCACTGAGCCATCCTGGCTGTGCATTTTAGTTCCGTGTAAACACCCCAGGGGCCAGGCATATTTTTCAGTGCAAAAGATTTAGAAAAGATAAATGACCATTCTAGCAAGGAGCAAGGGAGGAAGCGGGGCTGGGGTTTGAACCTATTCTGGTCCATCTCAAAGTCCATACTTGGAGGCAAGGGCTGCCATCCTCCTGTTAGCATTAGTTAAGATAAGGCACTAAGTTAATCCACCAGGATCTGAGTGAAGTCAAACTAGTGCCCTTCTGGGTGCAATTCCTAGAGTAGATCCAGCTAATCTACTATTCTAGATATATCCCTCAAGTACTTGCATCTTACAAAATGATTTCCTGTCGCTTAGCACATGCTGCCCAGAGCCTGGGTGGGGAGAGAGTAGAGTGCTGTGTGCTCAGCTAATATCTTTTCTCCCATTCTCTCTCTTTCCAGGATAGAGGAAGATTAAAGCTGTGTGTCTAGCCACTGTAGAGAGATGGGGGCAAGGTGAGGGATAATTCTGCTCACTGACCCTCTGAGTTCACCTGGGATAAGCTCAGCTTATATCATTTGTCCCAAGCTCAGTTTACTCATTTGTCCCTTCTCCCTCTCGAGGGGGGGTCCTGACTTGAAATGAATAAGCACATACTCTCCCTAGGTCAGTGGTCCTCAGCCTTGACTGTATCAGCAAATCGTCTGGGGTGTTCTATCAAAATTCTGATTCTGAGATGGGCAATGGTGATTATGCCTTTAATCCTGGCACTTGGGAAGCAGAGGCAGGCGGATCTCTATGAGTTTGAGACCAGCCTGGGCTACAGAGTAAGTTTCAAGACAGCCAAGGCTACACAGAGAAACCCTGTCTCATAAATAAATGAATAAATAAATAAACAAACAAACAAACAAACTGACTCTGTACCCCAGCCACACACATTCTGATTTAACTTATTTGCATTGGGGCTAAGGATAGATATTTTTAAAGTCCCTATATATTTTTATTATGTTTTGGGACCAGGCAGTGAGTCATCACTAAACTAAAGCTGTTGGGTAGAATTTGTAAGGAAAACATTTTTGTGTTCTTATTATTAAGAAAAATACACATGAGTTCATGCAGCCATGTTGGCCTGTGGGGCCACCTTGTATATGAACAATGTGTGTGTGTGTGTGTGTGTGTGTGTGTGTGTGTGTGTGTGTATCCAAGGGCAAAAATAGTAAATAAATAAATAAATAAATAAATAAATAAATAAATAAAAATAAAAAATAGTAAGAGCTGAGGTCACAATTTCCTAGGAACTCTGGGTTATCTTCAGACTATTACAAGAAAGAAAATAAATCTTTTCATTCCCAAGTCACCATCTCAAATGTCTGGGACCAACAGCCAAACGCAATTTTTAAGTAACTTGGTAGTCATCACTTTGTCACAAGTAACAAAAGTTGCCCAGGATTACACGGTTTCTAGGTAGCAGAGGCCAACTGTTTCCGACTTGTTTGGCTCTGGTCTTGTGACCTTTCCACTAGGAATGGGGCAGAGTGTATTTTAAGGACAGAGAAAAGGGTTCCCGCTTACAAAAGTAGAACTCTCCAGACAATTCCACTGGCCTTCTGAGCAGCTACTTTTGAATCCCATTCACACGTGTTGCCAGGACATGTTTCGAGGAGAAGGCCCAGGAAGAAAACTGCTCTTTCAAACACAGGTTAGGAGGGTGTGCTGCGCAAGACGGAGCCCTTAGAGTTTGCTTTATAGTGTGGTTATGTGCCCAACAAACACTGAGATAAAGTACCTTAAGTCCCCCATTCATTTATCTGCGAAAACAGTCGTCTCTGAGAACGTGCAATAGGGGTAAGACCTGAGTTAAGAGAGAGACGGAGGCTGACCTGAGAGGAGAAGGATTCAGATTCCTATCCACATAGAAATTAAAGTCTGAAATGGGACCTAAGCCACAAAGCAATCTAGCCACAGTATATGTTTCAGGTCAGTGGCAAATGGATGTGCAAGAGGGACCCAGTCACTTTTGGCTTCAGAAACCAAGCAAGGCTTCCTGGAAGAGGTCACATTTGTGCTTTAAGATCCTAAAAGGCAGAAGCAGGCCTTGTCCCAGCTCGGAGACAATCATGAGCAAAGAGTGTAGAAAGGAGCTCAGATGGGCTGAATTATGACGGACACATTAGAGAAATGGGACCAAGAGGGTTGTAGCTCAGAGGCAGAGAGCCCTTGCCTAGCATAATCAGGATACTGGTTTAGACTCTTAACTCTGAAAAAGAGGGTAGCCAAGGCCAGGAGGTACTTTGAGGTCAAATTACTGAGAGTCTTGAAGGGAACAGTCCAGTGACCTATCTGGGAAGATAAGTTTGCCAAGCCTGTGCAAGATACCTTGGCCATGGCAGGGAGGCAATGGGACCATATGGGGCCACCGCAACCACCCAGGCAAAAGGTGACATGAGTAAGAACTGGGGAAGAGGTGGTGCCTAGAGGCAAGGGCACGATGCCAAACACGCAGAGCTCGCTGGATAGACTTGGCAAGGTTTGAGAGATAACAGTGTAACAAGCAATGAACCAGATGAGTAAAAATCTTAGCCCATGGAAAGCAGTGTCTCCCATTAGAAGCTTCCAGAATGTGAATGCCCAGCATTTGGTAGACAGTAGAATACTCAGGAGACTGGGGTTCCAGAGTTAACAGGCGGTGAGAGATGAACCCACTCAAACAGGGAGGGAGTCACAAGAAGAGAAATGTGAAGACAGGAAGTGAAGAAGTATTAATAACTGTTGGGTAGGGAAGAAATGAAAGGGAAAAGGTCACAAAACCAGGAAGGGAACTGAGGAGATAGTATGTTAGAGAAGAAAAGCAAGAGAGGGAGCCATGGTCTGAGTCCCACTTGCAGGGCTAAGGACTTCACTGGATCGGCCTGTTTTGAACTTGGCTTCCTTTCCAGGCATAGCTTTGCTCTGCTCCTGAAGGACTCCCAGAAGTCTCCCTGAGACACAGTGGTCACTGCCACCAGATATATTCTGTGACCTACACTGGTGAGGCCAAAAGAGGTGGTCGGTGACCAGCTTCTACCTCTCGGCTAACTTCCCTAATCACCTGCTTGGGTCCCACGTGGGTCAAGGCCAACTGCATAAAGATACTTAGTAAAAGATATTTCATTGACATATGTTTCTATTGCAGTTCAAGTCTGGAAACCATCCAAAGGGCCAAGAATTGGGGCTGGTGAAATAAATTATGATATATTCATCTGGTAGGTCACTCTGCAGTCATTAAAAATTACGACATGGTAATAATTTACTGACACATAAAATGTATACAATCTATTGCTCTTCAAAAGCAAATTACAAAGCATAATCTCTCTTTAAAATCACATAAGCACAACAATATATACATATATTGTTTGTGTGTGTGTATATATATAAACATATTTATATACATTATGATGTACATCTCTAACTCTCAACAAAAATGGTGACTTATCTTATTTCAGTCTGCTCTTCTATAATCGCTCATTTTTCTAGAATGAACATTTGTTGTAACTAAAACTTTTTATTTATTTTCACAATTTCATGCATTCATATACACTTACATATACGCAGTATTCTGATCATATTCTCCCCCCTCTTATCCACTCTCCCTGGACTCCCCCTTTCTTCCCAGCAAGCTCATTCCTGTTTTCTTGTCTTCTTTTGTTAACATGGATATTTTTAAGTGAAATAGATTCTATATGTCTCTCATTTCTCATGTCCCCTCCAAATTACGCTAATTATCTAGTTTTTTTGTTTTTTTAGGAATGTGGATCACATCAATCTTTTAAAATGTGGCTATTATTCATTATATATAAGATTTGAAATTTTAAGAGTTAACGTTCTCCATGGAACCTCACTAACCACCCTTTAACCCAAATCAGACAACCTGGACTCTAGCAGCCAAGGCTCTAGAAGGTTCTTAGTCTTCGTGCCTCATGCTGTAATTCAGTGATACTGGCCACCCCAGTGAGCTCAAGACTAAGGATAGGTTGACTGAAATCAAATCAGTCCCCATCCTTCCAACTTGGAAAGATACACACATCTCTGAAGCTATCCCAGTCTTCTACACATCAGAGCAGACAGAGTCGTTTGTTTCAACACCGTGAGATAACCCAGCTCCCTGGTAGTTTTATCTGTGGGTTGAACAAGTGTGTACTGAAGTCCGACTATGAACAAGCCAGTCTCTACAGCAACCCAGGGGCTCCAATGAGAAGCAGTGTTGACTGTCTCTACCTTCATGTCCCCTTACCAAGCCATTTCACAAACAATGACACACATGGGTCACAAACCAACAGGTATAGTTCTCTATGGAGCTTTGAAGCCATTAGAGCCCAAGCCAGGGGCTGACTCAAGACCACAGCCATGTCTTTACATGCTAAATAATAATAGCCATTTCACAGACTTAGGCTACACAGTACTGTCTGACACATAGTAGGATCTCAACAGGCACAGCCATTGCTGTTTCTACTCTATTATTTGTGGGAGAACTCTTAAGCAGCTTTTCCTAGTGTTATTTTGATAGGAAATTTCATTTCACCAGACACTTTTCAATGTTGATCAATAGCAAAGCTTTCACCAATTAGGCCAAATCTACTGATTCCCTGTCCAAATTGCTAAAAAATTGACAATTCTTGTATTTTGAAAGCAAATTGTTTTTCCTCTTTTTTTTTAATGTTTGATACTCTTACTAGAATCTCCTTTGAGGCAGGAATGAGGCTTTTAGGATTCACATATTCCACTTCTGTTTGTAAAAGGGAAAGTAGAAAGCACTCCTCTGGAAGATAATATATTTTTCTCAGTGGTTAGAAACAGAGGAAACAACTGGAAGGAGAAGGCTGGCACACAGAGAGATGCTGTGACATTTCCCAGCTTCCAGAACTCTGCCGTCGCTGTGAAGAGAACATTTCCAGTACATAAACACCAAAGAAAAAGGTAGGGTCAGGAGACCATCTGTCGTCCAGCTGGAGCAAAGACTACAGCTCAGAACCCACTTCTCACTTCAACTAGCACGGGTCCCAACAAATCCTCAATGTTCACAAGTGCGCACACCATGGCACGGATGGCAAACCTCACATCCTAACCAAATAAGCTTCTTTGCCTGCAGCAGCCTTGACACACGGAGCATGCAGCAAGCTCCGAAGAGCCATGCCATCCAGGGAGGTCAGAGACACACAGGCTGTCCTTTTCCCATCTTGAGCCTTGGAGGACTTCCTTAATGGCACAGCCGAACTATGTAACTGTGACCACACTTCCTTGTGGCTGCAGTGCCACCTAGTGGCCAGGTGAGCTAGGCGTGCACCAGTTCTCCTCGGTCTGAAAAGGCAACTTGCATCAGCTGCCTCTTCAGTTCTTCCCGAGGAGGAGCAGGAGTGGCTGGTGCACGTGACAGCCGGAATTAGGAATCATCAGGGTCCTAGCACATTCAAACTATTTCCTGATTATAATCGCGCCCAAATCAACCAGGAGAGACAAAAGAGGAGAGAAAAGATCCTGCCAACTTTAGGTTTTCATGTCCAAATGCATCCTCATGCGAGCTCACGACTGCACAGTTACTTACAGCTAAATCCAGGCAACCCTGAGCCCTTTCAAATTTCTCAGGCCTGAAATTACATAAATAAAATTATTTTCAAGAAAAAAAAAAAAGACCAAGTCTAAAGGTTCTAAAGACCTGTAATGAGATTCCTCTTTTCTCTTTTCCATAAATGTTTCTGTCAGTCCCTGGCATTTCTGATGCCATCAGACAATCACAACAGAATCGAAGCTTCACCCTGCAGAGGACAACTGAAAACATGTACATACCTTGTCGAGGTGTCAATTTAAATAATGTGATTTGTTTGGGGCTTAACCTGAGGGTACACAACCTAATTCAGTTCGTTTTTTAAAACCCAAATTATGCTGGTTAATAGCCTGCTGGAGCTCAGAACAGAATGTGCGCATCGCCGCTAAATATTCCATATTAAAAATAGTTTGTGATGGGATATGCTTTTTTTAATTAAAAGTTTAATGTACATTAACATTTTTAGATGAAAAACTGACAATCCGAGAACAGCTCTAAATTCTCCTTTGATTGTTTTTCCAGGGCACTGGAGGCCATGATGGAGCTACATAAATAGGCAAACACCAAGTCGATTCAAAGACTCATTTCTGTCCTGCCACGTCGCCTCCCTCTTAACCCTCCGGTGGTTTCCTTGCACAGAACCCGGTCGTGCACAGACTTCTGGCTAAGATGCCAAGTCAGGGCATCTGCCTTTACTTCTGACCCAAGCTTTCCAAGAAAGATCAGCGTATCTGTCCTCTCGAGAGACCCTCTGTGGGATCTATCATGTAAACAGATGATGCTTCCGTGCCTACTGTCTGCACGCACCAGTGCGCCAACCCTCCTCCGCCCACTAACTAGCCTTTACTGTTGCCAGGTGTCTCAGGCTATTTAGGTTCCTATAACAAAACACCTTAGACTGGACAGCATACAGACACCAGGATCACATCTCATAGTTCTGAGTCTAGAAAGCCAATAATCACGGTAGAATAGTCAGGTGTCTCCTCAGACCTGCTTCCTGCTTCATAGACGGCATCATCTAGCTGTGTGTATCTAGATGCACCAGGTAAATGGGGCTAGCTTCTTCCAGCCTATTTATGAAAGCCCTAACTTCCCTCACAAGGAGAGACTGGCATCCAAAGTCTCTCCTTATGACACTACTGGGATTGTAAATGTGGGTTTCTACATGTGATGCCTACTCCCCACCATGAAACACACATTTGAGACTACAGCACCAGATCCAGCAAAAAGAAAAGTCAGACACCAATTAAGTTCAACTTTCAGATTTAAAAAACAAATGTTTTTTTTAGTAGAAGCATGCTCCAATATAATTAATATTGGGGGTATATTTATACTAAAACATGATCATTGGTCTGTGTAGTGGCTATTCCTGGTTGTCAACTTGACTCTATCTGGAGTAAACTACAATGCAGAATTGGAGGGCTCACTTGTGATCCAGATCTTGAGGCTGGAAGACATAAGTTTCTGACCTGGATCTTGGCATGGAGATCTTGAGGTATAGTGGTCATGAAAGCTTAAGCCTAGGCAAGGTAGTACATGCCTTTTAATCCCAGGAGACTAAGGCAAGAACATCTCTGTGTTCAAGGTCAGCCTGGGACAAAGCAAGTCCGAGATTTAGGCATGGTGGTACACACCTTTAATATGGGCCACACCTTCTCCTGGAAGCCTACATAAGGACACTGGGAGAAGGAAGATTCACTCTTCTTCAACTGCTAGCACTTACTTGCCAGCACATCTGTTGGAATCTACATCTTCAGTATTCAAGTTTATACAAAGACCAGATTAAACAACTAGCCTGTGGGACTGATCTTGGACTTCCAATCCACAACTGCCCATTGCTAGGTTATTGGACTACAGAGTGTAAGTCATCACAATAAGTTCCCTTAGTATCGAGAGACATTCCATAAGTTCTGTTGACTCTAGGGAACCCTGACTAATGCAATCTGGAATTCAAGTTTAATGTATATTCTATTCTCGATCCAAACCCCAAGCCAGAATCCCTCTTCGCTGTTATATTATGATCCACTCTTTCATAGAGCAAGCCATTCCCTGCTCCAGCCCTTTCTCATCCAGCCTCCAGGACGGTACCTGCTTCACTACATCCTTCTGAGATGTTCAAGAGACAATCATCCATTCTGAGTGACTGATTTTAAATGATCTTATTATGAGAAAATGAAGAGGAAGAGGCAAACAAAGTGGAAGATGTGGGGGAGGAGGAGAAGGGGAAGGTATAACAGCTCATGACCGGATTGCTTTGTCTTCATTGCTGTTAACTTGCAGTAACTCTATCTTAGCAACACATAATACCACTTTTCTATAATGGTGACCTAGAGTCCCTTATAAAACGAACGTGTAGAACAAAGCAAGTCAATAAATAAGAAGGGGCTGAGTGAGTCGCTGTGCAGACATTGCTCAGGTTAAGGAAGGTCCAAGCAGGAGTGCCAAAGGATGAAAGCAATGTCCTTGGGTGGCAGTTAGCAAACTGTTGTCCTGTCTTCAAAGCAGGCCCACCCTCTGTTTTTGCAAATAAAACTTTATTGGGGCCATATCCACAACATCCTTCTTTGTACTACCTCTGACTGTGTTCAGACAGAGTAGAAGAGAGAACTCAGAGAGCACAACGTGGCAGACAAAGCCCAGTACATGAACTGTCTGGACTCTTCCACAAACTAAAAACCAAAGGAGAAGAAAAAGAGAGAAAGAAGCTAACTGACCTTTCCCCTAAAACGTCATTCAGCCAGATAGTCAAATTAACAGAGGGAACGTTGAGAGTCCCCATGATGAAGACTTCGTGGGGACAGAGTGGCCATGAGACATAATGGCATGTGGTGTTCTCAGAGCCTTCCTTGTCCACTCCATATTCCTTTTATGAACATCCCTCCCATACTTCTTCTTAGGCTTCTTCCTGAGCATCCCACCCTTATTCTCATGCTTGAAGATTCAGACTAAAACCCACTTCTTCTCGTATGCTCACCCTTATTAACTCCTGCCGACGCACACCCTAAACTATACAACAGTAAGAAGGTATCTACATGCCTTTTATTTTGCTCCCCTTAAAAAATGAAAAAAGAAATCTTTTCTCATAGAAAACTATAGCCATGTAAGGCGAATTGATTGTAAGAACTTCACTTTTTTTTGTGGAACATGTTAAAGGTTGCATAAATAGGTAACACGGAAGCTTCCATAATCATGCGCAAATTACTTCTGAAACAATGGGTCGGCTAGGGGGAGAACACCTTAATCAATTACAAATGCCCAAGTAAGCATAATTGCACACCACTAGTTAAGGATCCTTAGGCATGATAGCTTTGGAATCCAACAATTCAGCGATACTGTAGCCGCTTACGCCAGTTCACGCAGATAAGGACACATAGGCAACCAAGGTTTAAAGAAAAATGAAACTACAGCCCTATTGCCCTAGTGGAGATAGTAAATAGTTCCAGAAACTCTCCTAAACTTTGGGAAACACCTTACACCTATTGAATTCCAGCGCCAGTTCACCTTATAAGCCTCATTACTCCCAGACTCCTTACCACTCGTCTGCAGCTCTCTACATAGTTAGTGGTAATGCCAGCACCTTCGACTTGCCATCACTGCACATCTAGTGACAAGACAAAGGGCCCACGTGTACTTCACTTTCACCAATGTGTATGAAAAGGTCATGGGGAAGGTTGGCCAATGTCTCAGTCTATTCATTTCTATTAAAATTGTTCCAAATGAATCCCAAAGAGAAGCTGAATACGTGCTCTATTAATCTAGGAAGACAAAACAGAGCCGAGTAAATATTCCTCACTAATCAAGGGAGCCTCTACTTGTAACCAAGCTTTGTTGATGGCTGAAGTAAAGGTAGTAAGTTGTACTGGGTGGCGTGAGAGGAGTCAATGCCTTCTTAGTGTTTCCCTTTCCTTTGCTTTCCCTTCCTGTCAAGCTCTTAGTATCTATTAATCCTACTGCTTCTGTCTCAGGAAATATGCCAGCAGTTTCGCATTTGTGTGAATAACGCAGTCACTGGACAGAGCCTTGGTTCTAATAGTCACTATTAAATGGTGACTGTAAAGGCATCATCCCAAATTAAACAGACTAACACACACAGCAGGCCAGAGAAAGGCAAAAATCTTCCCACTCTGCCAACTGGAGGAGCAGGACACTCACCTAGTGCAGACAGAGAAATGCAAGATTGTGGCCATGATTGTGGTACTCCAGCTTTGTACAGTGATTCTTTCTAGACCTTCTCAGAGCCAGTGACATCTCTGTTTGTTCAAGAACATAATATATTATCTGAAGCTACAAGGCATGTATGTAAAACTAAAAGTCTAGAGAATAATGAAAACTTTAAGGACTTTTTTTTTACTGTAGTCATAAGAAAAATAGAAATCTTATTTAAAAAAAAAAACAATTTTGCTTTGTGTGTGATATTTTCAGCCTTTACAGATTAGAGATGGTTTGTTCTTTGTTTGACAGTGTTTGGGAAGCCTCAGCAGTTGTACCAAATGGGAAAGGATGGGGGGACTTCTAGGAAAAAGCAATCCTAGGCAAACTTCTCAAGTAGTCAACTGGAAGAGAAGTGAAGAGACACACACATGCTCAAGATTAGGGTTCCATCTCTACCCCAGTTCAAATGCCACCATCCCAAGGGAGATGTGCTATGAAGAGCATAATTTAAGGATCATATCTCATCACTCAATATAGTTTTTCAACCCTCTCAAAACTACATTGAAAAATCTATATAATGTGTGCTTAGATTAATGAACTGTTTGAATCTGGATCAATAAGCGCTCGAGGCTCTTTGCCATTGACACCTGCTGGGAACATCTAGAGGAACACTTCATGGAGGGCAGAAGCAGCCAGCATTTTGTAACTACAGGGGATCTACTTAATAAACAAGCAATCTAATATATGACCTCTGCAGATTAATTTCCTGAGAGCAAGTAAATAATCTACATTCAAATTTTCCCTGATTATGCATATAATTACAGTATCACTTGCCAATTAACACATTGATTTAAACCTTCTTGGGATTATGCATTTAAGAGTATAAAAGATCATACTGTCATCATCCAAATATTCAATGGCCCTCTAGGATGGCAAAGAATCACAAAACATGCAACTTGCCACCCACCTGATTTCTCTTCTTAAAGAAAAACTGTGATGACCACAGATTGTAGACGAAATCATAAAATATCGCAAGCCACGATTACTGTCTCAATAACTGGGCCACAGTGACACGTAGTAGCAAAGGTTTGGATGTGATATAATAACAAAGTCTCGGGCAAACTTCATTCTCTCCTAAAATATTTCCATAGAACTGTAGATTTATAAAACAGCTTCCCTAGCTTGGATTATTATTATTTTTTAATTTACTGCAGCAACTAGGGTATAATTTATCCAGCATTAGACAGTTACATAAATAGACAAAGATATATGGCGTAGATTCTTCTCTACTTTCGACAAGTATAATAATTAATGCTAGTTGTTCCTTATTCCTACATAAAATCTCCCATTAAAAATGTTAATATGCTCTTGCAAAAGTCCACGTAGCGATGGGAAAGAAAAGATACGGGGGGAATGGCTGCAAGGCATGCATACATATGTAAAAGGAGTTAGAAATAATAAATCAACAAGGCAAATATAATGAAGGCTGCTGTCCAACAGTAAAAGCTGTCAGACCGAGGTTTCATTATGAAGACCTTTGGCTGAATAAAACCGCTCTCATCACTGTGCATTTTCATGGAGAAAATTCCTATCTTGGATCAAGTGCCATAATGCCTCAATATCAGTCTCCCCTCCCTGCGTATTAATATCGCTTTCTGAATAGATATTCAAATCTCCACAGAAAATAAAGGTTGACTTGAGCTAAACAAGATAAAATGATTTCTTACAGAAAGAAGAAGGAGGAGGAGGAGAAGGCGAAGGAGAAGAAGAAGAAGAAGAAGAAGAAGAAGAAGAAGAAGAAGAAGAAGAAGAAGAAGAAGAAGAAGAAGAAGAAGAAGAAGAAAAGAAGAAGAAGAGAAGAAAGAAAAGAGAGAGAGGAAAGAAAGAAAGAAAGAAAGAAAGAAAGAAAGAAAGAAAGAAAGAAAGAAAGAAAGAAAGAAAGAAAGAAAGGAGAAAGAAAGAAGGAGAAGACCCTGTGGTGTTTTTATTTAACAGTAAATATTTTAAAAAGAATTGCTTGCATGTTTCAAAATTTAAGGCCTTACTGATTCACACCCCAGCTCTCCCATAGTCTCAGGAGCATATGCATCATAATCATACAATAATCTACAATTACAAGGCAAGGAAATGCTCACAGGGGATTAACTCAAGGTCCATCCTCAGGTCAACTCTTAGAAAGGAGAACTCCCGGTGAGATGCTTCCTAATTCTGCAATATATATCCCTGACACTGGGATTCCCTTGAGCCTTATTACTAATTGTTCAACAACAACAACAGCAACAACAACAACCCACAGGTAAGAAAACCAGCAAATCTAACTCTTCAATCTCAGTTTCCCATTTAAATGGGTCTGGAAAACTCAGCTTCTCGGGGTTCAAAGTCACAAGTGCCATTTAAATATTAAAGGAACACTTCAAGTCCTCAAGAGTCTCCTAGACAGTATGCACAAAGCGGCAGCTGTACACAACTCCTCCCCAAAACAGCATGCAGAGAGTGACCAAGACTCCGAGCTACTGTAATCCAACCTCCAAGAGCCTGGGTGTCAGCAGCTACTCAATAAAAAAAAAAAAAAAGGAAAACTGAAAATAGGACCAAAATGGCTCCTAATAGCAATAATGTATAGTTCTGTGGTCATTACCAGCCAGATAATAACCGGTAGTGACCTTAAAACCCTGCATTACGGGTAAGTATGGCCTAGCGAGCACTGCAGATGTAGGACTTCCAAACAGCCAATGCGATCCTGCCGTAAGTGCTCAAAACACACCACATCTGGCTCACACGCATGGATTTCTCTCCCTCTAGTGTTATCACACCAGGCATCTTATAATGTTTGGAAAAATATGTACCTTAGGGTAATAGAGCTATCCTGAAAAGATAAAGACCCAGACAATGTGGTCGAAAGCATACACAGAAGGCAGACTGCACTATGGCAAACAGACCCTGAGGAACGTCTTGTCCTTTTTAAGCCTCAGACGTTCAGAAAGCTGCAAAAACCTTAGTTAATATGTTCTTCACCTTTGGGAAATGCTACACCAATATTCCTATTTTCCAGGTCAAGCCAAAAAAGCATGCATGCACCAAACTGCCTGCTAGGAAGGAAGCAAGGTGATGTTACCAAGAATTCACCATCTTGTGAGTACAATCTCGAAGTTTCAAGGGAAGCCTTTTTTTTTTTAAACAAATGATGGGTATTTAAGAAAATAAATATGGTCAACCCGACAGGAACTGGATGGCAAGAAGAGCGATGACACGCTGTCTTCTGCACAGGATACAGCATTGGCATCCGTGAACCTGTGGCAGCTGTGGTAACCGTCACAAAGTTCTGACACAGATGGAAGAGATAATCTCTAGGCCCCAATCCTAACAGAGGAGCTATTTACAGTAGACAGTTCAAGAGGGAACGAGCATCATTTCTTTTTGAGGATGAGGTTTCCATGCTACACGCATGTATAGGCAGCAGTAACTAGACGTGATGGGTTATCAAAAAAAAAAAAAGAAAAGAAAAGATATGAAATTGGCAGGAGTTCTATTGGAGGGGTATGTGGGGAGCAGAAGGGGAAAGGGGTACATACAATCATATTTTATTTTATGCATCTGTGAAATTCTCAAAAATAAAAAATTAGAAAGATGCAAAATTATAAAGCAGGATTTGGTGGTTTGGCTGAGAGGTACTCAATGGTCTCAGATATATAAATACTTGGTCTACAGTTGGTGGCACTGTTTGGGAAGGGTTAGGAGGTGTGGTCTTGTTGGAGGAGGCCACTGGAAGCTGGCTTGAGAGTTTAGTGACTCATGGTATTTTCGAGTGTGTCATCTCTCTGCCTGCTGCTTGTGCTTCAAGTTATAAGCTCTCAGAGGGCTGCTTCACCTACCATGCTTGCCACTCCCCTACGATGGTGACAAATCCATATCACTCTAGAACCATAAACCCTTCCTACTGTTAGTTGCCTTGGTCATGTGTTATCATAGCAATAGAAAAGTAAGCAATATAGAGGACCACAGAAAAGGGGAATAAATAAAGTAAATGACACATATGTATTAAATTGTCATAATGAAGCTGATTGCTCAATGATTAGACTCTAAGAAAAATAGGACAAAATGAAAAAAAAACTTCAAATGGTACCCCATGAAGATGCTCAATTTTCATGTGTCAATTAAAAGCATAATCATTTTAAACTATTTATCAAATGTAGCAAACAATGTTGCATACGTTTTCTTCTTTGAAATTCTGCTGAACAAATAGGAATACCATTTTTTAAATAAAATAATTTTTGCAAGCAAGTCTGAATAAGATTTTTTTAAAAAGCTTGCAGTCTAGAAGCAGTGCTTGATGGGAAATTTTACTGGACATTTTAAAGCTTGAGAAAAAGAGTTGTTGGATGCGTTAATAATTACCAGGACTCAGAGTAAGACCACTAGTTGTTTCTTGACAAAGCGATAGAGGGAGAATACAGAAAAGTGGGCACTTCTAAGAAGATAAATAAAATCTTGTGATTGCAAGGATGTTTGGCGAGTAAATCACAAAAGTAGACCAAGGTTGGCACCAATCTCCCTCTATTTATGCCTATGAATTCATTACCCAGAACATTCCTGCCCTGATAGTCTTTGAGCCCAATCAAAGCCGCATCCTAAACTGGCAGCAGCTGCAAACAAGCTTGGGTTTTGCCACTGGAGGTTTTGTTTGATTATTTGGATGCGTGGGTAGGTCAGGTAGTTTTGATTTTTTTTTTAAAGAAAGGGCCTGTATTAGTTACTTATCTGTTGCTGCAACAAAACACCATGGGAGAGACAACTTACAGGAGAAGGACTTTATTTCAGCTTATGAGTTCAGAGGGTTAGAGTCCATAATGGCAGAGCAGAGGCCTGGTGGACGGAGTAGAGTTAAGAGCTTAGGCCTCAAGCCATAAACACAGAACAGAATGAGGGTAAGCACTGGGAATGGCACAAGGATTTGAAACCTGAGTGCCAGCCTCCAGGAGCATCCTTCCTCCACTCCAGCATGGCTACACCTCCCAGACCTCCCCAAGGATGGGGAAGGAGGTGTTTCTCATTCAAACCACTGAAGAACCTCATGTATCAGAGGTTGATCTCAAACCCCATTATATAGCCAAAGATAACATTGAATTCATCATCCACCTGCCTCTACCTCCTGGCACTAGGGTCACAGTGCACATGCCCAGGCAGTTGCCAGTTTTCTTAATACCAGACTTCTCATTGTCTTTTTGCCTATCTGAGAATTAATGTCATTTATCTGGGGTTGGTAGGGTGTTCAGCTGAAGAAACTAGAAGACCATATTTTTCAGATCTGCTGTTTGGGTAGTGATCTACCTGACACTATCTGCTCTCCTCCACAGCTTTGGTGTTCTCTGTCTGAAAGAGTGCTACTCTATAGTGTGATTTTTATCTCCAGGAGACACTGAGCAATGACATTTGGAGTACCTAACATTAGTCACAACTAACAGAATGTGACAGAGGTAGTTACTAGTATTCAAGGGGAATGCATGGAACAGCCCACTGTGACAAAGAGTCATCAGACCTCAAAAGTCAAAGGTGTCCTGTGCCATGCTGACAAAATTACCCAGAATGACCCTGTTCCCCTTTACTCCTTGCTCCCACTGTCTTCCGCCTCTTGATATTGCCACACCCCATTTCCCCACCCCATCGACTTCTGCTTTCTAGACTTTCTCTTTTCCTTGAAATGTCACATTTGGAGTATGTCCAAGGTCCAAAGCTGTTTAATCCATGTGATTGTGAACACTCCTACAAGGACAATTGCCTGTCCTTTACTCTCAGAAAACAAAACCAAAGGTCATAGATAGAAGTATCTTATTAAAGCCACCAACTTCTAAAGTGGCTCAGATGAAACTGGGTGTGTACCCATTCAAGAACCAAGTGTTCTTTGACAGTGAAGGATGCCCGTGGATGTTTGGTCTCTCTGCAAGGAGGTAGCAGACATGTTCTGAAACACATTCAAAGTTACCCATAAGCAGTTAAGCTATGCTGGTCATCTATTCCCGTCTTTCCTAGAATGGTTGTAAGTCACATCCATTCAGAAAGCAAAGAAAATATGTCTTCCTCATCCTTAGGTATACAAATGCCTTATTCCAACAGACTGGGGCCATGGTATAATCAGCCCCCAGATTTATGAAGACATGGACCCAATGCCACAATACACTGCCCTCCATAAGCGATGAGAGACCTAAGACAAGGAGAGAGACAGGTGTCACACTGATGCTGTCACCTGACAAAATGCTTGCACAATTTCACTGAATTCTGTGTCTCATTAGCTTGAGACTGAATTCCAGCCTCATGCTCAGTATCTGTCCTGAGATATAGAGAACAAGGTAATAAATATCACAAGGCACCCAAAGAACTCAATGTCAGTAGGGAACGTAAATATATTTATCGCTGCCATGACAACAATGCACACCTTCCTATATCACACATGTTCTTATGTGTGTGTAAGTATGTGTGAGCACACACATGGACACAAGCACAATTTCCAATGTTTCCAAAATTCTATATCTCAATTCCAAAGGTACAAAGATAAATTGACTTCACATTCCAATCTCTGCATGGCCTAATGAGAGAAGGGGGGAAAAAAAAAAGGACTATCAGGGTATTTCACTTCCAATAAGGCCAACAGTGATGGAAGATGAGATGCCTGAGCACACACAAGAAGGAAAAAATAGAAATGACCCTGCCCAGGAAGAAGGCCAGGGAGTGAACACTGAAGCTGTGAGAGGGGACATAAAGAATTTGCCTACAGAAGAGAAATCCAGCCCAGAGGAGAGGACAGACAAAGTCACAGAGAGAGAACATCCAGGCATGCATGGGGACAGGAAGAGTCCATGTGCGTGTGACCTGAGAAGAGTTTTCTTACAGTAGAGGGGCATGTAGAACCCTAAAGAGATCAATGACAACCGCAGAACTGGCACATGTCTAAGATGCCCCATGAAGGAGTGCATTGGGAGGCTTTCCAGCTGCCACCTCCCAACCTCCTGCTTTGACACATGTGTCTATAACAGAAACTGAAGGTGCGTAAAGCAGCCCTTCCCCTGCCTATGTGAAACTCACCTGAATGATGTCTATCTCACATTTCAGAATGCGGTAAGTCACAGTTCAGCATTCTCATAAAAACATATCCTCACAAGCCAGCACTCGGTGTATATCCTACAGTTCTTCACATGATATTATGGGCTACAAAGAGGCAAGGGAGTCTTATAAAATTGAGCAGTGACAGACATGGGGAGATAGCTCAGTGGTTAAAGTGTTTGCCGTACAAGTGTGAGGAGCAGAATGCAGAGGCACCGAACTCATACAATTGTCAAATGAGTATGGCAGCACAACTGTAATTTCAGCCTCAGAAAATGAAGACGGGGGATGCCGGGAACAGGCTGAAAGGTGAGATTAGCCATGTCAGTGAGCTCTAAAGCAAACATACAATCAAGGCAATCAAGGATGATTTCCAACATCAACCTCATGTTTCCACACATGCACACATGTGCATCTGTACTCACACATACATATGGAAAAATGGGGGAAGTGGGAAATTACAAAATCAGGTTTTCATAGGCTTGGGGTACCAAGGAGGCCTGGAGTGGAGATACCCATAGTTAGGGAAGCAGCTAGAGGCCAAAAATCTGTTCAAGGTAGGAATCTAATCGGAGGAATAAATCCTGAAACTAAAGGAAGAAAAAAGGCCAAGTTCTAGGGGCCTTTAAGGTGCAGAATCAACTGCCCTTAAAACTGTTGGAGTACAGATGGGGGTCAAGTTCTATATCAAGAGACTGCTGTCAGTAACCATGGCAATGAACACACTGAAAAGTAGACTTGGGTGATAAGAAGGTGCCCCCTCTAAACTTGGCAAACTTGAGGACATGCCATTGAATATGTCCAGTAAGTGACTGGAAGGAAAGAATCAAGTGTAGTAAATACAGCTAGAATGGAATTCCAGGAGCATATGTAGTGAGCCAGCTTTCTTAGAGGGCCTGTGACAAAGAATAATGAAGAACAAGATGGAGGAATATCCAGAGATATTGTCAAAGGCATTGGAAAAGGCAGTGGTGTCCAGCCATGGAAGATGCTTCTTGGCCACATCATTAATTAACATCAACTTTCTCCTCGTTTCTGTAGTATTCATTACCTGCTTCTTCAGTAGAATACATTATACAACTGTGTCTCCAAATGTGTCTCTAGGGCGTTCCCCCTAGCACTTAGTATGGAGCAATAAATAGGAAGTAAATGAAGAAATGAAGAAGTAAAAGCAATGCCAGAGGAGGAAAGGCTTTCAGAATAGAGGAGTTGTTTTAAAGAATCGGGAAAGAAGAAAGATTGAAAATAGGTCATTAAATTTGAAAATTAGGTCACCAGTAAGCTTAGCCAGAGACATTGCAATATGTTGGTAGAAAAGCTAAATCACTATGGCTTTGAAGAAAGTGGGTAGGACGCTGGATCAAGGGACTAGAAGATTAATTTCGGGGATGATAGATGGAAGCAACCTAAGATCAAATTGTAGATTTCAGCAAATCAGCCAGAAAATGAAAGTTGAGCCAGAAGTGAAGGACAAGAATCGGGTGAAAGAGACACATAGCCTAGAGGAAGACTGCGAAGTTGACCTTACGGTGTTTGGAAGATAAGCTGTGCCGGTCAAGAGCAAATGTTTAGGTGTATGGGAGGGAAATGAAGCTGTCCTCAAATGATATAACCCCAGTCCTCTCTTTGGAAGATGAGGGTGATGGGACCTCCTTTTAAGTAGCTCTAATGAGAACCCAAAGGAGGGTAACCAAAGAGGCTGAGCTGGAAAGCAAGGCCTTCCGTGGTATCAGCTGGCACCATCACTCTTGAACAAGGCACAGAGTGAGCCCCGGAGAGTAGAGCAAGAAATCAGAGCTTGACAGTGAAGATTGCTCTGAGTTAGAAAGCCCAGGCTTTTTGTTTGTTTGTTTGTTCGTTTGTTTGTTTGTTTTTCTCTGCTGCTCAGAACAATGAACCTTAGCCCCACCTACATAGGTAGGATGCTATGGTCTTGAGATGCTACCATTCCTCTGCAAAGTTATCTATAGTCATGAGTTGTGATGTCTCTAAATGGCGAGGGTAGGGCTCAGTGGTAGAGTACTTACCTAGCATGTAAGAGGACCAGCATTACATCCCAAAGAGAAAGAGAGAGAGAGTGAGATGAAGAGAGAGAGAGAGAGAGAGAGAGAGAGAGAGAGAGGTGTGTGTGTGTGTGTGTGTGTGTGTGTGTGTGTGTGTGTGTGTGTTCTGGTCTCACTAGTGCAGACAAGATGGTTATTTTGACAGCTCCTGCACCCTGTTCACGTTGCTGCTTCGGTGACTCCCCATGGTACAGTATCTCCTCCACCATCTTTCATAATACGGTTCCCTGAGCACACACAGAGCATCTGCATGGCACATGCCATCTCCTCTCTCCAGTGGTTTCCAGCCCTGGGATTCAAAATTTTGACCTATAAAATAAGAAAATTTTACAGCAACCCTAAACTCGTTCCCTGTCTATTTAAATTACTTCCCCGTGAAGAGAAGTCCCGCCAACTCGATACCTTGGAGATGGCACTGGAGAGAGAGAAATTTGCTTTTGTTAGCAGACTCCATAATTACATGGCGATATGTCCACCTGGGTAATAACTAATGGGATTTTTTAAGTTTTTTATATAAATATTTCAGTTTCTTCGCTTGCCAGATTGACTTTCTCCTCGGTGTTAATTGCCTCCATGGTCTTCATCTGTGACAACATTTCTAACCAGTGTCTCTGCACATTTTCATTTCTTTCTCAGGAGCCTGCTCCTGGATGGCTTCATTTAAAAAATGTTAATACTATGAATAAATATTAACTTACTTTGCTGGGAGGGGGAGGGGGCAATCGACTCTCTGGGGGGTGATTGGCCAACCCTGCAGCCATTTACTTCATACAATGGGTCACCGGGTTTTAGTTTGGCCTATACGTTTCATAAACTAGGAAAAATCTATGTCTCCTTTAACATTATCCTTTAGGATTATCTGCTGAGCAGTCCTGGGAATCCTCACTCCCCAATGCCCCTCTATAGAGGCTTTGGGTGGCAAATGGGTCTCTTACTCCAAGGCACACTTGGCAGGTTTTTACCAATGTGCCCATTCACTGATCCCCAGTATACGTGGGATACTAAACACACCATAGTGACTCCCTTTTGCACCCTGTCCTTTTTGTCTGCATTTTTGTTTCAGTAGTTTTGAGTCAGGCTCTCACTCTGTTGCCCTGGCTACTCCACAACTCAGGCAATCCTTCTGCCTCCCCCTCTGAAATGTTGGAATTAACAGGTTAACATCTGCCACCAATCTGACCGGTTTTGTTTTCCTCTTTTTTGTTGTTGTTGGTTTTCTTTGTTTGGTTTTTGTTTTGTTTTATTTCGTTTTCATTCCCTATCCTTGGAGTAAGAGTTCAGCTTCATGATCTATCTCTCCCTTCTGTCAATTACAGCCCACAGGCAATGGGGTAACCTAGGATACAAAGCTGCAGCCAAGAGCTAGACCCTTTGCATCCTTGCTAATGGTACTGAGACCTATGATCTGTCTTTCTACAGATGTAAGGATTCTCATATCCTTGCCCGCTTCTCTTTCACCAGTCCATGGACTGCATGTCATACAAATGATCCACCACTGGACCACCTCCTGCCCCTCCACCCCTCCCCTTTTTGCCAACCGAGCCCTAGCTCTTCACCCGTTCCTGAGCACACACTCTGGCCCCCATTTTCACCGCAGAATCTCAAGAAGCTTGAAGTGTCCTCAGCCTGGCAGGGGCCCAGGGCCAGATGGTGCACTCCTGCTTCTCATAAAGCCTTGACTCACAAATGGCTCCAAGCTCACTGGCCTCTAAAATAGCTGCTTCTCCCCCCATCCTCCAAAGCTGTGGATGGCAGGACAACTTGTTGATTGGCTCTCTTGCCATCACTGTCAACACCTTGTGACCTCTGAATGGTACACAGATCTTCACTTGTGTCCCCCATGATTCCTGGAAGGCGGCTGATAAGAAGGACCTCCTCTCCCTGAAGGAAAGAAGGAACTCAGGCTGAGAGACATTAACAACAGGCGACAGAGGAGTTTCTGCTGTGAACCCGCCACCTCTCAGATGGGACTTTTCGCAGCTTGGCGGTGACGAGCCCCCTCAGGAAAGCTGGAACTGTTAATTGCCAAGCCGGCATCATGGGGTTTGGCTGGTGGATTGGCTCTCGATCCGATATAGCTTTCTTCCTGAGCTGATGGGGCATGTCACACATGGCCCTCCGTGTTACAGCACTCTTGGGGTGACCAGAGAGCAGAGGGACTTCATGGAACATAGGATTTCTCACCTCTCCATCACTGGCTCAGATGCAAGAGCTGAGACCTTCTGGTGGATTCAATATAAGTGTCTAGGCTGTATCCTCTGCACAAATGCCATTTGCATGACCAACAGTCACCGCAACACTTCATGGCAGGGTTTGAAAGCACACACTTTCTCAGGTCATGCCATGAGGCTAAAGAACAGAATCAGTGGCCCTTCTCCACCTGTCCTGTTGACCTCCAGGGGAAATGGCGCTGCCAACATCAAACATTGCAGAAATGCCAATTTCTTTTTTGCTGCATTGAGATTACATTTACAGTTCAACAGTTGTGTTCTTCCTGGCTCTTAATTTTCATCCATTCCTGACAGAACAATGGAAACGCACTACCAATTACCAGTTAAAATCTTTATGGTAACCCCTAGCTCACCTGCCTCATGGGCAAATGGATCCCGTCCACGAGAGCTGCCTGTACCTTCTAGTTCACAAATATGCACACCCTAGGGAATTCTCCCCAACTCTGGAGCTCCCTCCCCAGCTTGGGATCTTTTCTTGCCAAACACCTGAGTGATTTCTGGAAAAGAACTTTTGCTTCCCAAGAAAAATGGCAGGTGACACAGAATCGTCCCTTCTCGTTTACTCCCTGTTCATCATAAGGTTGACTCTTCTGAGTTAGCCCTTTTCCCTCCTTCTTCACTCCATGGGGCTTCTGTCGTCTCTTTCTGGAAACTTCTCACCTAGCCCCATCCCCCAGAACTCAGCTCTTAGAGTTGAAAGCTTAGTCAGCCAGGGAAGCTTCTAGAATTCATGTTCATATCTCCCAGGGCCCAGCACAGAGGCTCTTGATGGGAAACTGGATTCACAAATGAACATCCTGTGCTCCTTTTTTTTTTTTTTAATCTCATCTCTGCCTTCCTTTGCCTGGAGGCCCTTCCTACCTGCTGTGACCACCTGGGATCCTAGCTTCCCCAAGGAGATCCTCCCCTGCTTCTCACAACACAGGAACTTCCGGTGAGCACATGGAACCAAAAAGCACATAGAATGACCCAGAAAGATTTCCATTGCCCCTTCTACCCAAAGGTTCCAGGAGGTGGGGAGTGAGGACAATTTTTTCTTATCACCCTCTCACCTCTGAATCCCCAAATTACATGAAAACCTGCACACCATGGGCACTCTGTAGGCAGGCCTGGGATGAGCCAAGTGTCTCATTCATGTTCCCACAACCCAACCCAGATGCTCTCTTAACTCTCCATTTGACCAATAGAGACTTGAGGGCTCCAGGAGGGTACAGCCTTGCCTTATACTGTGCAGCAAGACAGGAAAATCAAAACCTAAGCCTGAAGCCCTGAGACCCCCAAACTCTGCTCTTTCTATTATGTTAAAATCTGCTCCTGGACCTCAGCCAATATTGGATGATTTGTTTGTGTGTGTGTGTGTGTGTGTGTGTGTGTACATATACATACACATATACATATCCACACACAGCTGTCCTCAGCTCTGATCTGTGCTCTTTGTGTCAGCCTCAGCGGGTAGGAAACTGGGTTGTATCCGTACTGCCACAACCTGTGACAGTCATCAACCATTCCCCTCAGTTAAAATCTCTCTGGATCCTGAGATGTCCGCATATCCAGGTCAACGTGGTTCTGAGACACAGTGGAGTAGGTGAGGCACTTGTCTTGGATTCCAAATGTAAAGGCACAAGAATTTCACTAAGCAACAAAGTGACTCTATGCAGTGTTTAAAAACTGGTGTGCTGGGGAGACAGCTTGCCCAGTGAAGTGCTTGCTATGTGAACACAAAGACCAGGGTTTGTATCCCCAGCACGCATATCAAAAGCTGGGTGCAGCAGCACCCATCTGTGATCCAACCACCAAGGAGATAGAGACAGGCTGAAACTCTTTTGGCAGTCGGCATAGCCACGTTGGTGAGCTCCAGGTATAGTAACAAAGCCTGTCTCAAAAAATTAAGGGAGTAAAGAAATAGAGGAAGACATTCTGTGTTGACTTCTCTCCTCCACCTGCACATGCACACATGTGCATACACACACTTGAACATATTTGTGTACATGCATACCATATACATGCAAACACACAGACACAACAACAACAACAAAAACGGCATCCGTAGCTAGAGACATAGCTCAGTGATGTATCAAGGATATCATTAAGGAGTCAGAGAGAGGGAGCTACGGAGATGGCTCAGTGGTTAAAAGCCCTTGGTGTTATTGCTGAGGACCCAGCTTCATTTTCCAGCACCAACCAATTTGACAGCTCACAACCATCTGAAACTCCAGTCCCTGGGTACCAGTTCCAAGGTATCACATGCCCTCTTCTGACCTCTATGGGCATCAGAGATGTGCACAGTACACAAACGTATGTGCAAGTAAAATACTCATATACATAAAATAAATCTTTTTTTAAGTGGGAAGAAGGAGAAAGGAAAAAGATAAAAGTTTGATAATAAGCAACATGTCTACATTTTTGCAGAGAGGCAGAGTGGGCAAACTGATCTTTGCACAGCCTTGGGCTCCAAGGTGGCCACATGAGGCTCTGCTCTGAGTTTTGTCGCTCTCAGAGGTAAGCAGAGGTGTCAGACAGCTTGACATCTATCTGACACCTCAGCCCAGACCCATGGCAGGTTAGGAACATCTGTCTGGCCTGCTCCATGAAGAGCCCAGAGGAGCATCCAGAGATGTGAGCATTTTGTTTGTGGCGTGTGATGATGCCTGTCCTCATTAGAAGTGGAGCTGTAAGCCTGAAAGCCACAAATGATGGAGGACTTCTTCCTGGAAGTTTCAAGGGCATCTGGACCACCCTAGTGTTTCTAGGAGAAACACTACCCCTGGAGGCCCGGAAGCCACAGCTGTAGGTAGATGAGCAACAGAGTTAAAAGCCCCCAGGGGCTAATTTAGCAATGATAGGTGCTCCTATGAAAAGGGACTAAAGCTGTAGCCTTGAAGAATGGACACAAATCAACTCTAAGCTGAGGGGACAAGAGAATCCTGTGGTTGGCTTAGGCTGGTGTCCAAAGTGCAATAGTGACTGAGAAAGAAAGGTGTATGGGAAGAAGAAGTCCCATGGGTTTGAAGAGCAGTCACAGAGTCTGGAGCTGATTTTATAAGAAAGATGCAGCCACAGGCAGGTTATAGCTTATCCAGGGACCACATAGTAGCAATACATGCTCAGTCTATTGACGGCTCAGTTGGAGGGGAACACACGGGGTAGAATAGGACAGTGGGAGGCATCACAGTGGTCCCCACCAAATGAGGTGGGGAAGGGGTGACTGACTCCAGACACAGTCCAGTGGTGAAGCAGCTCAGCTTCTTGAGAGGCTCGATGTGGAGAAACAGAGAAAGGGAGGCTGACCCTTGGGTCTTGTAACAGGGTGGAGTTGGAGAGGTGATAAATGACTTAAAGCACAGGAGATGTGAGATTCAGGTTGGAGTGAGGGGTTGTCATCACAGTCTCTGACCAAGGTCTGATACTGGAGAACATGATGCACACCTACTGCAATGCCCTGACCCCCCCCCCCCAGCTGAAAACAGTCACCCCAGACAGCCATCTCCGTCAGCCCCTCCCACTCGCGTCTCACTCACAGCAATGAAGTTTATTCCCAATCATACTGCTGTGATTATTTATTCACCATCCTTGTGTTTCAGAATTACCATAGCTGTGAAATTTATATTCAACAGCATTATTACAATTTTCAGCTACTAATGAAATTATTGTTTCTGTTTGTGATGTGTTTGGGAGCTAAAATGATAAACATTTCCTTTCAAAAATACCACTGCAATGTTTATGTCCTCAAAACCTGCCATAAATGACAAATTGCCAAGGGCCCCTAAGCAGTTAAACTCTCTTCTTGGGAAGGCTGAGCTTCTGGCCTCTGCCATGGTGGGAATTGGATCCTGGAGTAGATAGGATTTGCAATACCAAAAGCTGACATTTATAATCTAGGACTGTGTGGTCTCCAGATAATTTTGATACTATAGTTCATCAACTAAAAAAAAAAAAAAAGATTTAAGTTTGGTACATACCCCTAAATTATGCTGCTGTTCGATTTATTGTATAACAGAATGCAATTTAGTTGTGATTATTTTCCACTGAGCTAATTAATATACAATGCATATGATGAGCCATATACCAGAAAGGACTTGAGGAAGTGAAGTAAGCAGAGTCACACAGACCGGCTGCCTCCATCCCTCTCCCCACTGTGGGGAACTTGCCTGGGGAGTCTCTCTGGGATATGGAGAGCCCTGGCCTAGAACATTGTCTTCCCACATTCTCCATGTTTCTCATCCTTTAAGAGTACAACTGATGCAATATTGGATTCCCAAGCCCCAGGGCTAAACACAGAACCCTGGAAGGAGGCCTGGTGGGGAGACGGAAGCACCGTTTTCATCTGTTTTAAATTTGAGGGTTTTGAGTGAGAAATTTCTGCTGAGCACTGGGCTTTGTAGTTAATAAGATCAGGTCTAAAAATCCACAGCTCTCCAGAGCCGTGAGGGCTCCTGATGCATGCTGGGAAGAAGTTGCCTGCTCGCTCCCTTCCATACTCTGCTATACCCCCTTGCTATACTTTGACCCTGGGCTATTCTTTTGGTCCAAGGCAGTCCTCGTGTCTCCTTACAATGTATAACTGGTAGTGGGCAGACTTATACCCAGGGGCAATACAGCCACCATCTGGGTTCCAATAGCAACTGCTTTTACCTTAAAACATGTTTTGTTTTGTTTTTTTTAAGTTGGTGCCACCTCTAACTAGCATACATGAGAACCCTGAAGTGGTGTGGAGTGACTTTGTCATAACTATTCTCATCCCTGGACATCAAAGGTTCAAGAGTCAACTAATAAAGTGACCAGTGAACGGTTACACACAGCAAGACCTGAGGTCCTATCTTTCCTTGCTGTTACTTCCTGTGTATGCCTCTGCAAGTCCCTTACCTTGGAGCATCTTCTCAAAGAGGAGCTCCCCACACCCCTCACTCTGAACTCCCTCCTCTTTATCCTCTCTATCCTGGAATCTATGCCTGCTCCTTTGGTTCATGGAAATCCTTCAGCCTGTGAAGCCCAAAGAGAGGTCTCCCTCCTTCCTTGGAGTTTCTGTAACAAGGTCATCTATGACATTCACTTGCCATTGGATCCTGAGAGGCCTATAACATAGTATTTCAGTCTAATGGTGGGAACATTTGCAGAGACCCCTCCATCACTCTGAGGCTGACCAGAAGTATCTACAGAACAGAAACCCTTGTACATTTTCATGCACACAGTAGGTATCGGGGGTCATTTGTTGAATTCAGAGTCTCTTCCAAGGTCCTCCTCAATTTCTTCGTTTAGCTCCTATCAAGGGGAATAGCAATCCCAGCCTAGGAGTGAGGCTAGACCCAGAAGGGAGAAAAATAGATCATGGAGGATGGTCAGTAACTCAAGCCTCACACATTAAACCAAGCCATAACCTGTGGCCCTGGACATGTTTATGCACACTTCCCCCCCAACAGACTTATTTGGTAATGCTCACATTCTTGTGTTTTTATTTGGTTGTCAACATTTAAAAGCCAGCAGACCCAGAATACAAGCGTGTTTATAGGTAAAAACTGGAATATCCACTTACGATATAAAAACCAAACCTGCAGGGCAGTGAGGGACTAAGAATGGTTGCCTCCCCTCCAGATGTGGAGGCTCCTTTTGTTTTACAAGGCCCTCAGATTGCCAAGAAATCTAGAGCAACATGAAGCTAAGATCTGAGATCATGTCAACTTCACAGTTCCTTTGAACAGTGGTCAATTCCGGGCCAGAAACTGTGGGACAGTTGCAACTGTATGCAGCAAAGGACAAACACAGACTCCGTAGTCCTGGGAGGGTTTCACCTGCACTGTTTGCTCAGCACAGGTTCCCTGACCCACTTCCCCTATCCTGACACTGTTTGATTTATTCTCGCTATAATTACCTAATTTCTTCTGTGTCCTTTCACTTCCTTTTCCGATTAGTATTCCCCTGCCCTGCTCCTGCTGTGAGATCCTGTGGGTAGGACATCTGAACCAGACCTTACTTCATTCTCAGAGTCTAGGCTACTGCAGCCTTGCTTCCAAAGCAAGTCAATGAGCAGGGGCAGGACCACAGGAGGGGCCATGGGCCGGGCCAAGGGCAGGGCCAGCAGCAACAAACTTCATTCCTAAGGCTGGCTAAGCCTGGGAGAATGGGGCAACTCAGTCTCCGGCCCTGGAGGCAGAAGAGATAGGAGGAAGGACCAAAGCCCAGAGAGTGCAGCTTGCTGGTGCAGGCCAAGGCCAGCCTCATATCTGTCATCCCCTCTGACCAGGCTATTTGCCAAGAGTGGAAACGGAAATACAGAGGAAGAGGTAGAAAGTGGGGCTGGGGGTGGGGGGCGGGTAGCAGGATAAGAAGAGCAGTGGCAAAGAGGAAGGTTGGGAGGAAAAGGGGAGGAGAGGAGATTGAAGGAGAAGCCCTGAGATCCAGCAGGCTCCTCACAGAATGCATTCCTACCCCAGAAGCACCACCTGATTTAAGCAACGCAAGAAATGTGAAGTACAATTTGTCCTTAAAATTCAACAGCGCAAGAATGAAAAGAAAAGGCTCCGCGGAGTTGTGACATTTAAGTGGTCATGCATTTTTCAACATATCGGCTATGCAAAGATGTTTATATTCATCTCCTCCGCAGTCATGTTTCATTTAAATAGGGTGAAAAATGCCTTCAAAAAGTTTAATTAAATAAAATAGAAACATGGAAGTCAAAGTTAACTGCAAAAGACTTTAAAGGTATTCTCCTTAAAAAGGGAGGGGAGTATAAATTCCATAAGTAAAAAGAGAGGCAAATAAAAAGCCAAGGAGTAAACTAATAAATATTCTTATTATCTCTACTCCTTGCCATTTCAAATCCAAGTGTATTTTTATCTTGTATTATATTTCTAAAAATCCAGAGGGAAAAATGTCAGGAGATGACAACGTATAGAGGTTCATGGATGCTGAGTTAATCTAAAACCTTTAGTAAGAAAGAAGAAAAATAAAATCATCATTTAGCAGTTTCTTTAAAAAAAAAAAAGAACAAAAAACAAAAACTGGAAGGGTTGCATGGTTAGATTTAATTCATCATCTTGCATGCATGCTCAATGAAGTTCACAAAGGTCTCATAGCAGCCCCAGCTAGATTCTGGCCCATCCATCTCGGCCCTCTGTTCATACACGCCAGCTTTAATCCGCACCATAATGACAGCAACAATAATGACCTTAACTTGGGTAATCCATTTGTTGACAGCAGGTGATAATTCGGCCATCCTGATAGTAATCTGTTTTTTTGGCAAACGGGAGAGAAGGCTATTTGCCACGTACATTTATTTTTATGGGGATGACATGTTTTATAAAGCTGGATGTGGGACCGTACAGGTGTGGAATTAATTGTCCAAGTTGCAAAATATGTTCGTGATGGTATGTTAAATCTATGGCACACAGTGGCCCTGACACGATTAAACACTCGCTTCCATTAAGTAACCCCAAGCCTGGCTTTCCAGTCATGGTGCTGGTTTTTTTTGCTGAGTGGATAGCTTGGGGCTTCCTTGTGCTGCTAGTTTATGCTCTGAGCTCTTTAATTTCCCCAGTTCAACTCTTAGGGCCACAAAGACAAGCCGCCTGACTTTTAAATAATATATTCCCCCTTTTAAATTTCTGCCTCCTACCATATCCTAGGAGTACCATTTCCTGTCACGATAATTACAATAATTTGTATGTAATTCCTGGGATCACATTCCTAATTGAGTCCTAAATTGGTTAGCCTCACGAAGTTATTAATATGCTTTTTTAACCTGTACAAAATATCTATTTTTTTTTCTGGCTGGGCAAACAATCTTCTTTGTTTCATATATTTTTACCTCTGTTCCTTTTGTTTTAATATCACCATTTTAGTTTTTAAAAAAATGAAACTTTTTCAAACAGAGGCATTAGTTCTGAAGGGGGGGGGGGGGATTTGGTCAGAGAGACCTTTGAGAATCAAGACTCGGTGGCCTGAGACCTTTGTCACACAACATCAAAAAAGAACTCCTGATCACTCCGGCACTAGGGAAGGAACATGTGAAGCAATAAAGTGATACCACAAAGCTTGCATGTGGCCAAGCAACCAGGTCACAGTCCAGGTTGACCTAGAACTTTCTAGGTAGCCCAGGCTACTCTGGTGGTCTCCATCCTCTTGCCTTAGCCCCTGAGTGCTGGAATTTCAGATGTGGAGTCACTCTGCCCACCTCTCTTTTAAAAAGGGATTATCACAGCCAGACTTCTGTTTTAGAAACACTGATTTTAGGCAGTTCAAATTAATAGTCTATAGAACTTGTCTACGCTAAAAATACATAAGCACAAACACATAAACTAAAGTTAGAGCAAAGAGGAAAGAATGGGGTTGGGGAATTTTCACCTGCAGGGAAGTGCCTATTCAACTGGAAGATGAAACTAATTCAATAAAACAGAACAGCTGGGCATGATGGTGCACACCTATAATCTCAGCACTCAGGACTCTGAGCATGAGGTTTTTGAGTTCAAGACTACCCTGAGCTACACAGAGATGCCTTGTCTAGATGAATAAGTAACAGAGAATATTACAAAGTTGCAATGGTCTGAAACCAGTTATCTTTCAAACACACACATATGAAACTGTAATCCCCATTATAAAATATTAAGAGGCAGGGAATAAGGACTTTGCCTTAGGAAATGGCCTCATCCATCTATAGAGGAAGTGCATCAATGGTAAATAGGACCTCTCATGAGTGTCACCTGATGCCCCAGCACTACTGTGGGACTCTACAGCAAGAAGGTTGTCACAAAACACGGCATCTTGACTGTGAGCCAGAACCATGGGCTAGCCTCATGCCTTACCAGGAAACTGGAGAACAAAGGATGGGTCTTTAGATAACCTCAGCCCAGACCTGGCAGGACAGCCCTGCTTCAGACTGCAAGGCCTGAAGTCAGCTCAGGGAATCTTCCACTGAAATCTTCTCCCAGTGTTAGGCCACCGGAAAGTCAGGACTACCGCAAACACACATCCGTGTTCTATCATTACATCAGCCAGAATCCAGACTCTACGGTCAGTGGCGCCCACAGGTGTGACCATTGAATAAGATCTCAAGATGGATCGTCTTGCTCTATTGAAGGCACATAATCCCCGACTGCTTTTTCATTTAAGCATTTTCTAAATCATGTGTCTGTGAGGCTGTGTTGAGACAAAAATCAATACGCTGACAATTCCTCTTTATCTCTTCTGACGACAAACCAGGCTGTCAGTGCCATACCCTGCAACTTCACACAGGCACCTTTCAAAGTGCCAGGGATGGGGCTTACTGTAATTATACAATAGTAATGATTTCACGTGTGGAGGACGAAATGTGGCATTTGCTCGGCTTTGGGTTTAAAGCATCTCGGTGGTCCAGAGCACAAGATCCTTAGCACATTGGAAGTTCTCAGGACTGATGTAGGGCAGGAGAGATGTGTGAAAATAATCTGAAGGATCGCCCTATAAGACATGTCCATGTTTATTGGGCAAATGCATGCATTCTGGGAGTGCAGAAGACATTTCTGTGAAATAGCTGTTCGTTCAACTCCACTGGAATGGACTTCTAATTCCCAACAGCACCTTGCTCCAGCACCTTGTTCTAGATCCTGGCATACATCAAAGCCAGAACCAGAAAGCAGACAGTGCACTTTCTCCACATCCTCACTGACTGGTACTGCTTCTGTTTCTCAGGTTTAATGATTTTTATATAGTTTTTATATAATTATTTTATATAATATATTGTTTTTATATATCACACAGAGGTGTGGTGATATCAAAGTGTGGTTTTGATTGGCATTTCCCTGCTAGTTTAGTGACTGAGCATCTGCCATGAACTTCTGTACCTCTTCTGGTGAGACAGGTATTCAGGTCTCTGGCCTACATTTTTAAGGTAGCTTTTTTTTAAAGGTAGTATGCAGAGTAGTGAGTCTCATCATGGCATCTTCATGTGTGTGTCCTTATACTTTATTCTCCTTTGTTTCCTCCCCATCTTCCCGTGTCTCATCCCCTTCCAGCCGGTTCCCCAGCTAACCCCCACCCTGCCTTTTACTTTCTTTTCACAGAAGCCCCACTATGTTTTCTGGTTCCACATCCTGAAAGATCTCTTCCTTCAGAGCTGGAGAGGTGGCTCTGTGGTTAAAAGCGCATCCTTCTCTTGCAGAGGACCTGAGTTTGATTCCCAGCACCCACACAGAACAGCCCACAATGACCTGTAACTCCCGCTCCAGGGCCATCTGACTGCTTTGGCCTCTGTGAGATGGCGCACATATGCTCACTGCCACATACAAGGACACATAATTAAAAGTAATAAAAACAAATCCTTTTTTAAAAAAAAATCTCTGCTTCTCTCATGATCCCATTTCTAGCTTCAAGCTGTACAAATTCACACACACACACACACACACACACACAGTATCTAAGCTCCACACAGCACAGAAAACATGTGGTATTTGTTTTTTTCTGAGTCTGATTTAACCTATTTGGATTTACACTATTGAGTGTAGAAACTCTTCACATATTTTAATCCATCAAGAAAAGGAAAGAGACACAGACTCTGTTTGTGCAATCATGTGGAAGATGCTGGAGAAAGGTCTGGTTCTCACAGCAGAGAGTGTGGGGAAACGAATATTCTAGAGAATTGTCTCACATCCTTGCCTCCTCTTGCAAATGTGTCTGCAAACTGCACACACACGTACACACACACATTCTCTCTCTCTCTCTGTCTCTTTCTCTCTGTCTCTGTCTCTCTCTCTGTCTCTCTCTCTCTCTGTCTCTCTCTCTCTCTCTCTCTCTCTCTCTCTGTCTCTTTCTCTCTGTCTCTGTCTCTCTCTCTGTCTCTCTCTCTCTCTGTCTCTCTCTCTCTCTCTCTCTCTCTCTCTCTCTCTCTCTCTCTCTCTCTCTCTTCTTTCTAGTACTGTCCTTGTGCCCTGCCAGGCTCTCTCATCCATCTGACTGCTGCCCCTTCTCCCCTGTGCACCTCCACACCTCTCTTAGAGAAGCAGCGCAATTCTCCCCAGACCAGGTCAGATGGAGATCACCAGCACTCTGGAGTCTTCTCCAAGAATGATCAGAAATGCTCTCTGTCCTCCGTGTCCTGCCACATGGTTGCCAGGCTTTTGAGAATTGGAAGACGGTTCTTCATCAGACAGTAGCTCATGTCCAGTATCACCTCCCCAGCTCCGCTGACGTGCTGCCCAACCGGAGGGCCCCAGGCTCCTTTAACTAAAGAGGATGAGGCCTGAGAGTCCAAAGGCTGACCACAAAACACTAACTGCCCTCTTTAAAACTGGGACAAGTGAAGCAGAGATGGGCAGTGGAGTGCTCCAAAGAGATGGCTCTGATCCTGAGACAGAGAGAGTGTGGAATCAGAACATGCCGGCAGCCCTTTGCTGACTCAAGCCCAGGTGAGTCACACCAGAACCGGGCTCTAAGAACGTCCTAGCCTTCTGTCACAGGAGACACAGCTTCCCTTCCCTCTTGACCATGGACTGCAAGGTATGCCAGACTCCTCCCAGGGTATCTACTATGCTATCGATTCCTACAAACCAAAGAGCCATGCAAAACAAAGACTAAAACCAGGTCCCCAGGTTCTACTGTGTCCTTGCTCCACTCCTCCCTCTCTGGCATATATAGTTAACCTATTTCTGCCCCATTTAAGTTCCCCTCAACATTAGAAAGAAAAAAAAATTGGCTTAAAACAGTCCCAAGAGACATTCTTTTCTACAGGACAATGACAGCCTATGACTCATGTCTCCCAGAAATGTCTTTCTGGCTTATTCCTTTCAACTGGGCAGTTCTTCTGCTCCCTAACCAACAGAACAGCTGGCTGCTTTTTTCAAACATCCAAAACATTCCAGTGTTTTAAAAAAAAATGCTACAGAGTGCCGAGAACCTGTCTCCATCCTCATCAGCCATGGAATCCCAAGTCATGGAAGAGGAGAAGCAGGGACACCCGCCCTTAGCTTCTGCCACGAGAAATTCCCTAGTCTCTCCCTCAAATGAAGATGGTTTCCTTACATGCATACGCAGCTGGAACATTCTCAGAACTTTACCGTAGCCCAGCTGCCTGAGCCAGAGGCTCAGCACCTTGAGAGTGGGAGGTTTGTCAGGACTGACTTCACATTCCTCTGCTCTTCTTACCAAGTGTGCCCATCAGCCTGGCATGCTGCTGGCAAGCAGAAGCAGCTGCACAAATGCTTTTTGGTTTAAATTAGTGTCCTAGCTTTTTCTCCTGTTGTTGGGATAAAAAAGACCCTAATGAAAGCAATTCAAGGAAGGAGGAGTTTATCTGGCTTGCCATCCCAGGTAACGGGGAGGTAAGCTGGCAGCAGCAGGCCCTTGAGGGAGCTGGTCACCATGCCTCCACACTCAAAAAACAGAGAGCTGGAAAGGCTTGCTTTCCTGTACTCTGCTTGCTTTCTCGATTTTGACAATCCAGGGTGGCAGCCAGGGAATGGTACCGCCCACAGTGGGCAAGTCTTCCCACCTCAATTAATGCAATCGAGATAATCCTCCCCAGCCATTCCCAGAGATTATTCCCATGTTAGTCTAGACTCTACGGAGTTGACAATTAATGCCACGCACCATAGTTAGCAATTCCCTTCTTTAATCCCCACTAGAGCCACCTCTCGCCTGCCTCACATGAGAGCCTCCAACTGACCTCACTCTTACCCTTTCCCTGTTACAGAGCCAGACTTCAGAAAGCATCAATCAGGCCTAGTCCTTCCTCTACTGGAAGCAGCCTCAGTGGTTTCCAATGTCGTTGAAATTAATTCTAGATTCCTCATGTGACCTGCAGTCCAGCGCGACCTGGGTTGTGTGACCCCTGACCTCCTCTCTGTCCACACCCTCTCTGTTCCCCAACCATAGTTTGCAGAGTGGAGAATGCTTCCCCTTGATCCTGCCCTGAGGGAAGCCTCAACCAAGACCTCCCCAGGAAGGGGACAACTTCCAGCCTGGACACTTCACATCTCATGCAGTGTGACCCATTCTTGTCGCTGGTTACTCTCTGTCCAGTCATGTGGCCCGTTTTTATGACGGTCACAGACATTTTCAGATAGTATTGTGTGGGTTGATGCTACTCTGTCCAGTGTTCTTGGGCTGATTATTTTGTTCTTGCTCTCCGTGCCCAAGTCCTCAAATTGTGCCTGCCCTGCCATAGGCATTATTCCATTATTCGGAAGGACAGCCTCCTAGCTTGTGCTCAAAAGAATGGGTGTTTTTGAGACACTTTTGTTCATAAGACATTCCCCCATTTCTAAGCCTAGAGTACTAATTTCCACCTTGATATTACTTTCTCCCCCAATAATAGAAATAATAGCCACCATTTGGCTTTGAAATACCACTCTATATTAAATACCTAGACAATCTGCATTTATTATAGGTCAACCAAAAAAGAACTGGATATTACCTGTCTTCTATAATTGGATTGTATTTTCTGAAGAATCATGTTATTCTAGAGTTTTGCCTTCTAATTTTCTTTGGTATTATATGTTTTTATTCCTTGCAAATAAATGGGCAAATTGTTCCATTTTTGCATGCAGAAATCAGGAGGGAAATATTAAAATCTTAATCAGACTACAAACCTCCTAGAAATGACCTGACGTGTGTATATTTGAGCATAAGGCTTCTGAATAAAGCAATAAACAAGTGAATTCTTAGAAATACTGTGCTGAAACTGGACTCACCATCATCATGATCTCTGGGAATAAATCCAGCATGGGTTAGCTGAACCAAATAGACTATGGTTTCTCAAAACGGTCTCTTGTATATCTAATTAAGATCATTTAATATACCATCTCTCTGTCTCTTTCATTCTTAATGTTTTATTAATATACGTAAATTATACATAATAATGGGTTATTATAACATTTTTATACATGTACATAATGTATTCTATCATATTCCCTCCTTATCTTCTCTGGTCCTTATCCCTATCCCATTAACCTTCTTCTTCCTCCCAACTGGTCTGTCTTTTGTTTCCACTCATGATGTAGTGTGTGCGCGCGTGCGCATGCGTGTGCATGAGTGTGTGTGTGCATGAGTATGTGTGTGCATGAGTGTGTGTGTGTGTGTGTGTGTGTGTGGTGTGTGTGTGTGGTGTGTGTGTGTGTGTGTTTGTGTGTGTGTTTTGGTGTGTGTCCCATTTGGGTTTCATCAGGGTTGTTTGTAGTAGTTTGTTTCAGACAGTTTGTTTACAGGAGAACATCTGCCTTACTGGTGACTATACCACTGGAGAAAATGTCCCATCAACCCCCACCAACTGTTATCTGCAAATAACTGGAAGAGTAGAACCCCCAAAGCCCTTTCCCTCCCTTGACAGGGTGCTGACAGGCCCAGTCTTCTACAGAGCTTGTGCAGGGTCTCACAGCTTCTCTGACGTCAAGGGTACCACAGCCATGCCATCCCCTCTGTCAACATTGCACACTGCTCCTTCTCCTCCAGGTCTTACATTCTTTTTGTCCCTTCTTCCATACTGTTCTCTGAGCCTTGGAGTTTGGGCAGGGGGTGGAGGGGTGATACAGATGTCCCACTTATGTCTGAGCGTTCAACAGTCGATTATTCTCTATACTTTGACCAGTCTGTCTCTCAGTATAAAACTGACATCACCACTTGCTCCCTACATGCCAGATGTGTTCCTAAGCTCATCAAGCCTATAATCTCATTTTACTCCTAAAATGGGAAAGTAGATGTTGAGGTTCCATTTCACAGATCAGAAGACAGGATTATTGATGTGCAAAACCAACTGTGAAGCATGAGACCTTCACTGTCACACCTAGTCACACTCCCTCTGGAACTTTCCTGTGGGAGGATTCCACATTGGGGAGGCTACAACATTAACGCAAGGCAGAATTCTAGCAGAGCCTACCTAGGAAGATAGAAATGTTTCCAGGAGTCTTCCTGGTAAAAGTGAAGGGATGACACTCACTAGGAAAAATGATGGCAGCATTAATAACAGCCTTGTTGAATTTATCACTACAAGTAACCTTTCTCTTGCGCCTTGATTTTATAAACACTGCATATTAAATCTGGGCCAGGTGCCTACAGTCATCTTGGAAGAGAATATTTCATCATCTAAATATCTGGCTATTTGAAGAAAAGGAAATAGTTTGTCTCAAGTTCTCCCAGTGTTTTCACGACCCTGTGATGATGCAGGGACCCACCCGCCCCTCCCTGCCTCATGAATGGCCACCCACAGACACTACTTTTGCTATGAAAGGATTTTTCTCAGAAACTGAAAACTGTCTAAGAAAACAGTGGTTTCTTCTCTGAACTTGGCATCTGTTCAAAACCAGGAAGCATTGGACTTTTGATGAGAGCCACAGACAGAGTAGATACTGGAGGTGGGTTGGGTGGATGGGGAGGGCAAGAGAGCACAGGCTGTCAGCACTTGAGCCTGCCCTCCCAATCAAATACCATCATGATTTTCACTGTTTTACCACCCCAAGCACACACCATAAACTTTGATTTCGTGTTTGCATAAAAAAATTAATACTGTTTCTATATTTCTGTTGTATCTTATTGACCAGAATTTAGTTAACCCTCAAATAAGAATATTAAAGTTTCCTTAAATATTCAGGCCTTTTCCTATCTTCAACAGTAGTTACCCTAAGTCCTGTGGCTATCTTTAAACTACTGAGTATGCTTTTAAACATTGACTGATATATAACTCAGGCAATATCCTAATGATGTCTTCAAGGCCATTCACTTCTACCCACAGATACAAATCAATGGCAAAATTGTGTTTATATACTCTTGCCTACAATATGACCACTACATTCTCTGCCATGGGTCATCAAGCATGGGCTGTGTGGTACAGTTTACTGTGCATGTCCACTGACTGGGCCACAATGCCCAAAGGTTTGACCAGATATTATTCTAAATGTTTTGGTGGCAGTGTTTAAATTGGATGATCAACATTTAAATGAATGGATTGGAGCAAAGCAGGTTTATCTCTCTGGGGTAGGTAAACCTTATCCAGTCTCATGAAGGCTGAGGGACGTTTCCTTGTAAGTTAAACTGTGGCTCTGCCCTGCATCTCAAGCCTGACAGCTTACCCTGCAGATTTTGGACTTAGCAGGTCTCTAGAGCAACATGAGCCAATTAATTACAGACAGATCCAGTAGATGAGAGATTAATAGATAGAAAGAGAGAGAGATGATAAATGATAGATAAGTAGATAGATAGATAGATAGATAGATAGATAGATAGATAGATAGATAGATAGATAGATAAATTGATTGATAGATTGGTAGATAGTTGCTCTTGTCTGTTTCTCTAGAGAATTCTGAATAATACAGATTGATTCAGACAATTTTAACATCATTGTCATCGGCAAGGTGTCTCATTTCTTTAGTTAACAGAACATGTGCTATTGATACAGCAGGTCTGGTAAGTCCCACTCTGCTAATCTTCTATCATTCTGTACTGGTCAGAATCCTGTTGCGAATGATTGAAGACCAGAATCTTGTCATTTTCATGTTGATGGTCAGTCTAAAAGCATAGAATCTGCCTTCGCTGCTCTTCTTTACCTTATAAAATCTTTAGATCATCACGTCTCTGGCAGACAATGTCCTCATAGTAGGTAATTTTACTTCTTTTTCTAGAAGTAGAAAAAATGTGCAATTTTTGTTCAAGGTAGTCACTATGTATCAAGGGACCTACTCTTCCAGGACTTAGAAGACATTAAGGCAAATATCTTACCTTCAAAAAGGTTAGAGTCTAGAAGAGCAGATAAAAATGATGGTAACACTTGACACTGGCCATCCTACAAAGGACCAGAGATCTCAGCCTCATCCCTGGAACACATTGTTCTATGTGTGTGCACATTCACATTCGTGTATGTGATTGCAGGCACATGCACACACTGGCGTGTGTATGGGGATCAGAAGACAACCTCAAATATTATTCTTCTAGGTTATTTAACGCAGAATCTCTTATTAGCAGCTAGGTACACCTGGGTAGCTGTCCAAGAGCTTCAGGAGACTGGCCTGCCCCTGCCTCCCTTCACCCTACAGGAGGGTAGAGATTACAGACATATGCTACCAGGTCCAGTTTTATGTAGGTGCCTACTGAGCCATCTCCTCAACCCACACTGGAGTGAAACTGAAAAATAGCTGATAGGAAGTTATACTAACAATGTTACTTTGGTTAAGTTCAGGATATGTTTGGGATGGAAGAAAGGGTCCTTGCAGGTATGGGAGAAAATTAAAATGTCTCCTAATCTAACATGGCCAGTAGTCTTATAAGAAGAAGAAACATGGGCAGAGATGCATAGAGCAGTAGTGTTCTACGAGACACAGGGAGGAGGTGGCCACCTTCAGGGAAAGGATCCAAACTTCCAGTATCGCAGATTTCAAGCCTGCAGACTACAATCTGATAAACATCAGTGGATCAGGACACCCAGTTTCCGGTACTTTGCTACACTGGCCTTAGAAAACTAATGCAGACGTCAAGTGTGAGAAACATGTTGGGCATCAGTTGAAGATGTAGAAAAGTGAAAGAGCCACCATCGAGACAATATTATCTTGACCTAATGACTGGCCTTAAGTAAAAGAACACATGGTATGAGTCAGGTAGGGTCACAGATGCAGTAAGCTAAGGGGTGGCTACGTGCTTTGCCACACATGCATGGAACTTCTTTATGGTCTTTAAAGACTCTCTGATGGCTGGGCAGTGGTGGTGCATGCCTTTAATTCCAGCGCTTGGGAGGCAGAGGCAGAGGCAGAGGCAGGGGGATTTCTGAGTTTGAGGACAGCCTGGTATACAGAGTGAGTTTCAGGACAGCCAAGGCTACACAGAGAAACCTTGCTTGAAAAATAAGAATAAAATAAATAAATAAATAAATAAAAAGAAATAAAGCAAGCAAGGAAGGAAGGAAGGAAGGAAGGAAGGAAGGCAGGCTCTCTGAAAGATAAACTCTCCAATCAAGAATTAGTGTTCCTTCCTCTTCTCCCTGAATATGGGCTCCCTGGGATTTGCTCTGACCAATAGAATGATCTAGAAGTGATCTCTTGTGAGCTCCAATCCAGGCCCCCTGAGACATCACTCTTCTTGTTCTTCCTAGGAATCCTATGACCACTACTAGATTACATTTACAGCTAACTTCGGAATGATGGGTACCTGGACTCACAGCTCAGTTAGCCCACTCCCCTGTCAGTAACCAGTCATCTGCTACCATAGGCAAAATTACCCAGCTGCTGGCTGACTGCAGACACAAGTGATCCAACAACGGACTCCAGCAGAACCACCTAGCTGACCTCAACACATATCCTTAATGTATATTATACACTTCCTCATGGATGCTGTTTTAGACCAAAGTCTTGGGGTTACCTCTAGTATACTGCAAAAAAGCAACAGCATATATATATATATATATATATATATATATATATATATATATAGAGAGAGAGAGAGAGAGAGAGAGAGAGAGAGAGAGAGTATTTTTACCTTCTACCCAGATAAGTAATTCAAAAACAAAGCAATCTGGATGGAAATTCTTTCTTCAACATTCTGTTACAAATGTCTATGAGACTGTTGAGTATCTTGCTGGTTACATAATCCTGAAACACATAGGAGAGAGGGCTTATCTGAAATACAAATCTTAAGCACAGTGAGGTGGCTGATTTCCATGCGTGGGGAAGTTCCTCTAAAATATGTGTGTGTGTATATATATATATATATATATATATATATATAGAGAGAGAGAGAGAGAGAGAGAGAGAGAGAGACCTCAGAATCAACATTTAAGGTTAGACAAAACAAGAGAATCAAGAAGGGAGAGGAGACAAGATGACAGATAATAGAAATACCACAGAAGAAAAGGGGCAGTTCTCAGCAGAGTCAAATCATTGAGGGAGCAGGGAGAGAGAGAGAGAGGATGGACACACACACACACACATACACACACATGGCTGAACCAGGCATGGTGCCTTTTACTTTTTATCCTACCACTAGAGAGACAAATGCAGGCAGACCTCTGTGAGTTCCAGGCTACACAGTGCAACCCTGTCTTAAGAAAAAAAAAAGACTGGTAAAATTCCAACACTGGTGATATTATGAGGAGATGGCTCAGTAGGTAAAAGAGTGTGCTACAGAAGCCTAATAACCTGATTTTAGATCCTTGGACCAGACATTAAAACAACAACAAAAGCCAAAGACAGTACCTGTACATCTGTCACTCCATTCATCTCAGAGTGAGATGGGGAATAAGGGCACTCCAGGGACAGCTATCCTAGATCATAGATGGACACACAGTGCAACAACCGACACAGAAAGACTGTCCCCTGACCTCCACATGCATGCCATAGCACATGTTTGCTCTCTGTCTGTCTGTCTGTCTGTCTGTCTGTCTTTGTCTCTCCTTCTCTCTATCTCTGTCTCTCTCTCACACACACACATACACACACACACCTTGTTCTAAGATTTAAGAAAAAAAAGAGTTCCAACATTTATGAATTAAGACATTAATTGCCATAAGACTAGAAAAGGGTTGAGGGCCAAATTCATATTAGAAGTTACAAAAGAAGGAGGAGGAGGAGGAATAGGATTTAAAATCATAATTGAATATAATTCTTTTTCTAAGTGTAGCACAAACTTATCACTCTGCCTTAATATTATCAGCCTCTTGCTCTAAGAACCTGTGAGCTACAGAACAGTCAACCTCAGGCATACAGACTGATGTCGTTAAAACTTATGGTCTCCAGTATAAGCTGTGCCTTTCACGTCACACAATAAAAGGAAGGAGGAAGACAGCCCTCCCGCAGAAGTGAAAGAATCCCAGAGGGATTTCTTCAAATAAGAGATTTGGGTGCACTCTTTCCGAACTTTATTGAATCATTAAGTCATATGTTAGATAAAAGTCTAGAAGAAGGAAAGAGATATGTCTACAGCGTTGGTGGGAAGGAAAGCCACAATGGTGAGTTGGTGATAAAAGGCCAGAAAACTTGGTTGACCAGGAATCCATATCAGGGAAGGAGCCCAATGATGGCCAAGGGAGTCAAGAAGAACAGTGTTTAAGGTTGCAGATAGAGACAGTGAATGGTACAGAGGTGGAGGACATCAAATTCTCAATGTCATTCTTTAGAATAACTGGTCTTTATCCAACCCCATGGCTTCTACAATGAAGCAAACAGGATGGTTGGACTGATTGAAGACTGTTTTTTTGTGTGGACAGGTATAGGAGGGTAAGAGATTGTGATCTTTGCATCTTGGGCAAGATATCAGTTTAAGCAGTAGATCCTGAGATTCATCACTCATTACCGGGGAATAGGGACAGCAGGCGTTTGAAGATTGGAAAGAAGGGAGAACAAAATAAATGCTCAAGGAAGCACATGGAAATGCTGGGAAGCTGCCATCCGGTGTGGTTCCAGAAGCAGAGGCATTTGGAAGGATGGGGCTAGGGTAGTGTGACTGTGCTGCCTGAAGTGTTGCAACTGTGAGTCTAGGTTACCAGACAGTCCTGCACAGGAGGATGCTAAAGACCACCACCAAGGTGGAAGCTGAGGTAACAGAGGAAACAAGACAGGCAAGAAGCTGAGCTCTCAGGAACAGGGGAAGCATCCAGAGATGAGAAAGTAGCTGGGAAGAGAGTAAGATATGGCATGTTATGAGGGTAGCCATACAACTTTCTGTCCTGGAATCTGTGTACACAGATCCTCTAGGCTAGCGGTTCTCAGCCTGTGGGTTGTGATCCCTTTGGGGTCACATATCAGATATCTTGCATATCAGATCTTTATGTTACTACTCCTAACAGTAGCAAAATTGCAGTTATCAAGCAGCAACAAAATAATGTTATTTATAATTGGGGGTCACCACAACATGAGGAACTGTACTAAAAGGATGAAGCATTGGGAAAGTTGAGAAGCACTGCTCTAGGCCTAAAGAGTGTGAACAAATGAGCAGTCCCTGTCCCCTCCCACTCTGTCCTTTCTTAAGGAAGAATCAGATTGTAGCAAAGGACAGATCTAGAGAAGAGGGGTTAACTTTGAAAAGACAAGATCCAACAAGGCTGGCACTGTCGACTGATGACAGAAGAGGAACATGCTGGAGAGCAAGCACCAAGACTGTGTCTGCACCACGTGGACACACTTCATTTGGTTTAAAAATTTTATTTTCACAGAAGTATTTATCGTTTGCCATGGTTGGGTCTAGTCCACAGAGGAAACATGATGCATTCCTATATTCTACCAGGGTGGTCTTAGACTTTCCTGGGAATGGCGCAAGAACTTGACTGGGAGCCCAGGCCAACTTCTTGAACCCAGTGTAGGAAGCTCAGTGACTAGAAAGACATTGTCTGTATGTCTCCACAGGAACTAAGCTGGTAAGTGTGTCAGAGCTAGGGAAAGGAGAAGCTCAAGAACCCGCCTGATAACCAGGGTCAAAACTCCACACCACTGGCTTGAATGCCATACCACATATTTTGGTCCAATAGCTGAGTTTGCAGAATCTATGGCAGAGAAAGATCTTTTTCTGGAATGGATGTGACCCATGGATGATTATGGCAACTGAAAAAGGTTTTGTGTTTGAGTTTTCAATAGATAGAAAATATTCTGGAAAAAGGGAGTTCATTTGTATACAGCCACCATTTGGTACCCTGGCACATAGCGGCCAGCGGTGAGCTGATTCCTCTTCATGGAGAGACAGCGATCACAAAGTCTTGACGCTTTGTATACTCTTTATCCAAGACTTTCTACTACTGTGCATTGTCCTAAAGAAGGAATTACGATGTGCATCATCTAGTATTAATTCATGATATCTAAATACCTAATGGTACAGGAAGATTAAGCAAATGGTACTATAATTATGCAATAGAGTATCTAGCAGGCACATATGACGTAGAGGGATATGAAGCAGCATATGGAAAATGGGCTAAAAAATCAAGTTATAAAAACATTTACAGGTAATGCCTAGAGAAAAAGTTTGGGTTGATGAAATAAGTTGTCCTCTGTCAGCCATACACACACTATAGTACATGGACCCACACACTTATACACAACACATAAATAAATAACAACTGGAAATATATGCATTGAAATGTGGACTGTAATTCTCTTTAAGTGTTCAATTAAAGAGTGGTTTTGATTTTCTTTTTTTATTTTCTGATTTTTTTTCCTAAGAAAAATCGAAAACAAAAAGTTGTTATGAGATACATACCTATAAAGAAAAAAATGTCTTTAATCATTTCTTCAGATATAGTTTTCAACAACGGTACTTGGGAAAACAAAGTTTAAATATATGTTTAGGTTAGCCAGTGAAATATAGAGACATATTCTCTATAAATTAGAATGCAGATGAGAGAGAGAGAGAGAGAGAGAGAGAGAGAGAGAGAGAGAGCTCCTAGATCCAAGAGAAAAAATCCCACTCTTCAAAAAATGTCCTTATGTGGAGGTACTTAGAAGAATCTTCTAAGTACCTTGCCCTTGTAGCTCTTGGACTTCTTAATTCATAATTGTGTGACCATGAGATGATCATGTCTCTAGGTTGATAGAGTGAGTTCCAAGTTACTTCTCTCATAAATGACCAGTAGAATATTAGTATGCCTTTTGCTGTATTTAATGTTGCAAATGATACGTGGTGTCAAAGAAGAGACACACCAAAATACACATGCATGCACACACACACATACACACACACACACACACACACACACACACCCCAATATAAAAAAGTTAAGACACTTATAAATCAATTGACAAAAATTTGTAGCTATTTTTAATCTAAGTATAAAGGACATAAACAAACTAGTAACAACTCACATTCAAACAATGCTTAATATTTATACACTGTTGGGATTTTTATTGCATTTTTTTTTGAGATAGGGTCTTGCTGAGAAGCCCTAGCTGGCCTGGAACTTGCTATTAGGTCAGGTAGGAACCTTCAAACTTCTAGTGATCCTCCTGCCTCAGCTTCCCAACTCCTGGGATTACAAGTTTGATCGCAACTTTCTTAAATATGGTCTATTCTTACATACAAGATAAAAAACAATTCTCAAAACTCTAGAAAGGGAATATTTGAATATTTTCAACCAATCTCACATTACAGAGCAATCTCTAATTACTTTATTTAAGCAACTAAGTGATGCTTGGGGAAGACTCTTTAGCCCGTGATGACCTCAATAAAAGCTACAGGAGGGGATACTTAGAGATGCTGGAACTGATTATACAGACAATGAAGAAACGTAATAAGGCTGACTCCCAGGCCCCACATGACTCCCCGGCCTCACAATGCAAGTGTTAAAATGTCACTGTAAACAGGCACTCCAGCATAACTCCCTGAATAAGTAGCCAGTGTGGTTCTTTAACACATCTTCTGTCTCTGGGTCTGGACTCAAGGCTAACACACCTCTCTTCACAGGCATACCCTTCTTCCATCATGAGAATGACCATGAGAGAGCCAATTACATTTCACAAAAGTGCCCCAAACAATCTTCATACTGGATTATACTGATATAGCGAAAGGATAAACAAGACCAAGTTTTTTTTTAAAAAATAAATATTTATTTGTAATACATGTAAATAATGTACTTTAGGACCAGTTAAATCGATGGGAATAATCTTTAAATTATTTTTAATGCAGCTATTTCTATCAGGGTCAGAAAAATCAATTAGCAATGGAGTCGTACTCCTTAACCCCGTAAGGCTTCGGCAAACATCGCAGAGATGATTCCATTCCTGTTTATGATGGTTTGGACTCCTTTCTTCAAAGCCCTGTAACCCTTTTAGGTTGACGTCATGCAAAGCAAGGCGTCAAAGATTTCATTAGCACGGCTGCACGGGCCTCAGAGTGTGTCCCCGACTTCTGATACTATTTCACTCTCTAGCTTGGGTGACTAATTTTAATCTCATAAAAAAAAAAGTCTAGCAACCCATTGAAGTGCAATGAAACCTCAGATTAAAACTTTACATTTGACTTACTAATTAAACTGTTCTTTTGATGTTGTCAACCAAGCAGATTTCAATGATGCAAAGATCCTAAGTTTCACCCAAGTTTCAAAGCTTGTTTGCTTGCTGACTGGTTGGTGTGAGAAAGGACAATGTGTAAAAGAACTCCCCAGTCTGGCTCACAAGATCGCAACTGTGCCATATCCTTCCCTTTGCTAAGGAAGAGTTCGACAGGGGTCTACTAGTAAATAAGTCAATCAACCCAAAGAAGGCTTAAGTTCACACTGAAGAGTGCCTCCCTGTCCATTTCCGTTTAAAAGTTCATGATGACCAGATGAGATAATTAGACCATAGATACTTATATAGATAGGTAGATATGTGACAGACAGATGACAGCCAGGTGTATACATATACGTGAATAAATGATAAACAAAAGACAACACAATGCATATATTATATATGGATAGATGTGTCTATATGCTTTATATATAGACATGTGTAATGCAGATGGCACTTACCTACCTATGTCTCTATCTCATGTATACATACTATAGGCAAATGAGTGTGTGTGTGTGTGTGTGTGTGTGTGTGTGTGTGTGTGTGTGCACATCCTACTAAATTATATATCCTGGTAAACAGACGTAACACAAGTACAAGGAAAGTGTGAGATACATTTTATCAGATAAAAAATTTGCCAAGTAACCACCCACTCTGAGACATCCCTCTTGCACTTTCCTTCTGACTGGAATGCCCCCTTGTGTCCTGTTTGCACACCTATCCTCTTTGCTCATATTCTTCTATCCTTCAAAGCCCATGGCCTATCGCATGATCTTCTGAATCCTCCAGCAAGAAGGCAGGTACCTCCCTCCTCCATATCGCCGAAGTGACGGTCCTTTCTTTGAACTGGTGGTAGCCTTCATGAGAGTTCAAACGTTAACTTGAAAAAGAAGCATGCTCAGCTACAAAGTGGCCCTCCCACTTGCCAACTGGGTGATCTTGGTTTAGGCCACTTCCCTTCTCTGTTCCTCGACTATTTCGTTTATAATATACGATACTGGTAATAGTGGCCACCCCATAGGACTGCTTTGAAGGGTTGATCGTGGAAATCACTTTAATGGGTTCCCATCCAATATATGGATCTTGCTGTGGCAGGCCAGCATAACTTACTGAGAATCTACTGTGTCCTAAACTCTCCCCTTGTAGGTATATCATAGAAAACCGAATGGCTGAAGTCCTATCTTAAGCACTCCCTAAGGAGTCCTCAACACACATCTTCCAGGTCCATAGTCTCTCTGAACCTTCACCAACTATGCTGAGGCTGAGCATCGCCTTCTCCTCTGCCCTGCCCTGCGTGAGCTGCCTCCCTGCGTTCACCTCACAAGCCCTCCAACTCCCAGAGACTTGTTTCCCATTCCCTCCTGCAGCTCCCTCGGCTTCACACGAGGCATCTTTCTTTCCCGGCATCTGCTCACTCCCGTCATTAGATACACTCTTGTGTGTGTATAATGCACCACTGATTTGTTTCAGACTAAATCGGGGGAAATCTAAAAATAAAGAGATGTTGAACATATTTCTTTGCATATTAACTTTAAAGAAATGGATTAATCTTTTAGAAATAATCAAAAATGAATGATCCACTCAGTGTGTAGCAGTTGCCAAAGAGTGTGGAGATGCAACCCTCCCCTGACTCTCACTTATCCCCTTACACTCTCTGAGTGTATTAAGCATAGACTTTATGCTTTTTCATTTTAGACATTAAGAAGTACAAGTGAGCCTATGGTAACCCAACCATGCCCTTCCCTGGGGACAAGTTAATAGAAACACAACTCGTTTGTTCTCCAAGTCACATTCCCATTTTCAAAGATGACATCGCAGAATTGACTGCATCTTCCCAAGCAATAGAACACAGAGATGGAAAGCAACACACATAAAGTGGGGGGATTGTTTTCTTATATCTCAGCCATGTCTCTAGCACACGCATGCTGTCTGCTGCAGACCAGGCATGGTAAGGGACCAGGAACATGGAGAGCCACGGCTCTCGCTCCAAAGAAGCTCTCTTGGTGGAACGTGCAATGACAGGGACACATAAGGAGTTACAATCAAGAGAGAAAAAGTTAAAGGTGGAAGTGGAGGGGCAGAGAAAGTCAAATCAGTACATGATTGACCTTTGTGACAGGTCACATCAAAGGGTCTTCCTTCATCCTGTGATCATCCACACCCATCTTCATTGGGACCACCTCCTCCTTCTCCTGCTGCAACCTGAAAATGCCCCAGTCACCAGCTAGCCCTTCAATAGTCATCTGTCACCAAAGCTTGGTGACACAATTCATTGTTTTCCTTCCTGAATGAAAGTAAAAGGAAGTATATATTCGGGGTGTACCATGAAAAAACGAGGCACAAAGCAGCTTATGAAACGCAGACATCCCCTGCCAGTTCCATCTCAGCAGAGGGAGCACTACAGCCAACTGGGTGGGAACAATTACCAAATTGTCAATGGAATTCAATAAACGTTGTTTTAAAAAAGCTAATTATTTGTTACAATAACCAGCTACTCGCGCCACTTTGTATTTGGAGGTTTGTAAACTACTTCCATTTGAAACGTAATTGATTCCATTTTTATCATTTGTTCAAGTTTATGTGGTTGTTCTCCTCCTAAGAGATGATAACATCTATTTTCAGCAAATTATACATTATAATTCCTCATTCAAAAGCTGTAACGGAAAACAAAATGCTAATTTATGCTGTAAACGAAACTACGGAATCATAATCACTCATTGTTAACATTAGGGACAAACCGCTACTGGAAATAATAAATTGGAATAAGATGTGGTTAAGGTTGCTGCTGGGTCTCCCTCCTTTTCCTTCCTGACTTTTTCCGGCCAGTCCGGTTCCTAACGCTATTTCCCCCGAGAGAGTTCTTGGGTGTCTTGTCTTCTTCTGGTATAGACCAGACATTGCCTTTACCTTTAGCTATTACCTGCAGCTCGATTTCAAATGTACAGGAAGACGAGCTCACAAAGCAATCAGAAGTGCGCTCTACAGAGGGAAGCATATTAGAGCCACACACCTTCTTCTCCACATTTCATTAAGTCTCTGTTCCTACATCTCCCTACACATCAGCCATCTTCCCCCTACCTCACCCCAGGCCCCTCTAAAGTCCCTTCTGGCCAAGGGGAACCTTCTCTCAATGCAAGCTCCCCTTCTGCTTATGTAAATAACACCAAAGAAATAAACAGTTGCACACAAGCCCAGTTACATTCCATAAATCACATTGATTCTTATTAACCAAAAAAAAGGAAAAAAAAAAGAGGGAGTGGGGGATAGATATGGCACCACGTTCTGGAAAGGCACTGGGCTTTGTTTAAGTAAGCATCTTTAGGAGAAAAGGTTGTAACATCGAGTAACTGCATTTTCCTCTTTCCTTCATTTTTAAAACATATTATAGTGCAAACAAAATGGGGAGATTTAAATACAAGTATTATATCAAAAAATTTGAATTCTTTGAAGGGACCAAAAAGTCACACCGTCTCGGAGAGTGAGTCACGTTTCTGCTGCCCTTTGATTTAATGCCATCTGCTGCACACGTTTACCTCTTTGCTGGCAAGGTGTGATCATTGATTTCCTATGGTCTCTTGGAAGGAAGTTCTGCTTCCTTGATGATGACTACAAAGGGGAGGTGACCCCATTCTCATTCCGATGCAAGCCCTGCACTTTCCTATTTCCGCTAGGGCCCCAGGAACAGTGAAGCCAGCGAGAAACATCCTCTCCGTATTGCTGCTGACATCAAATGTCGTCCCTCCCCTTCCCACAGCTACAGTGTGGAAGGACATGATATAAGGGCCCAACCATGAAAAGGCATGAAAGGTTCGTGATGGACAGGAGTATTAGGTGCACAACTCCTTACAGAAGACTCCTGGAAAAACGGGGGGTGATGAGAAAAGCAAGTCTCAGTCTGAATTGAAAACATAACCAAACTGATATGAATTCGTGTCTAAAGGGACATGAATGCATACCTAAATGTGTATGCATACAGTGTGTGTGTGTGAGAGAGAGAGAGAGAGAGAGAGAGAGACAGAGAGACAGAGAGACAGAGAGACAGAGAGACAGAGAGACAGAGAGACAGAGAGAGAGAGAGAGACAGAGAGACAGAGAGACAGAGAGACAGAGAGAGAGAGAGAGAGAGAGAGAGTTTTAATGTATCTGAGTAATTGTAAAATCATTCTTCTTGATTCAGAAATTTGACCAATCTAAAGACTCTGTTTCTCTGACCAGATCAACTATCCAAATCAAATAGAGTAATAAACTCGAGTATCTAGCAAGGCCCATCACCAAGAGGGAAAAAGCATCAGGTGGTTACAGTTGGCTCCACCAAAACAGACAGACAGCTTCACCCCCAAGAATTCTATGTACAATATAAAAGAAAGAAAAGGAAGTGGGGGGTGGGCAGTCATTAATATCAACGACCAGTATCCTCAGCACCCATATAAAAGTCTCCAAACTGGAAGGCAGAACCAGGAGGAGGGATCACTAGGGCTTGCTGGCCAGGCAGTCTAGCTGAACTGTGAGCTACGGGTTCCGTGAGTGACCCTAACTCAAAAAGAATAAGGAGAGAGCAGATGAAGAAAACCCTTGGCATCAACCTTGGGCATCCCACACACATGTGTGCATACCTGCACATACATTTAGGTAAACATACATGAACATGTACATGGGCATATGGCATCAAAAAAAAGTGAAAAGAAAGAGAGGGGATGAAGATTTGGACAAGCAAAGGAGAGGTTCACTATTTGTAAAGGCAAACAGATGGCATCCTCAGAGACTTTCAAGGGATGGGTGTGTAGCCTCACAGTGCTTTTGTGTTGCAGAGAGGAATGGAGTGGAGACAGTAAGAGGAAGCTGGCCTCTGGCTGCCCAACCAGTCCCCACTACTTGCTCCTAACTAGCACTTAATTCTGTCTTGTTTGCATTCTCTGTAAAATGGGAATAACAAGACAAGGCTCTACCCCGTGTTGTTATGGAGACTAAAGGAGTCATACCGGTGTAAAGTGTTTGAAACAGCATTTTAAAAAAAAAGTAGTAGCCACAATCAAAATCCTGTGATCTTGTGTCTATAGAAATTTATAAAGGTGCAGGATATTTTCAAACCAAAGCTACCAAGAGGAAGCTCATCTTACCGGAAGACCGTGGCAACCGATGTATGTCCCGACAAGTCTTTCTTTTTGTTACTGTGCACTGTGTCATGTATGTGTAAACAGACATACATCATACATGGGTGAGTATGCTCATGTGTGCATGCAGAAGCTAAAAGACAGCCTCGGGTATCACGCTCACCAGCACCATCATCACTACTGTCAACACTGTTCCAGAGTTCACTCACTAAGCTGAACTGGCTATGCTGTGAGCCCCAGGCAGCTTCCTGTCTCTGCATCCACAGTATGCCACCATGCCTGTGATGTTTACGTAGGTGCTGGAAATGGAAGTAGATTCCTCCCAGTTGCAAGCCTTAGGTACATCTCTATGGATCTAAACACTGTCATCACTTTAAGAATTGTGGAATAGTCGGAAAGAAAGCATACATATATTCAATTCTACCTGGTGTTTCCTGCTTTGTCTATCTCTATTCCCAGAACTAATGCCAAGCTTCTCCTACTCCTACCAAAAACAAAAGAACAGACAGACGTGTTCAACAACTTACCTACCTATCTTCTGTAATGAGCCTGTATTAAAACTTCTACGTTGCTAGACAAGATGAAGTGCAAAGAGCCCCAAGCACTGAATAACAAAAACTATAGAGCCAAATTCAACAGGAACCCTGCCTGCTCTGCAAAGATGCATCTGGGCTGTTCTTCCAGGGAGGCCATTTTCTATTGAAAGCTCAGAGGTTGATGGTGCAGGAGGCAAAAGAAAGTTAAAATGCATAGTCACACCAGATAGTGATGCATCTTTCACAAACTTGGGGGTTAAGCTACCAGGGAACCAAGGAACTGTCCGATCAGGTGAGGAAAGTCAGATGTCAGGCCTCTCTGGGACACCCACGCAATCAGCTAATTGGCTTCATTTTTCACTTTCAACTGATTGATTCTGTATCATACAGACCTGGCCTGCTTCGATCTGGGCTGACATAGTGGCAACTAATAAGGTGACCCAGGTCCTAAAAGCAAGCAGATAATGGCCAAGGATGGAGCCTGACCGCTTAAACAACTCCAGGGGAGAAGCCCAGGCTGAAAGGCAAAACATAAAAAGAGAAAGCTGAGGGCTGGAAGCTTGCTCTGCTGCCATCCCTAGGCGTGAAACTGTAAATTAAAGAACGGGCTGCCGTCTGCTGCACTGAGCCAAAGCAGACACATCTCACAGATACACTTTAATTGGGGGTTTCATTCTAACTGAAACAGGTTCCTCCTCAGCAGATGCTTCCCCCCCCCACACACACACACACACTCCACTCCTGCCCACACACACACACACACACACACACACACACACACTTGTGGTTTGTTTTGCACATTGGAAAGCCCATGCAAAAATACCTGCAGCATGGTCTCAGAAACAGGATGGAATCTCCCAGTTTCTAAATGGCAACAGATGTAGTTTCGGCTCTAATACACATTAGACTCTTTCTCTCTCTCTCTCTCTCTCTCTCTCTCTCTCTAAAAAAAAAAAAATCAACAAGCCACCCCCTCCAGCTTCAATAAATGTCACAAAATAACTAAATTCTTTCCTTTCCACGATGATCCGTAGCTGGAGTATTTTTAATGTCTGTTTATTTGCTTGTTTTTGTTTGCCTGGTTTTTATAAGTGAATAAATGACTCGCTACTTTCCAGATTTTCCATCTCGTCCTATTTTTCAACCCCTTGTTTATAATGAACGGTGTCATAATCGTGCTTCTTGTGAAAACGAAAGAAATCAAACAGCCTTGGGATTCCAGGAAAGGAGGTTCTTAGTAGACATGCCTGCCTGCTATTGATGTTGTAAAAAGGTTCCTTTTACATGGTATTAGATGTTGAGAGCACATCATATTGATCTAGAAATAAAAAGCTTGATTTTTTTTAGTACAGCCAACCCTTACCTTCATAAGCACTTTATAACACTAAGAAGTGGGTTTTATTTTTAATTGAGGTAAACAAATTACACTTGAAGAACGATGCTATTTTTAGGGAATGAAGGGTTTGTACGCTTTTTTGGCAGCAATTCAGGTAAAATCATGAATAAGTCTCACTCTTTCAAATTTTGGCCCAGGCCTCTCTCCCCAAGTCAACGCTGCCTGAATCCTGGGATAAAATGTGAAACTATTGCCTTTGTTTTCTCCTTGTCCTCCGTAGGAACAGTAGTTGCAAGCAGTTTTCGTAGTCATTTGCCCATGCTCAGATGCTGAAAGGGCAAACTGGAGCTCAGCAAGGCCTAATGCACACGCTGTATAATTCTCCTTCCTTGAAAATGGTGACGGTGGCTGAGCCGGAAACCTCAAGTCTCCTAAGGCAACGCTCGCCAGCACTTCCCACCGGACAAGCAGAGCTAGGGTAGTGACCGCCCCTTCCTCTAACAATGCTTGTCTTTCGTTTGTTTCTGCACTTTATCTTAAAGTTCATACCGTACCACTGGTGGAAGAAATCAATACTTCAAATCATCTGCTCTCCCCGCCAGCCAATTTCTCTGCACTCAGGTTAGCTCGCTCCCCAGTACCAGTCTGTGAGCTAATCACCATCCACAGAGCAGCACCAGCTGCTTTTTCAGACATTCTTGCCATTTTCTTAGCAACGCGAGTGCCCCTTTCTAGAAGAAAGATGTTGTCTTTGAGGGAGATGCTTTTTCCTAATCAACTTAAACTAACTTTACCCGAAGAGAAGCCAATAGTTTGCCTCTTTCGAAAAGGATCCCTCTTCAAGGTTCTCATCTTTTTCAGGTTTCCCAACCTGACCCTACGAACCTGCCTGGCACCCCTGCCCCGACCCTGACGCCCACCAACTCGGGCTGCCAAGGAGTTTGCACGTGACTGCCCATCTTGCGAAACAAGGCCCTGCCCTCGTCTCTTCCAAGCTCTTGGACTCCTTTCCTGTCTCCTTAAAGATGCTGCGAAGCCTCCCGTGGCTCTAGAGCGGCGTTGCTGAGCGCCTGGCGACACCCACCGGGTCTCCCTTCTCTCTTCTTCCCGAAGAATAGCAAGCAGTCGAGTTTCTGCTCCCTGCGGTGTTGGTCGGAGCCACTTGCCCGGAAACTTAGCCTAAAGCATTCCGGTCCAGGACTGGGAGGCGCGGCGCTGCCGAGGAATCCCCTACAGCCCCCAGGGCTGGTGGCGGGTGTGTGCTTCAAGCCTCAGGTCCGCGCCTCTGTCCTCAAAGGCGAGCTGGGGTTGGTTTCTGACTCATCGACAGCCACACGCGCGTCATACACCACACACACACACACACACACACACACACACACACACACACACACACACACACACACACACACACACAGAGGCGCGCTCACGCAGGCTCCTGGAGACTGGAGTTTGCCAAGCCGGAGGGGTCCGTGGCTTTCGGCAAGGACAGGCGTGGAGAGAGTACCCGGAACCTGCCGTGCGGGGTGTGGTAGATGGTAGAAAAGCCTCGGGGCTCTCACAACCTGCAGCCAGGGCGCCCCCTTGACCCCAGCCGTGTCTCTCCAGGGTCCCCCAACTCCACCAGCAGCGCGACCACCTCGGCAGCTCCCCGCAAGTTTCCGGTCGCAGGCGGGCCTGCTCTCTCCCGCCGCTCTGCGCCCCGCGACCTGCCGGCTGATCTGGGGGCGGCCCGGCGCCCCATCGCAGCAGCGGCCGGCCGGCTGGCGGGATCTTGTGGCCCCGCTCCCGGGCGGTTGAGGCGGCAGGAGCCTTTTGGATCTCCCGAGCGGTTTATGTATTATTCACTCTGGCGGCCGCGGCGGGATCCGGAGAGCCCACGCCGAGGAGGCGAGGTCATCACCTGGCCACTACTACTTTGGCTATTTGTGCCTGGGAGACGTGGAGGGTGACGAGGGAGTAACGAAGTACATTTTTTCGGTTGTTTAGCTTTAGGGCTTCGGTTTGTTTATTTATTTGTTTATTTATTTTTATTTTTTTCCCCTATGCGCGAGCTCACAGGAGCGCGCTGAGATCTGGGCCCCGGAGGGAGCGCGCCAGCGCGGGCAAGCGCGGCGGGCAGCCCCGAGAGCGGCCAGAGGCTGGCGGGCGGGCTCTGGGAGAGAGACGCCGCAGCAGCCTGGAGAGCCGTGCGGGACTGAGCAGTTCCCTTCGGCACCCTCAGCTTCGCGGGCCCGCGCCCTCGGGTGCGCGCTCCACGGGGCCCAAGAACTCCCGGAGCCCTGGCCGGTCCACCGAGTTGGTGCCGCTTTCACCAATGCTCTTCCACCTAGCTTCTGGCCCCAACTTTCCCAAGCCGTACACACACGAGCGCGCGCAGACACACACACACACACACACACACACACACACAATCTCTCTCTTCCTCCCATCCCTAGACCCCAGCTCCACTTCCCCGTGTAGTTTGAAGATGACAGATGCCTGTAGACTTTCACCAAACAAGCGGTGGGGGCAGCAGACTACAACAGTTATTTAATTAAAAGGAATTTTTTTCCCTCTAATTCTCGCTCTGGCTCCTGGAATAGCTTTGGCACCCCCCTTCCAGAACCTGAGCACAAGCCTGTCTCTCTCCAGGTAATCAGTGGCCGGAGGACACAGATCTCTTTCCACGCCCCCACTTCCCTCATCCACCTCCACCTTCCCCTGGCCCCTCAAGCCACACCGATCTACACACCTACAGGCCGGCAGCGGGGAACGTGCAGGACACGATGCAGCCGGACTGCATTGCACAGTCATCAAAGTTAAGTGTGTGTTTGTGGGGTGCTCGTGCGCGCCCGGGGAGGTGCGGGGTCGGGAGGAGTGGAGCCTCCACTCTGCTTACCACCACCCCCATTCCCGCGGGTCAGGGGACGCATCTACTTGAGGTTGCAGCCATTTTAGGGAAAGAGGTGGCTCCGGGCCCCAAGGGAGTGGAGGGAGGGACAACGCGTCGCGGGGGGTCTCACAGCTAGACAGCCCCGGGGCTCAACTGGAGGGCGGGCGAACGCCCGGCGCACAGGGGCGCGGCGCCCGCGGCGACTTGGTGAAGGTTGCGCTCGAGTTCCCTGCTTTTGCCTGGAGTTGTCCGGGGTAACGCGCCAGCTCCTGCCTCTTTCTCGGGTTCCCTTTGGGCTGGGAGGTTTGGGGGCAAGATAGGTGTCCATAGCAAAATGGGCACTGGAGGGACGCGACAGCCCCTGGAGCTGGCGCTATGTATGAGGGGTATAGAGAAGGGGGAACACCTCTGTCGCCGGTTGGCGTTGACCCAGACAGTGCGACCCACTTGGCCCCCCATCCTCCCCACCCCCTCCCGAGAGTCTGTCTACCCGCCTGGTGCCAAGTGAGCGAGCAGCGGGGGGCATGGGGAGACGCCGCCCGGCACTGAGCCACCCCTTACCTGGTTGGAAGGGGTTTCCCAGGAGGAGCCGTAGTTGTAAAAGAAGGAGGAGAGGAAGGTGTCTTCCGACAGCCCGCAGCCCGCCATGCTCTGGATGCAAATAAAACGAGGAAAGAAAAAAAAACAGGACACACACACACACAAAGCAACCAAAAATGTTTCCAAATCAAACGAAACCAATAAGGCAGCTGAAATTCTCTCGCAAATAAAGAAAAGGAGGGGGGGGAAGGGAATGGCCGAGGGGACGGGAACTCTCGGCGATGCTCCCTCTCCGGCTGAGCAGGGATGCTCGGGCTGCCGCCGCCGCCGCCGCCGCCGCTATCGCCGCCGCCGCTGCCGCCGCCGCCGCCGCCGCCGCTGCTGCCGCCTTCTCAAGACGGTACCTAGAGAGGTTCGTCCTGACTCCGGCAGCCGCCGCCGCCGCCGCCTGTGCCGGCTGCGTGTATGCGCGCGTGTGTGTGCGTGTGCGTGTGTGCGGTGTGTGCGCGCAGAGCGAGAGACCGCAGGGGAGGCGAGAGGGCGAGAGAACGAGCGAGCCGGGATGCAGGGCGCAGAGGCAGAGCAGGCGGGCGGGCGTGTGCGCGCGAGGCTGGGTGCGTGCGTGCGTGTGTGAGTGTATGTGTGTGAGCGCGCGCCCCCGTGTGCGCGCGCGCCTGGGTGTGCGTCTGTTTGGGGAGCTCACCGGAGAGCCGGGGCCATCACGTGGGCTCCCCGACTCCGCCGGCTGCCGGGGACAGCCTGTACTACAGCCCTGGCCACTAAATCAGCCCGCGCCACCAGACCTTTGCAGCCCCTGCGGCCGGACCAGACCTCCTGGTCCTCCCCTCCTGGATGTGCGCCCCCGAAACGGCAGGGGGCGCAGGTGCTGTCGCGGGCAGGTGGGTGGATGAGAAGAGGACCCGGCCAGGGGAGAGAGTATGCCTCAGAGACACACAACACCCTGTTACAACCTGAGCCTTCCTCCCACTCTGCTGGAAGATCTTTTTCATCTTAATTCCTAAAATTGACTTCCCATGCAGGGACTCTTCTCCCAGCCACGGGAAAATTGTGTTCACACAGTTGCTACGTCTCGATTTTCTTCCCGTCCGGAGCCACTAGTCCACCCCAACCCCAGCTGTGAGCACAGACAGACAGTCACACACACACACACACACACACACACACACACACATTCACGCGCGCGCGCGCGTGGACACACACACACACACACCGGTGGCTGCCTTCTCAACCATTCCAAATGCAAATCCACTTATTTGCCAGTTGCTGTAGTAGACAGGCGAAGTCAGTGCTACATCAAACTAGGCTAGGCAGAGAGGGCTGGAAAGTGGATTTAGGGGACAATACTGCCCCAGCAGGAAGAAAGGCTCTGGTCTGGTGTTCTGTTGATTTAACCGTTCAAAACGGAAAACGATTTTGTAGCTTCTGCCCTAAGAGTCAGGCTGCTCCGTCACAATTCTTTAAAGAGATATAGCCTCTCATGTCCATTATATGTTATAAAAATGTAAATGGATGTAATTTCCTCCCCTCCCCTAGCCAAGGTATTTCAAGACCAAATCTTTGTGTCCCAATAATTGAATAGCTGAAACTTTTTCCCACTGCAAGATATTCTTTCCTTACTTATCTTGACTCTTTATATAGATATTTATAGAAAGTAAAATTCCAACAAAAAAAAAAAGAGGCATATCTGTGTATGATGTTCTTCCGAGTACTTGATTCCTCTCAGGGAAACTTGCAAACCACCTCTTAGCAGTTCATATTGTTTTCTTTCTGAATCTCCTCTTTCTCAGGCCAGTTTTTTTTTCCAAGAGTTTGCACTTCCTCTTCTAAATTCCCCACGTGAGGCCCAACACCTCTGTGGAATAAACATTTCCACAGCAACCCAGTGATGTCACAAACCTTCGGCTCATGGTTGCAGAAGAGAAATAAAGCAGGAAGAAAAGATCTGTCTAGAAAGAAGTCTCTCTTTTTATTCGTCTCTCTTTTTATTTGCAAACAGAATGGCTCACCAGTTTCTGAGTTTGTATACTACGTGTCTGGCTAAATGCCTGTTTTCTTTTCTTTCTTCTCTCTCTCTCTCTCTCTAGAGATTGACTTATTACAAGATTGACTTTCTGAGCTATGTCTAATGACTTTTTTAAAAAGAAAAAAAATAGGTCAACATCCTATCTTCTGGGTCCATGAAGAATGACATTTCAAATCACTTTTCCCTAGATGTACTGACCATTTAAATTTTTAATAGGGAAGAAAAGGATTGGTGTTTTTCAAAAACAACAAACAAAACAGATGTTGGAAAGAGCATCATGAGATGAAATTTAACGTAGTAACTTCAGAACCAAGTAATGCTAACTGACCAAGCTTCGAAAATGCAACTATATTCTTTAAAGTACTGGGCCTATGGGAGTTCTATTCAGCTCTCCATGACTGATCTCATCCATGGTGACTAGAGGGCCTTCTCTACTTCCTGGGTATCCTGGCTGAGATGAAGACGGGACTCTTCATCCTGCTCCTGTTTCAATCTCAATGGTGAGGTGCCATCCTACACACATTAAATACAAAGGGGCTAGAGAATACAGTTGGGCACAAAGCCTTGACTTAATTTGGGTCCCTTACTTCCTGTTGTCCTTCCAGGCCAATGGGAGCTACTTCCGTGTCTGTTATCAGTCCGCCTACTTGTTGACTAGATGGATGTATTCATCCCAACATCTCTGGAAGGATTTATCTCCATTACACATAATGGAGAGACTGACTCAGTGATGTCCTGGGCCATGCAGCTAGGACGTGTAAGGAATGGAATGCAAGGCTGGTTAATGCATCTGCCTCCCCCACACAGGTGCAGCTGTGGGCATCTCTGCACCAGCTACATCACACGTGTATATTCACAAATGGAAATCCCACCCTCCCCTTTGTCCCCAGTTGATAACAAGTAGACATTCGTCCTGGGCTGGGGCAAGGGTTGCTTGGTTTGAGCTTTGTAATGCAGAATCTTACTCTGTATCCCCAGACCTGGAACTCACTATGCAGTGAGTACGCAACTCACAGTAATCCTCCTGCCTCAGCTTCGAGTGCTGGAATTTAACATATGAGCCACCATACCTGTATTTAATTTTGTTTCATAGATGAATAAACTAAGACTCAGTGGGAAATTCTTGCCTCCCCTCCTACCTACACACCTGGACCTTGACAAAAGACTTTTCAGCTCAATACTTCTCCTTCTTTGAAAGCTGGGCTCTCCCATTACTAAACCCACAGGAAAATACATATACGCAACCAGCAAACATGCCTAGGGCCTGCAGAGGCATCCAGAGAGAAGCAGGGAGGCCCAAGTGACAAGGACTTCCTTGGTACACTCGGGAACATCCGAACACATGAGGGTTGGTCTCTTATCATCAACATTTGACTCCCCTCAAATCTCTAGCACTTTTAATAGGGACACCCAAAAGAAGACCACCAGTAGTCAGTTTCTGGTAAACTGTCTCCTTTCTTTGTCCTACATGGTCCTCTCCTGGGGAAGCCCTGCCACCCTAAAGAATTCCTCCTTCCTCAGTAGGTTTCTCAACTGGCCCAAGCACAGTAATGTGGAGGTTCCGTTGCTAGTTCTCAGCAACATGAAAACAAACCACCCCCTCCACACACACTCTCTCAACCCCCCAGGGCCAAAACAGAAGGAGCTGGGCCCCTTGGGAAGCCCTGGGAGCAAGCAGCAAACTCATTGAGAAAGGATAGCTCCAGTCACCTTGCCAACTCTTCACTGTGCAAGAGACAGACATCTGAAGACAACAACCCACAGCAGCAAGCTTCTGGCTTCCAGATCCACTGTGGCTGATTCTCCCAAGACAGACCACAGAGCTCTTCAGTGTGCTTTCCTTTATCATAATGCCAAGTCACAACTTGTCACACTGAAAAATGCATGCTGTGTTGACATTCTGTGGTCCGGCTAATGAACCATCCTCCATTCACAAACACTTCCCACCCCCAAAGATGTAAGGTTAGCAATAACTTTGGAAATTGGGTAATAGTCCAGATGATGTCAGGGTGGGTTCCTTGTTTATAAATGAGTTGCATTAACACTCTCATTCCACTAGGGTGTCATTTAGTGACTGGCTGCTCAGCTCTGCAGATACAAGAGGCCAAATTCTTATAGATGTGGATATTAAAAAAACATAGTTTGGGCTAAAGCTGCAGATGGGAAGCAGATGTCGTGCATAGACAAAGTGGATCTCTTTTCTCAGTTTCTCTCTCTCTTGCTGAAATCAAAGTCTGCTGGCTTGTCTTCCATTTCTCCTCCTCCTCCTCCTCCTCATCCTCCTCCTCCTCTTCCTCCTCCTCTTCCTCCTCCTCTTCCTCCTCCTCCTCCTCCTCCTCCTCTAGCAGCCTGAATACAGCTGGGTCTGAACTAAAGAGTTCTAGCTTACCATGGTAACTTCTAGCAAAGCAAAAGCCAATATCTTGTCCCTATCTCCAAGAAGTTTTACAGTGTCAGCTGAAGTTTGGATTACTGTTTGTCTGTTTGCATGTGTGTTTGTTTGTTTGTTTGCTTGCTTGTTTTGAAAAGAGATCTAAGGAAACTAATAGAGAAAATCTGGAGAAGCCCCAGCACCTCTAGGCCAGGAGGACTCAGTCCCACTTGGACCCTCTAGGGGCAGTGTAGAACATGTCTCATTGGTATCCTACACCAAGGGTGAGGTGGCTGGGACACTGATGCCCCATGATTCCCTGATAGAAAGCAACTGGCAGGTGTTGTCATCTCCCTGGCGCACACTGCTTGTGGCCAGGACAGGTGTGGTAGGATCCAGCAGCGGAGAGAATGTCTTCAGTCCATCAGTTGAAGGTGCTAGCTATGGGGGCAGTGTACCTGGGATGCTAAGGGCTGTGAAGGAGGCTGGGTAGCAACAACATCTGGCCCAAGTGTGAATTTATGTTATCTTATACAAACCTGAAGTGGGAATGGCCACATCCTCAGGTTCCCCAGAAGGATACAATGGAGCAGTGTAGAATGGAGCAGCGGGTCCCTACTCTCCCTTCCAGGACTTCTTCCTTTCAGTCTCCATCACCGGCCCTAATCGCCTCCCTTCATGGGTATATGAAGAACTCAATCTGACCCTACAAACCTCTGCAATGGGTTATACAGAGGCCACTGGGAAAGGGCCTCTACTTCTGCCAAGAGACCAGAGGGAGGCTGGAGCTCCTCTGGACTGTATTAGTGTCATGAGAGCAGATAATTGCCAGAGTTTAGGGCAGTTGGATCCAGCCCAACCTGAGGCTGGATACTCCCCTAGAATTTCCAGGTGCATAAGCCAAATTTTTTTCTAATTATAAACCGACTTAAGCTCAATTTCTAGAATTAAGCACATCTTGTCTGGGGGATATTTATGGACAGTTTGTGTCTTAGTCAGGATCTTTGGCTGCAAGTAACAAAATATCAACACCTATGCTAGAATGATAAATATATAAGTAAATAAGTAAACAAATAGTTTCAAGGGACCTTTGTTGGCTCACCTAACTGAAGAAGCTAAGGACTGTGTTATTTTTCAAGGTGTTTTGCTTTGCTTTGCTTTGCTTTGCTTTGCTTTGCTTTGCTTTGCTTTGCTTTGCTTTGCTTTGCTTTGCTTTGTTTTGTTTTGTTTTGTTTTGTTTTGTTTTGCTTGTTTTGTTTTTGCCTTTGTCAGGCAAACATCAACAATATCTGGCCCCACCTCCTGTTTTCTATCAGTGGTCCCCAATAGAAACTTTCTCCTCCCTCCCCACATCCCCTCCAGAGGAATGGATACAGAAAATGTGGTACATTTTACACAATGGAGTACTACTCAGCTATTAAAACAATGAATTTATGAAATTCTTAGGTAAATGGATGGATCTGAAGGATATCATCCTGAATGAGGTAACCCAATCACAAAAGAACACACATGATATGCACTCACTGATAAGTGGATATTAGCCCAGAAACTTAGAATACCCAAGATACGATTTGCAAAACACATGAAACTAAAGAAGAAGGAAGACAAAGGTGTGGATACTTAGATCCTTCTTAGAATGGGGAACAAAATACCCACAGAAGGAGTTACAGAGACAAAGTTCGGAGCTAAGATGGAAGGAAAGACCATCCAGAGACTGCCCTGCCCGGGTATCCATCCCATAAACAACCATCAAACCCAGACACTATTGCATATGCCAGCAAGATTTTGCTGACAGGACCCTGAAATAGGTGTCTCCTGTGAGGTTATGCCAGTGCCTGACAAATACAGAAGTGGATGCTCACAGTCATCTATAAGATGGAACACAGGGCCCCAAATGGAGAAGCTAGAGAAAGTAACCAAGGAACTGAAGTTCCAACCCTATAGGAGGAACAACATAACCAGTACCCTCAGAGCTCGTGTCTCTAGTTGCATATGTAGCAGAGGATGGCCTAGTTGGCCATCAATGGGAGGAGAGGCCCTTGGTCTTGTGAAGATTCTATGCGCCAGTACAGGGGAATGCCAGAGCCAGGAAGTGGGAGTGGGTGGGTAGGGGAGCAGGGCGGGAGGAGAGTATAGGGGACTTTCGGAGAGAAAACTAGGAAAGGGGATAGCATTTGAAATGTAAATGAAGAAAATATCTAATAAAATGTAAACAAAAACAAAACAAAACAAAACAAAACAAACAAACCAGAGAAAGAAAAAAAAAAAAAAAAGAAAGAAAGAAAACAGGCATGGTGGCTATGGTGGCATGCCCCTGTAGTTGCAGCACTAGAAAGGTAAAAGATATGAGTATCCCTGGGGCCTGGGACTTACTAGCCAGCCTAGACAAATTGAGGAATTCTGGGCCAATAAACCTTGTCTCAAAAAAACAAGGCAGACAGCTTGTGAAGAATAAAACTGTAGGTGGCCTACACACACACACACACCACGTGCCTATCTATATGCATGCACATCTACATCCACAGATGCCCTTACACACGAATGGCAGCTATCCACAGAACATCCATTATTTCTACACAGTGGTTGAGATTACCACAGACACATGACCCCTTTCCTGTCTTTAAGAAGTTCAGACTAGTAAAGGAATTGTGTAATAATAAAGAATGAAGCTACAACTCGAGTGTAAGCAGCAGGTTCTTAACTAGCCGGCAACAGAACTTAACTAGCCGGCAACAGAACTTAACTAGCCGGCAATAGAACTTAACTAGCCGGCAACAGAACTTAACTAGCCGGCAACAGAACTTAACTAGCCGGCAACAGAACTTAACCAGCCGGCAACAGAACTGGCGTTGAGTACCTCGGGAAGAAAATCTTGGGGAAGCCGTGTGCTTTCTGAAAGGCGTAGAGAAATAGGGGTTTGAATGATGCAAATGGGAACAAAGTGGCGAGAGATAAAGATCGTGTGGCACTAGGGATCAGACAATGACACCCCTGCCATCCTCTTCCCTGGAAAGGGGGGAGACCTAGCCATTTTGTCTGCCAGATTAGATCTTTCTGAACTTAGCCAAGAGCTTCTACCTATATTTCTAGAGACAGTAGGCTTCTTTTTTTTTCTTTTTTTCCTTTTTTTTATTAGATGTTTTCTTCATTTACACTTCAAATGCTATCCCCTTTCCTAGTTTCCTCTCTGAAAGTCCCCTGTACCCTTCCCCCTCCCCCTGTTCCCCAACCCACCCACTCCCACTTCCCCTATACTGACTGGGGCATAGAATCTTCGCAAGACCAAGGGCCTCTCCTCCCATTGATGGCCAACTAGGCAATCTTCTGCTACATATGCAGCTAGAGCCATGAGCTCTGCGGGTACTGGTTAGTTCATATTGTTGTTCCTCCTATAGGGCTGCAGACCCCTTCAGCTCCTTGGGTACTTTCTGTAGCTCCTCTATTGGGGGCCCTGTGATCCATCCAATAGCTGACTGTGAGCATCCACTTCTGTATTTGCCAGGCACTGGCATAGCCTCACAGGAGGCAGCTCTATCAGGGTCAGCAGGTTTCTTGAGAGTACCTTGATTTCATGGTTGACTTTGATCCTCAACTTTACACATCCTGGAGTCACCTGGGAAAGGAGTCTCAATGGAGGGACTGCCCAGATCAGACTGGCTTGTGTCTGTCTGTGTCTGTGGGGAGTTGTTTTGATATATGGGAAGGCTCTGATCCCTGGGCGGCTAGTCTTGGGCTATGAAATGAAGCTAATTAAGCAGGAGCCAGCCAGCTAGCAACTAGCATCCAGCTAACAACCAAACTCCTCTGTGGTTCCTGCTGAGTCTTAGTTATGAATGGATTCCCTGGATGGAGGTGATACTGGGTGAACTGGTGAGCTGTCCTGCCTTCAGGTTCTTGCCTCGCCTTCACTCAGTAATGAACTGTGAGTTTGGAAGCATAAGATGGAACAAACCCTTCCCTCCCCTAAGCTGCTTTTGGTCATGGTATTTATCAGAGAGCAATGGAATGAAAACCAGAACACTTGCTCACATGGTCTAACCTTAAAGACATCTGAGAAGTAGAATTTTAGCTTTCTGGCCTTATTATGCCTTGGAGTTAACTTTGAGAGTGCTGGAGTGGAGAGGAGTACGTTAGACTTGCAGTATTTATTGTAGAGTAGGTTGCTGGCATCCACTACGGAGAAGATGCTGGCTGGGCCTCACATTGGGTTCTCAGTCACGCTGACAGCCTGACTTCAGCCAACCTTTACTATGTGAGAGGACCTGGATGCCAGATGACAGAAATGGTCATAGAAGTCTCTGTGGGCCAAACCCTACAAGTCTTGGAAGTCATATGAAGAGAAAGGAGTCAGCAGTGTGAACCAGGCTGATTCTGACCTCTCAAAACCTATATCCAAGATCCCTTCCTACTTAGCTACCTAGAGCAGCCCTGGCCCCTGCCAGCGCTGCCACCTTCATTTTACAGTAGAAGTCTAGCAGGTCTTTTCCATACACACTTGCCCTCTACCATGCATGCTTCACCGTGTAAAGGGGCCTATCTCAGGCATGTGTGGCATCCCAGCCTCCCTTTAATGACTTTCATTGATCTTTGGATCAAAATCTCTATCTGAAAAGTGACACCAATTCCTTCAGTTTAGCTACCTGTCCCCTCCCTCATACCTGGCATGATTTCCCACAATCCTACATTTCCTTTAAGGAACTGAAAAGTCCTCAGGGTGGGACTCCTGCAACTTGCCTCTCTGATCTCAAGACCCTTTCCCCTTGTCTCCCAAGCCTCATGTGGTGTGAGGTCAGCCAGCACACTGAACTCTCAATGACAATGGCCTCTAGGAGATGACGCCACACTCAGATTTGCTCTGTCCAGAACACCCTTCCTTCCCTATCCTGAAAGGCTAGCAAAGCCCTTCGCAAGCTCTAGCTCTGAGGCTGGGGACAAGCCCTTCATGGGGACAGCCCTCTATACTGGTCTCAGAGGCTATAACCCTTGTGTCTCACTTCTCCCCATGAATACCGTTTCCTGCAAGCTGAGCTGCACACCTTGGGTTTCTGCATTTAGCTCAGGACCTGCTCAATACAAGTTGACTGGAAAAGACTGTATAGACCTTTAAAAGAACAAGAAGAAGAAGAAGAAGAAAAGCAATCCCCTACACAGAGAGCCGCAATAAAGAAAATGTGTTCTACTACCACCTTGGGACCTCAATTAATGTGCTTCTCTTCTCGTGAGTCCTCGCTTCAAACAAACAGAATCTGACAGGCCGAATTAAATCATTTATCTTTCTAGTTCTCCGCCTTGGCTCTAACGCTAGTGTAAAAGCCCTGATATTTCATAAGAAAGTGGCAAAAACAAGAGCTGAGGCCTGGGCCCTCGACTTTTATCTGCTTGTGTGGTCCATAAATACAGATAATATGGGAGAAAGGGTTTGCTCCCGATGCAGCTGTTACCCAGGCAGAATTAAATATCAAGTTACCATAGACTGTGTGTGTGTGTGTGTGTGTGTGTGTGTGTGTGTGTGTGTGTGTGTGTGTGTGTGTGTAAGTATGAGCAGCAAGACATCAACATCCAGTGTTGGTCCTCAAGAGATGACTACCTTTTTTAAAGATGGGGTTGCTCAGTATTCTGGAACTTCCCAAGTAGGCTTGGCTGGCCAGCCAGCAAACCCCAGGAGCCTCCTGTCTCTGCCTCAACATTAGAATTACAAGTGTGTGCCACCAAGCCCAGCTTCTCATTACATGGGACCAGGAAATCGAACTCAGATCCTTACTCTAGCAAGGCAACCACTTTACCAACTGAACTATCTTCCCAGCTCTCATAAAAACCCTTTGGTCTCCCATAAATGCCTAAGGCGGGGGGGGGGGGGCAGACAGACAGAGACTGTACATCTGTGTATGTGTGTGAATCTGAGTGTATGTATATATGTGTCTGTGCATCTGTGTGTATGTATATATGTGTGTATGTATGTGTCTGTATGTGTGCATCTCTGGGTGTATGTGTGCATCCGTGTGTGTATCTGTGCTTTTACATGTGTATACACAAACATGCTATCCAATTCTACCTTTTTGTTGCTGCTGCTGTTGTTGATTACAACTCCAAGAGCTCTAGCAACAAAGAAAACTGCCAGAAACACAGCGCCCTTCTGCTAAGTGTTCTATGCACTTCCTTGTTGCACACTTTAATGCCTTTCATGTGTGACCAAGCCTGGGCCACCGCCGAGACACCATTTACGCGCAGCCCTGTATAGCTTAATACCTAGATCAAGCTTTCTGCGGTTTTGTTTTCTGAGGCAAACCAGGTTTGTTTGCCTTCCATCACTGTGTGTGACTAACCACAGCAGGAGGATTTCCCTTGCTCTCTATCGCTAGGCCCCTAAACCAGGGCCCTCTGAACTGCCCTGAAACAGATCACAGAGACTTCGGGTTTGGAAGCCTGCAGTATTTACTTTTCCCCTAAATAACAAACATATCCTAAATACCTATTTACTGCCCACTACTGAACCACTCAGTAGATAATCCCAGGCAGATCTATGGATCCAGACTTTTTTTCCCCCATCAAATCTTTGTCTGGAAGCTGCAGATCAGCCCAAATGCTGCAACTCACCTTTGCTGAGCTCTGGAGATTGAGACATCAGAGTGATGATGTCAGGGTCCCTCGGGGAGAAGTCAGGCAGTGGGGAAATCCTAAAATGAGACGGGGACTTGATACTGAGGAAGGAGCATCGAGGGAGGTACCGAAGGCAGGCTGCAGAGCCCAGGGCTTCTTAAGCACGGCTGGGCACACAAACCACCAGGGATCCCTGGGAGACAGATGCTGGCCCGGCTGGGCTAGGATGGGGCTTACATACTTGTATTTTCTAGAAAGCTCCTGGCGTTGCTTGGCCTGCCTCAGCCTGAAGCTCACCATTGCAGTAAGTTTTAGGCTTGGAGATTTGAATTGCACAGGAGAGGCTGGGAGTCACTGTCTTAGAAGCTGGCACTCCTGGCCAGGGTATCAGATGCACCTGATCTGGAGACTTTACTGTGTGGTGATGTTAGGACCTGTGATCCAGGTCTACCCAGAGGATTAAATTGTGTTGGGTCTGTGAGGGCCTCTGGGAGCATCTGTCTCATCACAAGAGCACTTGATGAGTGTGACTTCCTGTAATCTCACTCTGACACCCCTTATATGGAGGGGCACATCCATCATGACAGAATGGGGACCAGAGCATCCTCTCAAATCCCTAGAAATGGAAGCTTGCTCAGTTTATGATTATTATTGTTTCCAGTATTTAGATTATGCTGGGTCTTGCTTTCTATTACACGAAGTAATCGACATTTATGAAGAAGAAAGACAGCACAACAGTTAGAGGGGTAAAGACAGAGAGGGGAGGGAGAAGAGAGAAGAGAATGGGAGGGAGGGATGAGAAAGGGAGGAGAGGGGAGAGGAAAGGAGGTGAGAGAAGAAAGGATGAGAGAGGGGAGGGGAGCGGAGGAGAAAGGAGGAGAGAGGGGAGAAGAGAGCTAGCATGGTGGTGCACATTTGGGAAGCAGAAGCAAGAGCATCAGGAAGCAATCAAAGGCCAGTCCGTTCTCAGGTAAGACCTTGTTTCAAAAAGAAATGAAAAAGCAAACAAAAAAACAATTCCTTTTTTTTTTTCGTTTCTATTTTGTTACATTTATATTTATTTTCTCTGTGTGTATATGTGTGGGCAAATGCATGCCACATAGCATATATATATATAGTGGGTTCTTTCCCTCCACCATGTGGGCCCCGGTTGGTGGCAATCACATCGAACCACTGAACCATCTTGCTGAACCAGAAAAAGCATTTCTGCATGGAGAACAAGCACCATTTTGGCATGTATATTTCCAATCTCTACATATACTTCTACTGTACACAGTATTTTGTAATCTCTTACTGTCTCTGGATAGCTCACAATAGTAGTGGCAGAAGGAATCACCAAAGCAGTAGATGGTCTTACAATGTGCCAATGCCCCCTTAATGGTCAGTGGAATGTCTCTTTGAAGCAAACGCATCCATACAAATGAGAGAAGTGATAGAGAAACTAACACGTGGTGATCTCAGGCCGGAGCACACAGCTTTAAGCCTCTCCCTTTAACTCCATGTTCTACATCCCTTCTTTCCTGTCTTTATTTTTGTCATATTTATATTTATCCTATCTGAGTGCACGCCGCAGCTCACATTTAACCTCATACACTGCCTTATAGCCTGACATTGGTTCCACTCGCTGCTGTGTGAACATCCAGCCATACGAATGGATATGCATCCATTCTCCGTGGTACACAGTATTCTTGCCTGGTATTTTACAGGTGAGAAAAGCATGGCTTCACCATGCAAGTCCCTGGTAAAGAGTAAGTCGGGACGATCTCAACCTGCCTTGGTGCTGTCACTCAAGAATGCTTGCCCGAGGGCTGGAGAGATGATGGCTTTCGGGTTAAGAGCTGTGGCTGCTCTTCAGGAGGTCCTGAGTTCAATTCCCAGTAACTACATGGTGGCTCACAACCATCTGTAATGGGATCCAATGGGATTCTGCTGTGTCTGAAGACAGCGATTGTGTACTCATATACATAAATAAATAAATCTTAAAAAAAAAGAATATTTGCCCTCAAAGAGACACCAAATAGCTGCTATGCACAGGAGATTTGCTGGTCTCAGTGAAGACTGGAAGACCAATACAGTTCTCCTGTTGTGGACCTCGGGGTTAAATGGGTTGAGAGACACATAAGTAGGACATCAACAAACAAGGTATGTGAGATGTGGATATAAAGAGAGACGCCATCATCCTTGATATGATAGATATGACAATGACATCTCAGAAAACTAGGGGGTGGAGTAAGTTCCGAGTCCCATTTGAATGTCAGGGAGGACGCCGAGTAAGCTAGAGTCACATTTATTTAAATCTCCACATAAAACATAGCAGCTCGAGGGAACGGTGATCAGCAGCTCTGGCCTAACACAGCCTCATAAAGATGGGGCAGAGAGCAAGCAGCCAGGGTCTGGAGTAAGAGGCCGGTAGGGTGATCCTGACTTGACACCAGCATCCTTTGACCTTCTCTGCAAGACAAGCAGGGACACCTGCATGTAGGAAATGAAATGGGCACCCAGCCCACAGGGGACCCTGAATGCTTTTCTTCTGTCCCCGTGATCACCAAGGGCTAGGCTCTAGACCTGTTTGAGTGTGTCCCCCAGTGGTCTGGCCTTGAGGCAGTCACATAAGAAGCGATAGGGTGTTTAGGACAGACAGACCTACCTAAGTGTTCAGGTGATGGCAGGTATGCTCTCTGAAGGGACTGGTGGAGCTCTCCTGAGACCTTGGTTAACTGAATGAGTGGATCTGAGCCTCAGTGTAACCTAGTGGTGGAGCCCTGGTCCAAGTCTAGCAGCTAGTCCGGAAGCCAAGACAGGCCCTGAGTTCCCTACGCATGCTCACTTAGCTCCGCGTCTGCCATAGGGTCTCTCTCACAGGCAAAGTGGGAGGAGCTATCTAGAAGCTACAGCAGAGCCTGGGGTGCTGTCTTGGGGATCATGAGTGCCCGCCTGCCATGTTGAAAGCTTGCTTCTAGCCTGATCTCCATTTTGATGTCCATGGAAGGTGTGGAACTTTTGGGGGAAAGGTCTTCATGAAAAGTCTTCCTGTTATTGGGACATGTGTTTTAAATAGATTGTGGGAGTCTCGTATGATGTCAATTTTGTCAGATTGGTGAGATTCAAAATCACTATGGTAACATACGTACGGGTGTGTCTATGAGGGTGTTTCTAAGAAAGTTTAATTGAGCTGATGTCTCACAATAACTTCCATTGCTACGAAGAACCACAACCACCAAGACCAAGGTAATTTTCAAAAGAAAGCGTTTACTGGGACTCACAGCTCCAGAAGGTTAGAATCTATAAGTATCATGGATGGCAACATGGCAGAAGACAGGAAGGCTTGGTGCTGGTGCAGTACCTGAGAACTTACATCTCATTCACAAGCATCAGAAAGCTAACTGAATAGTGTGGGCTTTAAAACCTCAAAGCCCACCCCCAGTGACACACTGACCCCCAACAAGGCCACCCCCTAATCCTTTCCAACGAGTTCTACCCAATGGGAACCACACGTTCAAATACAGCAGCCTACAGGGGCCATTCCCATTTAAACCACTACAGTTGGGAAAATGCACTCTGAACTCTTGGTTGTTGTCCAGTCTGGACCCCTAGCTGGTGGATCCATGCTACCAACATTCAAATGCACAGTGTTCAGCTCTCTCTCTCTGCTTCCTGACTGTGGGTACAGTGTGTCCAGCCACTCTCACCTTCCCTATGGCTTCCCTGCCATGACAGACATGTCCCCTCCGATTGTAAGCTTCCACAGGCTCTTCTTTCCTACCTTGCTTTTTGTCAGGTATTTGGTCATAACTAGAAGTGTAATTGATGCCTTTGGTCTCTTCATTTCTTTCTCCTCCCAGACGTAAGGTGAGCAGTAGTCTTCGCAATGAAATGCTGCCAGCATCCCAAAGCAAAACCAAGAGCCAGGATATACCTTACCCTCTTCACAAGTTGGTCATCTCGGGTATTAGCAACACCAATGGATGTCTCAATGTGGAAAAGTGATTGCTGCCAAGTCTGAAGTTTGAGTCTGAGACCCACATCATGAGAAACCCAAGAGATCCAATTTCTGAAGGTTGGAGGAAGGAACCACTCTAAAGTGGATGGTCACCCCCTCCCAAACTCTCTAACACAAAAACTCCCTCTTCCTCCCTCCCTCCCTCTCTCTCTCTCTCTCTCTCTCTCTCTCTCTCTCACACACACACACACACACACACACACACACACACCCCGCTCCCAATGCACTCAGGCTCCCTTTCCAGCTTGGCTGCTCTGAGCAGCTGCTAACAGCTGGAAACAGGCAGCAGTCAAGGGCCTGCAGGAAAGTGCAGAGAGGAGTCTCAGCAGCCCAGCTCTCCCTCCCTGGGGCTCCTGCCTAGCCTGACCTCCAGGGAAAGAGTAAAGACTGGGATCTCCCATGCACAGAATGTCCCAGTATTTGGAACTTGCTCCACCATTTCCTGGGGGGCCTCCCATCCTAGGCTGGGCCAGTGGTTTCCTGTGAATGTTCTACCAGGGTGCTCCTTGTGTCTTCAGTGGAGAATCAATGCAGCCAGACGGCCTGTCTCCAGTCCCCTCCCTCTACTCTGTAGGACCAAACCAACCTGACATCTTTTTTTTTTCCTCTTGAATTTAAGAGCCCTGCAGACGCAAGGATCCTTTTAGCTTTTAACATATTTAATAATTTATTATTTATCTGATATTTTTGTAAATGTATTCCTCAGATCAGGACTTTGCCTCTGCAGCTTCCAATTTGCACCTATCTGACATCGTTTATCTTCCAGCCCCTTGATGCTCTGGAGGGCGGGTTTCCTCTTTAACACTTCCTTAGAGTCCTAATGAACTTCAGTCACTGTACGAGTCTGTACGAGTGCTTCAGTCACTCAGGGTGCTGGCGCGCACACACACACACACACACACACACACACACCCTTTTGCATTTTTCCTGCTCTCAGGCATACAGATCATACGTGCCACTAATACAGTGTTGATCTCCCTAGGTTGCTTCTTTTTTTTTTTAAAGATGTTTGCCCTTCAGCCTGCTATTAACCAGTTTCTTCCTACTTTGAAAAACTCACTCTTTTAAATTTCATCATACCAGTATTTCCCCGGGGATTTTACCGTTTATTAAGTAGTCAAAACCAATTTTGGAGCAATCATATATACCAAATAGTCTCATGAATCTTTTGTATTCTCCACAGCTCCTGCACACAGGTGGGCACCCTGCAGGAACATCAGAAATACTCCACTGGCTAATCCACGTAGCCAACAGGTCGCTTCCTGAGAGGCGAGCTGGAGTGCTGCTTCAATACGCAGCAGTGCGGGTTTAAGCGACGGCATCCTCTCGGTTTAGCTGTGTGACCTTAAGCAACTGGCTCAGTCGCTCTGTGCTTCCACTCGCGCTGTGAAATGAAAATCCTTCCTACCATCTTGGGGTGAGGGTTAAGTATTGAAGCCTTTTGACCTAACTGAGGAAGTTCTCTATAAACAGTAACTTTTGTCCTGGAGATGTGGCTTGGTTGCAGAGCATTTTATCTGACGTGCGCAAGGTTCTGGGTTCAATCTCCAGCATGATAAATAAACGAGTAAGTAACTTATATTCTTTGAGTAGTCTTTGGGAAGAATTTAGGTATTAGAGATGTCGTTGACATCTTGGCCCAGGCTGTTCATGCCCACGCTGGCGTTCAGGTGTATGGAGATCACCCATCCATCCTAGTACCATCAAGCCACTTCTCTGTGACCTCAAAGTCACCGTCTGTAATGTGGGGGGTGGTGCTCATAATCCCAGCTCTCAAACCTCTCACCTTCTTTGAAATAATTTCTTGCCTTTTAAATCTCAGACAACTGTCTACACACCAGCAGGGGACAGCAATCTAGACATCTGTTCTCTCCAAGGACGCCTCCGCTCAGGTGGCAGCGGCAGAAATGCCCACTAGGGGGCGCGTGCGCTCTCTTCTCAGGCCGGGCTGGGGAGGGAAGGCGAGCTGGGAACCTTCTGGGCCCATCTGTGTGTATCAGCACAGGCAGACCTGCCACTGCCCAGCTCAAGGCTGAATTTTGTTCACATTAAACCTGACAAATCTGAGGTTAGAGGAATTAGTTAACTCACCCAGGATCTTAGAGCTAAGAGGAACCATGGTGCCTCTCTTGGCAGTCTTTAGGACCAGGGAAGGACACCCCTGGATTTTGCCTGCAATGTGGGTACCCCCAAATAGGCACGGGTGTGGGGCTGTTACCCAGTTTGCCCCCGAGAATATGGATGCCGGGCGGTGGTGCTCTGTGAGGTTTGGGACATGGCAGTAGCTAGCTTCTCTGAAACAAAATGCATAGTCCTAAGAAAGGTCTGTACAAGCCGAGCCTGGTGGCGCACGCCTTTAATCCCAGCACTTGGGAGGCAGAGGCAGGCAGATTTCTGAGTTCGAGGCCAGCCTGGTCTACAGAGTGAGTTCCAGGACAGCCAGGGCTAGACTGGGAAACCCTGTCTCGAAAAACAAAAACAAACCCAAACCAAAAAAAGGTTCTGTACGAAAGAAGTGGGTGTGCTTGACTTTGCTGAAGCTGCTCGGTGTCAGCTGGACCTGCTAGACACCCTGTTAAAGACACATGAGATGTGCAAACGATCAGTTTGACTTATGCTCTGGCAGAGTAAGGAATGCGCTGAAAATAAGGAAGTGGGGCATCTTGTGTTTGAATGACAGCCTGACGTCACTGTTTCAGAAACAAGAGTTTCTACACTTCACTACATAGCCCTTGCTGGCCTGGGACTCACGATGTAGCCCAAGGTGGTCTCAAACTTGTAATAGTCCTCCTGCCTCTAGCACCTAAGTGCTAAGGTTACAGCTGTGTAACACCAGACTAAAATGGTTGTTTTACACTGCTACTTTTGGGGTGATTTGTGAAACAGCAAAGATAACTCAAACATCATTTAACTGAACTGATACTACGTGATAGACACCAAAGTAAGGTACTGTGTGTTTTCTCTCCCAGTCTCCGGTTTTGAAGAAGGGTCTCCCATATCCTAGGTGGCTTCAAACTTATTGAGTACTTGAGGATGTCCTTGAAGTACTTAGTGCAGCACCGTGCCTGATTTTCAAACCCTGATGTCTCAATAATCTTGCATTGCACATTCATGGAGAATGACAACTCAGATTAGCAGCGGACACACTGAGAGATGCAATCAATGGGGGCACTGAGACGGCTCAGCACTTAAGAGGACTTGCAGAGGATCTGAGTTCAGTTTCCAGCACCCACATGGCCAATCACTGCTTAAAGCTCCACCTCTAAGGGATATAATGCCCTGGTCTGGTCTCCAGGAGCACTCCATGCACATACATACATACATACATACATACATACATACATACATACAAGCAACACTCATATGCATAATATAAAAATAAATCTTAAAACATATTCAAAGCCACATAAGGAGACCTACTCTTCATCACCAAAGCCTTTATTGATAAGGAAAGTAGGAACCTACAGACTGTGCTAAAAATCAAACGGGTAGTGGAAGACTGGCTGGTGGCCTTGAGTGGTGTACAATAATAAAAACAAAAGAAGAGCTACGGACAATGGAAAATGTCCCTGAGAATATGCTGTCCCTTGGGCTTCAGTCTTGCCACAGCTATGAGACTGGAAGGGAAATGCTTTCATTTCATTAACACCTTTACATGGCAGTGAGCAAGGCTCGAGCGCCAGTTTCCTCCGACCCCACCCCCACCCGCCACCTTAGCCTTTCCTAATAGCATCCAAGGATAGGGCACCTACTGTGTGTCTGACAGAGTGTCAGGTAGTCCATCTGTCAGGTAAGTGTTTCTCGTATCCACGAGGGTTTGAGTTTACAAACCTGGCACACCCATGTGTTCCCTTTCTGCCATCACAGGCCCTTTTCCTGGGGAGCGACGGAGCCAAGTCAATCAACAAACAATCGACTGTATGTCAGGCTCCGCCTATGTACCTGGGACATCATGACCCTCCTTGCCTCCTCCTCTGCTTGCCTACCTTCCTCTTGCCTTCTCTGATGACGCTTTTCACATGTTGCCGTATCTTGAGTCTCCAAACTCTTGCAGACAAAGGATCCAAGTATGACACAAGGCAGATCAGTCGAGGGATAGATGAACCAAAGAATGAATGAGAGGACGGGGTGGGTATATACATGTGACTTTCCCCAGCGACACATAAAAAAACCAACCCATGTATTCACTCCAGAGAGGACACGGACACACCAAAGGAAGGACTCTTCAGTTCAAGTCCAGCGTGGTCAACCAGTGGGTTTACTGGGGTTACTTAAAAGCGATACAAGCAGCTACATCACCAGAAAGCCCTCTGGGCAAACTACACTACCCGATGTCCAACGTCCAACCTCAGTTCACCCCTTACATAATCTCAGGATGGAGAAGGCTCAGGAGCCTTGAGTCTTCCCACTCTCTCCACAAAGGAGTGGCTCATGTGTGGGATTTCATCTTCTATCCAGGATGTCAATAGTAATTTCCAGATCGGAGGAAACAGCTATAGTACAGTGAGTACATGGGCAAATGGATGGGTAGCTGTGTGTGTGTGTGTGTGTGTGTGTGTGTGTGTGTGTGTGTGTGTGTTTGGGAGTAGGTAAATTAAAGGGTGGATGAGAATTGGTTTTCACTTAGTCCTCTGAATGGAGCATCAAATCTAGACACCCAGCACAGGCCTGTCTGAGTCTTGTGGTCTAGCCAAATTCAAATATAAAACTAGCCATCTACCCTGCCATGCAATTTGGGGGAAAGAGAGCCTAGCAACAAGTGTAGCAGAGGTGAAAATCCCCATGGAAACAGATACAGTGAACTTCCCTCGGGAGAAAGTGCTCTCAGTGACTCTGGGGACACAGTCGCAGAACACCATGCAAAAGGGCCAAGGACTCTTCCCGACGTACAGTCTACTTTAAGAGGCTTTTGGTCCATCTGAGGCCGTTTACTTTTGAGAAATGTGAGATTTGAACAGAACCAGAATGGAGCCAAGGCAACTAAAGGGCATCAGAGGAAAGCTGGCCACTTAGTCATTGCCCCACCGTGGCAATGCCTCCTTTGCAGAAGCTATAGAGAGCCGAGATACCTGGGATAGGAACCTGGAATTTTCTAGACCACAATTCTCAATCCAGTTGTGAGATGAGAGACACATTTTCAACGAGTCAGGCTCAACCACTGGGTACTTCACACCACACAGAGAGCACAGTAGTCTTTGAAACGTGGGTTCTGTTTTCTAGATCTACTTGTGCATGACTGTACTGTGGGCAGCCGGGTGTAAAATGTACTTCTGTTGTTCATCATTGTCAGAAAGCTTGGCACTGGGATGGGCATACCCCGTCTCAGCCAGAATCTACTGAAGTAAGTGCATTCCTGACGAACTAGCAGCTAGGAATAGCTAACCAAATGGGATGAAATTACAGAGCAGTTTCTTTTGCCCAGTGGGGTGGGGAGTAGGGGAAGTCTCTCTCTTTCTGGGACATTTTTGAAGCCCGAGTATTAGTTGGATTGCGGGCATTGGGAGTTGACGGATCTGCAAGCTCACACTCAGCGGAGGAACTAGTACACACAGCGGACAATCACAGCAGCACACAACCCTGTCTCACAGACACAGCTATGTGGCTAGCTGTCGTTTGCTACTCGGTGGGTTCTTCTTTTACCGTTCTCCATCTTCGCTTCCACCCTTTCAACCCTCTAACACTAGATAAGAGAAAGGACAGCGAGGAAAGAAAAGATCCCTAAGTAAGTCAGAGACTGGACGACTTCCTGCTGGTTAATGGTGTCCAGTGTGTTCTTCGCTGTCAGATTATCTCATTTGTAGTTGTTTCTTCTTTGCACCTGACTACTTAACCCACCCCACCTCTGGGGGCCCTAAAATTTATATACCCTTTGAGGAGTCCCCAGAATTCCAATTGTCACACAATCGCAGAAACTATCTGCAGCTGGCAAAACTGACTGACAGCCCCTCCCCAACAAGAGCACGAGGCAAATCATAGTCAGCTAATGTGGACAATCTGAAGCAGCCCCGTATCCCACACCTGGGATGAAAATGAAAATGTATTTTTATAGTATTGTTTTTGTTTTTCTTTTTTTTTTTTTTTTAAAGAAACCAAAATTCCACACAGCTAGTGTTGCTTTCATTATCTGGTTTATTTTACTACCTCTGAGGAAATAGTCAAAGCAACAGAGTTTACTCTAGGTGCAGAAAAACTAAACTCAACAGGTTTGCGTAAGGAATTAGCTCTGTAGCTTCGGGATACTGGTGCAGCAAAAGAAGTGGAAAGGACCCGACAGGATGCAAACCTTGGAGCTTCTATCACAACAGTCGTGCTCAGGGGCTGTGTGTGGTGTGCTCAGCACTGGGGGCAGGCAGGCAGGGTGGGAAACTTTAGTGCTGACCCCTTAGGGAAGCCAAGTACAGTGGATCACACAAAGTTGTGGAAAATGTTGGTGCAACGAACAATTGCGATCAGAAAGTACTTCTAGTAAGTACCACCATTTTTCCTGCCTACAAACACAATGAGCTAGTTTGAAAGTTTCAGTGTCTGTGAATTCTACCAAATGCCACTGGTTCTACCAGTATTTATAACCCAAGTTCAAGGCCACCTGATCCCCAGAGTCGGACCAGTCTCAGAAGTGGCTTCACACACTGGCTGAATGAGTTGCTGTTGTTTCTTTCCCTGTTTGAGCAACAGGGTCAAAAGTAGCCCAAGCTTCAAGCTTGAAGTCCCAACTCACACCTCTGCAGTGCCTGGGTGCCTCCACCTCACTGTAGGCAGTACTGGGAATCGAATCCAGGGCCCCTCTCATGTAAGCTGGGCTAACACTCCAGCCACTACATCATACCCACCTACCAGTACTCGACCATCCACCAGCTCCCGGGAAAATGGGTGGAAAGAATCCTGTTGTGATGTGGAAATTTTTGAGACAGGGTCTCACTATGCAGCCCTGACCTAGAACTTGCTGTATAGACCAGGTTGGCCTCAAACATTGAGAAAGATGCACCAGTTGGTATTAACGGTGAGCACCACCGTGCGCAGCTATTACTGTACTTTCAATCACTGTTTCTCAACACTCTGTTGCTCATAAGGAGTGCACTTCATACTTAGAATTGAATCCCTTCCACAGTCTTCGCAGGGTAAGGACAATTTGCCAGGCACTGGACACAGATGGATAATCAGCAATACCGGGCCTGCCTTCAATGAGCCCCAATCTAGAACTGCATCTCCTCCGGGTGGTACCCACTTCCACTCCCACCTGTCGTTTTCTGTGATGCTATGAGGGCCGAGAGCCTATGTCTCATGCCCATGACTGCGGGGAAGTAGGGTCCTTCCCGCCTGCTGGGGCAGATACACTACCTCTCACCTTGTCATTTTCTGTCCTTCAGTGGCTTACAACAGGAACAAGGCAGCTGATTCGGGGCCCTTCCCTGCCTCTTTAAACATAATACGGTAGGTTTTTTTGTTTTGTTTTGTTCTTTCCCCAACTAGGCAGCTTATTTATTACCCACGGACCATTTGAGGATGCCCACAGCTGGTGACATGCTGGAAGCTCCACTTGACTATGCCCCCAGATGGCCACCTAGTGAGTTTCCTGCTTAGGAAAGCTGTCAAGGCTGGTTTACTCCATCCTACAGCAGACACCTGAACCCTATGAAGTGGACACAAATTCCAATTCCGAAAACACACAGATACACAACAAGATTAGAAGACGTCTGTCTACAGGAAGCATTAATTCTACTTCTTCGATTTTACAGTTGCATTACATGTTATGAAACCTATTTAAAAACAAGTGTGAAAAGCAGTCCATGTTCCTATAAAAACGGAGAGGAACGTCCTGGCATGCCTGGAGAGACGGAGGTTGCTTAAAAGAACATGCTGTAGGCTTTGGCATGGGCCAGAAAAACAAAGCGTTGGAGGTTAAAGATTCTTGGATTAGTTCTGCAAGTATGTTTAACTTCCTCTTGCAGGCCACAGTTGGTGAATCACTTAAGGGCGTGGCTTACACAGGACAGAGCATGTTAACCAGCACACCTAGAAGACAAATAGAAACTTAGGCCAGCAAGGAGCCTGGCTTGCATGTACTCGGGACGAGCAGACACAAGAGCAGCTACTGAGCCAGCGCATCCGTCCGCATCCCTCCAGTCTATCCGAATGAGGGCTTGCTTCCTGTCATCTTCAGATACGCATTTCAAGTTACAGTATGGATGGAATGGAGCATTCTGAAAGAACTTCTACAATATGTGAAAGATTTCCTGAGCTTACTATAGTAAAAGCAAATGGCTGAGTTCTGGAACACTTAAGAGAGGGTTAGGACCTTGAGAAGACTAGAGAGTAGTTCACCCCTTCTATCACTCGAAGACACAGCAACTTCACGAGATGACATCTGTAAACAAGGCAACAACTTCACAAGATGACATCTGTAAACAAGGCAACAACGGCCCCACCCGACACTGAGTGCCTTGATCTTAGGGTTCTCACATCTGGAACTGTGGTAACAACACTGCTGTTTTTAAACTATCCAGTCGATGGTTATGTTACTAGAGACACATCTGTGGTGGGTACTGTACTTTCTCTTCCCAGTGCTCATGTGAGCAAACAGGTATTGTGAGATACCTGGAAGGTAGCCAATCAGAGGGCCTTACGAACTGGAGCGTCAGGCGGCTGGGGACACAGTGTAACTCAGCTGAAGGAGAGCCTTTGGCCACTTCTTTCCTTACTGGCTCAAGGCTGTTCCGTGAGCCATTAACTTCAGGCAACCCCGACTATCCAGGAATAGCCTAAGGCAGGGGTTGCACTATCAGATTTAAAAAGGTCATAAAGTCACTAGTTACCTGTCAGCCTTTGCACTGATGCCAGAGTCAGGATTTCTAACCCAACCACATCAAAAAGCATGTCAAGTCCCTTGTCTGGGAAACCAGGGTTCAGAAAAAAAATCCGTGTTTCAGGAGCCAGCTACCACATCACCACTGAGATTGGTTTTGGCTCACATGGGCAAGGCAGGGAACTGGTTAACCTAATAACTCCCACGTAGCTCCAGTTTCTCTGTAAACCTCAGGTGGTGAATTAAGATCCAACCTTACTGGGCAGCATGGCTTAGGGAAGCCCTGGGGGGACCTACTGGGAACCCATTCCCCTTTGCTCCTGGCCAGCAATAGCAGCTTAAATCCCTGTAACTGTGGTTTTATAAAGCTGCTGGCCCAGCCTACGGCATCTTTTTTTTTTTTTTTTGGTCATATATTGTGTCAAATGAACACCAAGGTGTTGCTGAGAATCTGCAGTGTTTGAAGAAGCCCACAATTGAAGCAGTATCATCTTTATAGTGAAAGATTTTAGGGGTTAAAGTATATGAACTATACTGTAAGGACACAGGTAAAGTGGGAACATCACTTAGGAAGCCCTTAAGAGGGAAGATCCTTACGAGAGCATGCTGCTTCCTTCCTTTCCCTCTTTCAACGATGACTTAATGGGTCCTCACTCTGTGCTAGGGAAAAGTGAGTTGTGCTAAGCCCCTGATCTCACGTGGAAATCAAAACAGAGGCTTTTTGGGGCTGGAGAGATGGCTCAGCAGGTAAAGGCACTTTGCTGTCAAGTCTGATGTCTGAGTTCAATCCCTGTAACCCACTTTCATAGGTTGTCCTCTGACTGCCATATGCACACTTTGGAATACACACACACACACACACACACACACACACACACACACACACACACACACGCGATGAATGAATATTTAAGTTACACAGTAAAGGACACTCTTAAAGTAATGTCAGGTTATGTTATGTGGCCAGTGAGCAACATAACAGGAAATGAAGGAGCATGCTCTATGCTGTAGTGGTGCAGGATTTGAAGCAGACCTCTGAGCACGTGGTTATGAGAGGTTGGCTTCTCAGGGAGAGGTAACTAGCCGGGGCTGTCACAGTGACCAACCACTTCTACAGAAGCATGTCATGCATTGTGTAGTCTGCTATTGCTGCAGGCAGATCAAGCACACGCTTATTACTGGAGGTCCTGACAGACTGTCGGTGGACCTGCATTCCTTCAGCAAGCTTTAGGAGATGGGCTTCCTTCTCCTCTCTGGTTTCTAGGCTACAGGCATTCTTCCCTCTGTCTGTCTGTCTGTCTGTCTATAGGAAAGACCTAGAAGTAGACCCAACAAAGCTATGTATGGCCATCTAATTCCTGACAACGGCAAAATACCAGCAGAAAAACTGGTAGCCTAGTCAGCAAACTAGCATGTCCAAATTGACATCTGTGGAAGATTCAAATTAGGAAGTTATTGTTCACCTTGTACAAAAAATGCCAGCACTTCAGAAGCAGAGAAGGTTGGATCTCCAAGTCTGAGGTCTATCTATATACTATCTCTGAGCCTTGACTATAAACTAAGTTCCAGAATAAACAGGGTTATGAATTCATTCTGTCTCAAAAACCCCAAACCTAAACAAAAACCAAAATCCTCACCATGGAAACCTCTGCCTCTACCATAAACCTCTCTGACTTGTACCTCTTTAAGAACCACCTGCACAATGCAGCCCTCAGGGCCACCTAAATTACAAGGTAACAAGCAAACCACACCCTGGTATGGATGGTTCTCACCAGCTCAGTCCATTAGATGCATACGTCCATCCTGGGTGGCCTGGAAGATCTGCTCTCCGATGCCTTGCTCTGCAGCATGCCACAGTGGAGGGAGCCTGAATCCTTTTCCACTTCCCTCTAGAATCATCCCCAGATCATTCTTAGTTGTATTGGCCTAGACTAGTCTTTAAATCAGAGATACCAGAAGAGCAAAGCATGCCACAGGGATAATTTACACAGCATCTGTCATACAATAATCCCCACAGGATGAATTCAAAACTGAATTAGGTGTCAGCAGATATGGATTCAATCAGAAAACCCAACGAAACAGCTCTGAGCAACTCTGCCCGCTACTTTGAACATCCTAGCCAAAGGCTGCAGACTCTTCAAGGCTGGCCCACCTCTTCATTCTCCCTTTATGGGCCTGTTTTCCAAGTTTCTGTTATATGCATGCATCTGAACAAAAGCCACACATATCATTCCTCAAACGGGGGGGGGGGGGCGGCGGGGGGGAGGGGGGGAAATCTAGTGTCTATCTCTGCCACCACACTCTTGGGGAGCCAAGTCTGGATGAGATGGGTATTTTACAAGGGAGAGAACACTCCAGGCAGTTATCTGAGCCCCAGGCTGTAAGGCCAGACAGACAGACAGACTAGAACACTAGCCCCCAAACCCAAGCTGGTCCCTGACCCAGTGCTTCAGCCACTTCTTCAGTGGAGAATATGAAACAGGAAGCTGAGAATTGTTCAGTTTTCTGATCGGAAAGCTCAGTTACCAGAGGTATGAAAATAAAGAGGTGGTTATCACTCCCACAGAACTCAAGTGAGACTTGCCAAAGAACTGAAAACCAGTTGGCCCAAGTATGTCACTTATGTCAGGGAAAGTGTACCAAACTTTCACTCACAAAAACACATCCATATTCATCTGTCCTAATCTGTACAAATATTCACTAGACGGCAGAGGGCTATGACCTCAATCCTTCCTCTTGATTTAAAGATGAGGCAGGAATGGTCAGTAATGGTCTCCAATTTAGAAGACAACTGAAAAAGGCGGCTGGCACCAGAACACCTGGAGATGCAACATCTTTAAAAGCACAGTTGGGTTGCCTGGCGACTGAAACTTCTAACAGTAAGGGTGTGACCAGTGTGTTCTGACATCTGCCAACGAGCAGACGGAAACAGGAGGAAGGGAAGAAGCCACAGAAGTGTGGTACAAAGAGCACGAGGCTAAAACACTGGTCTGACCGCACTGTGGGTGTCAGGCACAGGGCACAGCATGATGCAGAGATTACAGTGATGGGCACTGAGGATCTCACGCATCTAGTGCTGCCAAGACGTAGGAAAGAGTACTACTATACCATGGGGCTGGTAATATAGTGTTCTCTAACTTTGGCTGGTCCATAACGAAGAGCAAGAAGCAGTGCTTAGGACAGTGCCCATGCTACACTAAGTGTTCAAATAGTGGGAATACAACCAAACTGGAAAACCTGTCTTCCATAGATCAAACTTTATCTTAAGATAGTCACTATACGCTATGCTATTATCTACCTGCAAATTAAAGAAAATTTCATCTCTAGTTGTAAAGAACCAAGATGTCATAGTCTTATCAGAATCTAATCACATAATTAGAAAATGACCAAAGGCTTATACTATCCTCCACAGTTGTCATTAAAATGAAGAATATTGTTTTAAATTATCACATTTTATATCTTTTACCTGCATGCCCTTTGCAGTTTAAATTCTTTTCCTCTCAGGCTGGCCTTTAACTCACAGAAAGACACAGGCCTCTGCTGGGAGTGTATCATTTTAAAGACTTGCACTATCACCCTCAGCTCGAAAATAAGTTTTATGGGCTGGAGAGCTAGCTCGGCAGTAGTAACGAACACTTGTGGGTCTTGTAGAGGACCTGAATTCAATTTCCATCCCTCACAGGGGGGTTCACAACGACCGTATCTGTAGTTCCAGGGGCTTCAGTGTCCTCCTTCAGCCTCTGCAGGCACCAAGCATACATAGTGCACATGCAAGTGAAACACACACACATAAAGAATCTTTAAAAACAAACCACCTTTAGGTAAACAAAAAGGCAGCAGGAACGCTGTATACAGAGAACATGCCCTCCCTTGGAATGCAGAGATAAACCACAATCTGAATGACCTGGAACACAACTTTTATCTCTAAGGAGTTGTTTTTTAAGATGAAAATGAGGGTTTGAAGTCAACAACTCTTAGCTCCTTCAATTCGAGGACATTTCTCCTTTCTGGTTCTAGGACAGTTATTCCAATTGCAGAGAAGTTCCCACCCATGTGGCCCTCTTGTTCCACAGAAAGGAAACACAGTATCATTTTCAAAGTCAGAGAGCCACAGAACTGCAGAGGATAAAAACTCTTTCAAATAGCAGAAAGGTTGACAAAAAAAGATAAAACTCAACCTCGGTAAAACCCAAATGGATTTTTAACCCAGTAGAAAATCTACGTTGACAAAGCGTGCAAAACTTAGTTCAAATAGCTGCAGCCTTTCTCCGAGGACCTTGGAAAATGCTTAGTGGTTTGAGTGTTCACTGTTTGCCATAAGGAGCAGTAAATAAGGCAGGGAACGTGAATGAGACACGCTTAGAAGCAGAACCTTCAGACACTAGGGAAAGTCTTCAAAAAGTAACAGATTAAAAACCCTATACATTCATAACATGAATTGCCTGACGGCTTTAACAATATTAGAGTTCGCTTCAGAATAAACTACAACTGTATTTTCATGTCTCCAACCTTTTATAGTTCCTGGATTTTGCTACAATTCTAAGTTTAAATTTCCTAGGAATGGATACAGTGAGACATTTTCCAAATAACTTTTCATGTAAAGCGAAACTTATGGGGAAAAAAAAATCACTTAGGAAATCAAATCTTAAATAATAAAAATACTCTTAACTATATAGCATTCACACATCTGACTGTGGATTCAAAAGTTTATCTGAACAAAACCATGCAATTAAACTGCCTTCACTCAAATGGTGTTGGAAGGTAACTACCCTACTTACTACCCACTGATAAGTTATGACAGCATATTTTATAACCTGTCATCCTATTTCGTTTAGCCTCTACCACCATTCCCAAGCTTCCCTCAATGCCAGTGCCCCTGCAGGGTACCGAATCAAACACCCTCTGAAGACTGACAAGGACGGTTAGAACAAGTAGACTCTTTCCCTACAAACCTAACAGTACACTCTAAATTCCCTTTGTACACACACACACTTGGGCCATTTACTTGCAGACAGTCAAACTAACTGCAACTGAATCTAAGACAAGCATTAGCATAACACAAGTCAATAATGAAATGTGGCTTCTCTGTGGATGGCAAACTTACGGTTCTTTCTCACACTCAGTGAAACCCGCTAGTCACAAGGTGCCGTCCCCATCTCCACGTGGACGCTCTTCAGAAGACAGAATCTGTGGAGTTGGGGATTACTGTGATCTCTCACGGATCACAGGGAATGTTTCAAAGTCTAAGTGACTTCACTTGCACTCCGCAGCTACTGCTTACTTAGTTCTATGTGCAATGGTGAAGGATGGGAAACTGCCAGGTACAGCACAGAAAGTCACCAGCCCACCATCTGTCAGAAGAGGAGAGAAAAGAACAGGGCCAGTGTCTAAACCCTCATCAGTCTGTTCACTCCACCTTGGTGCTTGGTCTAGTTTCTAGCTCAGGGGAAATAGGAGTGTAGAACCACAGAGGAAGACAGCCAGCCATAAAAACAAGTCGAAGCAGTTACATTTTTAATAGATCGGGGGGGGGGGGGGGGGGCGGCGCAGAGGACATGGGGTCAGGGAAGCAAATGCAGATATACAAACATGCCCCTGAGGATTGCCAGATGGCTCAGAGGGTACAAGCTACTGCAGCATAGTTAAGAACCTGAGTCTCATCTCAGGACCCACATAGTAGAACTGACCCCTACAGATTGTCCCTTAACCTCTACAGGCATGCCATGGGAATAGGTGCACACACAAGTGATATATTTTTTAAAGCAAAAATAAAACTGACTTTTGTATGTGTTAATGTAAAACATTAACTAGAAAAGTAAAAATAAAAGCTGAAAAAATTATAACATGCTGGGCTTGGTTGCTACACTAGGGACATATTTTAAATTATGGCTCTCATAGACTAGCAGTAGAAAACTGCTCTGAATTTCAAATGTCCAAGTCCAGACATGGAAAAGATGGTCAGGTGACATTACCAGGATGGTTCCAAGTCACAACAACAACAACAACAACAACAAGAAGGCAGTTTGGTGTGAGCAAGTAGAAAATAAAGTTTACCATTCAAGGTTGCTTTTAGCAACAAACCTTGAGAGTAAGCATGCTCAGATGTACCCAGTGTTACTCCACTGCCACCAGCCAGAGCGCTTGTACTGAAACCGACTAGAATAAGGAAGGTAACCGCTAGCTTTACACACCCACCTTGGGCTGGAGGGAGGGACAGCTTATGGGTTAGATCACTCACTGCCAAAGTTCTTCCAAAGGACTTGGGTTCAGTTCCCAGCAACCATCACTAACTCTGAAAGGACCAGGCCCCCACACAGTGCACATGCCTTCTCATACACATTAAAAAAAAATGTAAAAACTCAAAAACACAATCCCTACTTCTTCCAACCTTTATTGTTGTGTTCACTCTTTCATGCTTACTTCCTGTGATTAGTACACCAGAATGGAAAACTAGATGGGGAGACTGGGCATGGTGGGAGACTTGTAGTCCCCGTGGCAAAAAGATTACTGTCAAGTTAGACTAGCCGAGACCAAATCTACAAAACTGCCAACACCAACTCCACCCGGTCTGTCGGGAACTAGGGCAGAGCCTGGGCATCTTTCAAAACTACTATGAGTACCACAATCCTAGAAGCATGCACCTGATCAAGGTCTGGCACTCAAGGATAACACAGTCAACACCACCACGCTGTGCACTGTAGGCGTGGCTCAACACTGATGACTAGACCAGTGACCTTTAGTTCCACTTCTTCCAAACTCAGGAAAACGCCCATCAGCCCTAGAGCTATGTGTGCTACTCAGTTCTGATCTGAAATGCTGAGTCCCCTCAACAACCATCACTACTGATTGCTTTCTGTCCTCCCACCATGCTGTGTGTTCTCTACTGCCTTCAACCTTACCTGCTGGATAAAACCTGCTACTCACAGACAACCAGTACTCTACCAAAACACACCTATCTGCCATCACATGATGACAACTGTGGGAAACTTGGGTTTCAGAGGCTTCGTCCCTAGTCTCCTTTCCATCAACTTTACAAAGCTACCAGGCGCAGACTTACATAGTGTCTCACTAGAGACACTGCTAAAGCAGCCAGCCGTCCGTGAAATCTTTTACACAAGAAAATAGAATTCCTGTACAAAGGCCCTAAGAGACGCAGGTGCACCTGTCTAAAGTTTAGTGAGTTCCTTCAAAGTCAGCTCCTTGCAGGTATAAGAAGATTAAAAATAATAATAATAAAATATACTTATTTCAAGTCCAAAGTTTCATTAGAAATGATTAAACACAGGATCTAAGTTATATAAAACACAAAGTTTTAACAATCTTATTTAGACCAAGTAGGCTTCAATACGCATTAGTACAGATCACACATTGAAAGTACACTAAAAGTAACATAACAGTATTCTCACTATCAAGAACCAGAAGTTATAAAACATTCTGAAACGGACTGACTACACAAAAATAAACATGTTTCCCTTTATGAGACTGTGGCTATTAACACTCATCAATAGTCCCCTGGATGAAATACCAGGTTCTTTGTTAAGACACTGAACACTGATATCCAAATACCCGAAAGTATGTTTTAGCTACTCATCTTGCTAACAGTTGTACAATTTAAACTGACATGCAGCTAATATTAGGCATTACATTTCTGTTGACTGACAGTCTCAGTCATCCCCTTAAACAGCCACATCTTACCCCTTAAACAGCCACATCTTAATTCATTCTGCTCTATTCAGATTTGAGTAAAACAAAATTTCTTCTTTATGTCCATTATTTCTGCAGGCATAAGCCCACTCTCACATGCTGGACTTTGTAGAGATCAGATGATTAACCTGTGCATGTTTAGAAAAATTTGTTTCCTCCTGGATATTAAAATGATTATTTGTCTAAAAATATCTCATGAGGGTCATACACACATGGGTAGTCGACATCTGAATCCCTTGGCTACCTGCCTGTTGACTCAATCTCAAACCTAAATTAGCTGGTTAGCATAAAACCAAACACTTAAGTCCAAAGCAGTTCTAACTCACAGCCTTCACTACAGTAGTCTGTTTTGTGATAGGCACTTGCTAAAATGTTGTACTTTTTGTTTTTGCCTACTGGAATTTTAAGAAAATGGGTAATTGTGAAATCAGGCAACCCAGTAGCAAAATCGTGTAGCAATTTAAAACTGGAAGCTTTCAAAGTTACACATGACTTATTGCATAATCCAAAAACCTCGATTAAGCTTCACTCAAGAGAAATAAAAAAAATGTCCACATAAAGACCCATAAATCCATGACATTATTCATAGAAATCCAAATATATTTAACTGGCAAACATAAGTACGATATGTAACGAGTAATGGATAAACACTGATAAATATATTTAAACTGGCCTAATTCCACTTCTGATCCTGTTAAAAAGGCAAAACTAAAAACAGAAAAATGCAATGGTTGATGAGAACAAAGGGAACAGTAATTTCAAGGGGCAATGAAAAAATGCTGGGTAATATGATTACTACTGTGGATCTGCCTAACTTTACAAAACTATGTACCCAAGACAAATTCTTATATGCAACCTACACTTCAATAAAGCAGAACTTTAAAAACCATGTTAGCTAGACTACTAATCATCAAAGGTTCACACTGACTTTCGCTTACTCCTCTGCCTTCTGGCTCCACTCCTGTGCCTTTAAGACTTGTCTACTTTTAACTGATCTGCCTCTGGTTCTTACTATGTTCCTTGCACCTGACTCTACAGTTCTTTGTACAAATTTTTAAAGTCAACTAGACCTTATGTTGAGACCATCCTGGATAGTACCAGTCTACCTTTCAAGATAGCCTCACACAATGCCTAGGGCTTAATTGAACAATGGTTTAGAGCATTTATAAAAGGACTAGCAGTCAGTAATGTACCTGCCAATCAAGCATAATGACCCCAGTTTGGATTCCCCAAAGCACATAAAAACACTGCCATTGTGATACTCATCATCTGTAACCCTCGCCACACAGGAGTAGAGGAGGAAGCTGGACCAACAAATGGATAGCCACAGCTCATTGACCAGACAGGCTAGGCAATCAGTGGACTGCGAGTCCAGTGAGAGACCCTGTCTCAAAACAGTAAGGTGGGGAATAAGTAGTGTAGAAGATTGGCTTCTGACACTGGCTTTTGGCCAATGCACTCATACATTTTTTTCTCCCTCCTCCTCAAAAACCTTAAAGTTGACTATCATGTGTTCTTGCATTTCTAACTTCTTAACTAGGTTCAATCTACTCTAGTCTAGGTGTGATATATAAATCTGGTGGAGTATGTCCTAGATTCAATCCACAATATTCCATCTCCAATACCTACAATCTGTTAATTGTAAATAGTGAGTCTACAACAATTTAATGAAGAAAAACCCCCAACACATAGTAATTTAAAAATAAAGTATAGGACACTTGCCAAACACTCAGATTTAAGTTCATCTTATCTATGTAACAATGAGAAGACTACCAAGGAACACTTTTGCTATTCTGAGTTCAAATGGCCTGAGACAATTCAAAGTAAAAGTCAAGTTTCCATAGCCTGGGATGATGCTTGTCTTACTGGTGGCAATACCCTTGTGTAATGGCTGCTTATGAAGCATTGTATTCACAAGTCTTAAAATGCACGTTTTTGTGATGGAACCAGTAAAAAAATTCTGAAGTGAGGCTCCCTCTCCAAGTCCTCTAATATGTATTATATACAAACCATAATCAGTGTATAAATAAGTATCTACCAAGCCAGTCAATTTTACATCTCATATGGATTAAATCTGATTTTATACTAGTAAAATGCACCATCAGGTAGACACGTCCCAACAAACTCAACAATCTGAGATCAATCCCCAAGACCCAACGGTAGGATAACAATGATAGGAGTAACAGAAATTAATGAGCAATGAGCCGATAAGCCAGAACAAAGAAGGACTTCTAATCAGCTTCTCTATGAAGTGTATGAGTCAGCCCTAGAAGTCTAGGTTGTTAGGTACACCTGAGTACTTTTCATAGCCTCCAGGTAGGTTCTGCTAGAAAGTCTCTAATAATACAGTTCTAATCTTCTCTTAAAATAGAGTTAAACAAGACAGAAACAATTTAACTTTCTTTCTCTTACTGTCGGGGTCAATGAGTCAGTACCGTTCTCCCCTCATCTCTCTGATGTGGTTTCTAGATATCCTGAACCACTAGGCACCATATAAGAGGTGCACTAAAAGTATTCAAATCACCTGAAACTGACACGTCATCAGATCACAACTATACATTTTCCTTTCATATTATAAAAAATGAGGCAGAGATAGGAGAATCAGTGATTTCTGAGGCCAATCTAGTCTACAGTGAATGGCAGGTCACCAAGACTTTAAAACAAAGCAAAGCAAAGCAAATTAACAAGAGAAAGGCACATCCAAATTTAGTAACTATTTAGCCTGTAAGTGAAAGACAAATTATTGCAGTACTTTTGACTGGCCACATCAACAGCTCCTTTTGGTTCCGGAAGGATTTTAGTTTGTCTCCTGCCTGTTGATAGGAAGCTCAACTTCTCATTTTAACACACTATACAAATTACATTATAAAAGCTGCCAACAGTCAATACTTAGTAAAAACTGACGGTGATCCAGAACACTGTTCCCTCCTATCCAATACAAACACATGCTAGGGGCTAGAGTGATTAAACTGTTCGCCTCAGTACAGTAAGACCTGACACAACGCATTTAATAAGGTAATAAACTATCAGCCTTATGAAATGAGCTTTAAGAATGAGGACAAAGCCATTCTTCCATTATTCTGTCTCTGGGGATCCAATTTCAAAAAAAAATATTACACACGTTATCCCATTAGATTACATACTGATTAACCTAAGAAAGTGCTACATTTATGCTCTTTAAAACCCAGGTTTAATGGCTACTGTACCTAAGGAGTACTCCTTTTAAAAAACGCTAAATACGTAGTAACAGTATAATTACAATGAAAAAAGAAAAGCAGCCACTCACTATAGAGACTCTTAGAATAAAAGATACAGAAGGACTTGGGCCAAGATTAGTATAAATAGACTTTATTGAAGTCAGTGCCTCTGTATGGAGACAGAAGATTGTGTCTACAGAAGCACAAGTTGTAACATTTCACAACTTCTAAAAGGAATGTCAACAATTACAACGATCATGCATACCATGGTCGATAATCACATTTTAGAAGCATTTTCAACCATTTCTAAAGAAATGCTTATAACATTGTTATATATAGAACTACTTTCAATAAACTGCAAAACATTGATCGACTTTTCCAGTATGAGCTACAGTGTCAACACAAAAGGGAGGCATAAATGTTTAATTTATGAAATCAGAATGGAATATTTACTGTAAAGAAAAATTAAAAAGCTTTCAAATAAAGGCCATTATTGAACCAACATGAAGAGCACAACTTGAACTTGACTTCATTCATCTTTTAAAGCTGTCCTCTGAATAACTTCAGTTCTAAGCATTGAATTCAGTACTGTGAATATTCCTTGGATTGAAGTTTGGCAATAATGCGGTCCAACTGTCTCTTTGCTTCACACTGTGGGAAATTGCTCATGTCATAATATTGAGGGGCAATTTTCACCAACCTGTCCAGAATGGGGGAGGGGGAAAGTTATGAAATCAAGATTTAAGTACTAGAGTTGCTAATAATTATACTGCTGCTGAATGACGACAAATGTTCAAATACAAATCAATGATAAAAGATTTAAAATCATATCTTTATTAACACAGTTTAAGAAATATCAGCTTAGCAAAAGTATAAACCTTCTGTAAACTTACCACCTTGGAAACAGGATCGGGATTAATTTTTCTAATACTTTATTTACATTAATATGAAAAGACAAAAGCTATTTAGTGTTTCATTTGCCTACACTTAAACCTGTATTTTAAAGGTTATGGTTTTGATAGTCAAATAACTCCATCTCATTATCAGTATTAAGAACTACAAATATAAAACTGTATATCTTATAAACTATACTGTTTTCCCTTGGCAAAACATAATAAAAGGGTAATGTTCTAAACAATTGAAGTGTCAAAAGCCATAAATCAGTAATGGATGGAAGCCGCAAAATAGTAAGTGAGACAAACCAACATAAATGGTTTCCTGTCCACTCTTGGCTGACATTCCCATAACTTATAAAAATGGTGGTGGTAGGGAAATCACAAGGGTACCATTTTGCTAAAAATTGAACAACCTGTCTTAATTACAATTTTTAGAAGCTAATATGCTAGGGAATAATTTGATATAATTTTTATCTTTACATAGGTCAAAAAACCCCTCAACATTTAATAAATAAAGACAAAATACTTAAACCAAGTAAAATATTAAAAAGACAAACATCTGCCAACAGAGACCACAAAATGGCACCAAGAAATTCCTGATGGTACTCAACTCCCTGCCCACACTAATATTCCCACTGTCCTCTCACCAGAACACTGACTTAAGAAACAAAAGAAAAAAACAAATCATACCATGTTAATCCTAGGTCCACGTACAAGAATATACACACCTAGCTGAGAAGTTCAAGCTATACAATGAGCAAGGATATGTCTACTAAGCATATTCTACCCACAACAAAATACTAAAATCAAAATTGAAGACAGTGTGCTTCCTTACCATTCTGGCTTGATATCTGTACATGTCCGGATATAATTCTTTGTCGTCAGCACAAACTCATTATAAAGCACCCATTCAGGCTTGTGATCAAGCACAGTAGAGGGATGCAACTGGACCACCTGGTTATCTTTCACAGTTAAATAATGCCCCGTTCGTTCTAAATGTGCCACCTGAAACAAAATAATTAGTGTTTACAGTGAAATACTAGGCAAACAGTATGTGGATATTTACATGAAAACTTAAAAATATTGAGTTTGTTTTACTGTGTGTGTGCATACATGCTCACATGCCAATTTGTGTACCACATATGTGGCTGCCTGAGAAGGTCAGAGAAAATGTTGGCTCCCTTAGAACTGGAATTACAGTTGGTTCTTAGAAGTTATGTGGGTGCTAAGAACTGAACCCAGGTCCTCCGGATGAGTAGTCAGTGCTCTCAACCACTCATTTCTATCTCAGGCATGTCTCGCACCACACACTAGCTACAAAGTAGACAAATATTACCACACTCATAACTAAGGTGAAGAAAAGAAATCTAAGCAAAAAGAAAGCAACAACCTATAAAGAAAAGAAAGGGGTAAGGAAAAAGCAGGGAAAGAAAGATCACATAATTCTTTCATATTTTCTTTTCCTAATTATACACTTATATTCATGATACCTAACAACTAATAATGCAGGACAAGAGTCTTTGCCATTCCCAACTCTACAACTCTGCATAGCACATGACTTAATGACAACTAGTAAATATATATAACGAATATATACTAGGTGTCAAGTACCACTTCAATTGTTGCTGCTTCTTAGAATAGGAGCTAACTAGGATACTACAGTTCTTAAATTTATCAGTCAAGTGTGCGTGCGTGCGTGCGTGCGTGCGTGCGTGTGCGTGTCAGAGAAAAAAACTAAGAAATACCAAGAAAAAGCTAGTCCATACTAGTATATAAATGTATGTATTAGAGGTCACCTGCCACCCCAGCATTTCAGAAGGCAAAGAACCATTGGAGTTTAAAGTCACCCTTTTGTGAGACATTCTCACAAAACCACCAATCCACTTTTTTTCTGATACTTTAATTCAAAGACAGATACTTTACAGGCATAATATGGAACCAAATGCATCCAGATTCCTTCTAGCTATTGAACACAAATGGCTTTAAGGCTAATGTAACTGGTTTAAGAAACATCCAAGGACAGAATAAAGAAGCATGAGAGATAAGTTTAAAGAGCAATTTCAACTCACGTAATGTATTTTGAATTTAACTAGCAGAATAGTTTCAAGCATCATTTTGATTTACCTGACCCTTCGATTTTTCAGGACCTACAGAAGTGGCTGAGCAGTGAATACTTGTTCCTCTTTCAAGAGACTCAGATTTAATTCCCAGCACCCACATGGTGATTCACAACCCACTCTAACTCCAATTTCAGAGTACCTGAAAACCTCTACCTGTACCAGGCATGCAAGTTATCCAGATATACAGGCAAAATACCCATACATAATAAAAATTTTAAAAACCTACTAAGGGTATTTATTTGCTTTTTTATTCGAATTCCAATGACCTCTAATACATACATTTAAATTAAATAACTTATAAAGAAAAATTCAGAATAGCTAAAGGACACTTGGATTTTACAGTGCTCCAAGTTAGTCATAAATACCAATAAGTACTGTGTACAAACACAAAGGCAATGTAGTTAGTTAAATGTGGAAACAGAGAATGGAGAGATGGCTCAATAGTTTAAGAGAGCTAGCTGTTCTTCCAGTGGACACGCACACACACACACTTAGGCAATACAGTCAATATATAAAATAATAATAATGTGGAGAAGTTTAAAGAGGAAAATAAACTGTAGACTTTTGGATTCATGCATTTAACAACTTCACTGGTGGTCTTTTAATACATAATACACTTTAAACTAAGACCAAGATTTTGAGAAACTTTAATAGATTTGTCAAAACTCAAGGGCTAACATTTATATTTGTACCTGAAATGGCCAAAGTATTATGTGTTACAACAAAGACTCCAGTTACAAAAGCTATGTACTTTAAAAATTATATCTTAACAAACAAAACTTCCAACTTAGCTAATTAAGGCACTAACTTTTACTCATTAGACATGATTCTGCATAAATAAGTCATCTAAAGAAACTAGACAAAACAGTAAGAACCAATTTTATACACTCTTAACTCAAACTAAACCAAAAGCAAATTCTACCTGGTCGTTTAACTACTTACTTGCATAAAATACCCAGTAACCAAAGCTTTTCTTATATTAATATAATAGTCCCTGCTTGTGAAATCAGTACTTCGACGAGGCAAATTAAATCTGTCCATAATTCTTGATAGCTGCTGGCGTACATTGTCTGCAGACATCAGGGACCGGTAGTTAATGAAGTTGTCATAACACCACTGAACAGATTCATGATCTAAAACGTAGGAGGGGAGGAAGGAAAAAGAGGGGACCATGAATCATCCACACAGGAGAAAATTTGAAAGGCAACTTTTTATTTAAAAAAAAAAAAAAAAAAAAAAAAAGGCTACAGCGCTGGAAAAATGGCTACGTGGTTAAGAGTGTGCCTTTCCCCAGAGAACCAGAGGTTGGTTCCTAGCACCCATGTTGCATGGCTCACACTGGGACACCTGCAGCTGCAGGTCCAGGGGAATCTGAAGCCTCTGGTCTCCTGGGGCACTTGCATTCACCCACAGACAAAAAGATAATAACAAAGACCCACAAATAACACAAAATCTTTAGTGAGAAAGATGTAAAACCTAAACAACAAAGAGAGAACATTTATATACATTTTCTCTAAATAATTATCAACTTTTTGTTTGTTTTTGGGTTTTTTTGTTTTTCGAGACAGGGTTTCTCTGTGTAGCCCTGGCCCTCCTGGAACTCACTTTGTAGACCAGGCTCGAACTCAAGAAATCTGCCTGCCTCTGCCTCCCGAGTGCTGGGATTAAAGGTGTGCACCACCACTGCCCAGCTAATTATCAACTTTTAAAAGAAAACAAGCAATAAACCTGGTTCAAATGAATTCAAAGAAACAGTTCTAAGGTTTCTGGCTAATCGATAGTAAAACAATGATTGTGAATCAATGGTTCTTAGCAAATTGATTTATTTACCTATAAACAGCCACCTGGCTGTTTCCAACAAAGGATTTATTAGACACTGGTAGATTCAGAGAACTTGGTAAAATGGCAGATTTTGCTCATTTTCAAAGAAATCACAGCCTTAGCTGATGAAAATAAAATACAACATTAATGAAGTGAACTTCAAACAAGTAGCATGATGCTCTCTAACTGCGCCTAAACTAGTCCTCCTCTACACCAAGATGCTAAATTCTGACTGCAGCAACCTTTGCGTCAGCAATTGACAAGCAAGATTTTGTTGTTATCTGTGTCTTCCAAGGATTATGAATAAGCATGCCAAGAATTAATAATTTTTACTACCTATTATCAAAAAGGTATTTCTCTACTGATTTCTTGAAAAACTTTCCAATTAGTATTATTCAACTCAAGAGCTCAAAAGGTACCAAATATATCAAAGGAAAAGAATCCTTTTGGAGTAGCCTATTCTTAGTGACAATCACACAGGAAAACTGCATCATCTGCTTCACAGATCTTTTGATACTGATAAAATTGAGAGGGTGGCAAAACTGAAAAAGTGTAAAAAAAGAAAGCATTAAAAACTAGAACCAGGGCTAGAGAGATGCCTCAGTGGTTAAGAGCACTGACTGTTCTTCCAGAGGTTCTGAGTTCAATTCCCAGCAACCACATGGTCGCTCATAACCATCTATTATGGGATCCTATGCCCTCTTCTGAAGACAGCTACAGTATATTCATATAGATAAATAAATCTTTAAAAAAAATGTAGAACTAGGTTGGTCTTCCTCGGCTACTCTAATAATATCTGTAGTATATTGTTTTGTGCTGGGGGATTCAAGCAACTGAAAAGTCCATCAAGTCTTAAACAGACTTAATGAGTACACAGGCTTATCATTTTACAGAATACACTGCCATTTTAGAATTAAGAGCAAACAGGAATATGAAATACATCTTCCAAATAAAGAATATGACCAAAAGCTGGGCAATGAAAATCTCTAAGGTGTTCATTTGCATACCATAATCAAGAGCAGCTTTTTAAAGTTTCCCAATCTTTAAAACTCAAGCATCAAAGACTAACAAGAGCTTGGTGTGGTTAAACACATCTCTTGTCCTAGCTACTCAGAAAGAACATATTACCCAAGTTTAATGTCTGCGTGGACAAATCAACTAACTAACCAACTGACCAATCAAATGATAATGTTAGTTAAGATACCATTATTTCTAAATTGATAAAAAACAAAAACAAAGAACTAAATGGGACAGAGAAAAATCTAAACTGATGCTTGCTAGTCAAGAGCTATTCTAAACATTCAAAGGCAAGTCACTTGTAGATTATTAGAATGAGGCCTCCCTACAAAGGTGTTACAAAATAACTGTAAACATTGTACAGATATTAAGATGTCATTTTTATTAACAAGACATCTTAGCTTCCCTGTATTTACAAGATAAAAAAATCTCAATAAATGGAACATGAAACATTCAAATAATAGTATGGTGATTTGAGAGTTTTGTTTTTAAAAACTGCATTTTGTTTTATTTTTTATTCTGTGTGTGAGCAGGTAAGCTACTGGGAGGCCCAAGTCGTCAGATGCTCTAGAATTAACAGTTGTAATCCAATGTGGGTGCTGGGAACTGAATTGAAAGGGGCCCCTAATCACTGAGTCATCTATCCAGCCCCAAAAGCTTGTATTTTAAAAGGTAGCAGTTCGTGAGTAAGACTGACTGTTCTACTTTGAAAGTATCTGTTCTATCACGTACCTTTACTGCCTCTGGTATAACACAAAGACACAAGAGTCACAGGTCTAAAACCCACCAAGGCTTACCACGCCCTTCCTAGTAACTAGAAGCATTTAATTAAAAACCATGCCTCTAGGGAATTAATATTACTTTCTAATTCATTTTCTACCTCTGGCTTCTGTTGCTAATACAATAAGCAGAGTAAGACATCTTTGGATATCAATTGTTTAATATTTTCACCAAACTCACCTACCCAAAAGTCAAAATACTTAAATACTACTAGTATATTTGAATTTCATAATTGCTTTGATATAAAATTAGAGAAATTTAATAACTAAGTGGGCAACTAATATCTTAATTTTATAGGTGAGAAACAATGCAAGTGAACTTCTACAGACCATTTGTAGTATGACTGAGAACAGGAACTCAAACCGAATGCTTGTTCAATTTGTTAGTTTTATTATAAAAATGATAGTGAAGATTACATGAAGTAATACAAAATTACTGAAAAAAATGACATTTGGAAATAAAATATGAAGCGTATCACAATTTCTTCTATGTTGGCAGTAAATTTATACAGATCTCATTTGTATCACTGTATTTTCTAAGTTTTCTTTCATTGTTCCTCTTTCCCTTGATTATAAACCTAAACAAATTTGAAAGAGTTGGCAATTCTACTTTAAATGCTAGTCAGGAGTTTTTCTAACGAACCTTGTCACAGATTATAAATGAAATTGAGATGAAAAAACATCTTCTACATTGCAAGTGACATTCAGACATAAGAGTACACCTTCAACCTAAGTTTACTTACTTTGTTTAAAAGCGTGGTAGACATTCAGCAGTGTCAGATGATCTCCATCTATGTGGGCAAATCTCATCTTGGCCTCATCTGCAGCTTTCTTGGCCTCCGTGGGGCGAACAAAACACTGTGGGACTAAACAAGGTTGGTATGGGCCCAACACAAACGCCCATATCGATGAGTCACGCATTCACAGATAGAGGAACAAGGCCTAGCTAGGTCAGTTCACAGAGCATAGGGCAGGGCAGGATGGCCTCCAACTGCATCTTGGACTGTTTACTACCTTGATTTGGTACATCACCTAACCACATCTGTAAGACAAGAGGGTTTCAAAGCTACAGAGTACCTGATTATTTTAACTAGATCTAAAAGTAGGCATCAAAACAGCTATTCTGAAGGCCATCAAATTACTAGAAAGCTCAACTTATTTCAAAAACCAGTGCTGATAGCTCTACCAATAACCAGAAGTATGGTATCAATAGCCTTTTAGTCAACTGTAAATTTTCAAAAGGCCATCCACTCAACCCACTGAATGGCTGTAGTTAGGAAGCTGTACTTGCCCACGGAGTAACTAAAACAACCAGTCTACTGCCACATTTCTATCAAAATTGTTTCCCTAAATCTGTGGCTATTACCAACTGGTGGGTATCACTATTAGCACCGGTAAGCAAAAGCATATGTAAACATTAAAAAAAAAAAAATTCAAGAAATCTTGGGTTTGATAATAGCAGTAGTGGTGGAAGGTTAAACCGCCTTAGAATTAAGAAAATTCCAGAAGGCTGGGATATTCAGTCTAATGTTGCAGCATTTTAATAATTAAAAAAAAATAATAAGTTACTAATGCCCCAAGTTTAAAAAATTTTGAATCAAGCATTGATATAAAAGTAAATCCAATATTAAAGAATTGACAATTAGTCTGAAACAAGTCAATATTTCAAGGGTCATCAAAATATTGAACTACAGTAGTTGTTTTTAGAGCCTCAAGATTAATTCACAAACTTACAAAATATGTGCTACATTATTTTGAAACATAACCTTCCTTAATTCACTTTAGCAATTCCATAGTTATAAAAAGCAGTATCAAAATAAATACTTAACAAGCTTGGGACTTTTCAATATATTTTGAAGCTCTTATAACCTTACTAATAAAAATCATGATCAGTTCAGATAGAAAATGGGAATAATCAACAATGAGATCAAACACAGCACCAAATTACTCTTTCGCATATAGTTCTCCCCTTTAAGATGCCAAAGTAGCCAAATAAAAGACACCAAAGCAATCACGGTAAGCATTGTAGGTCTTGCTAATGTAACTGAAGCAAGGTAACTCATAAAAGTACAGAAACAGCTCAGCTTCTAAACACTAACAGAACCTCAAACTAATGAGGAAAAAAGAAAAGAGGGAAAACGCTTCACAAGCTCTAACTGCTTTTTGTCCTGACTCTTCCTTCACTGCAATTTCAATTATAACACTGCTTAAAAATAAAACACTCTGTATGTTCATTCTCAACAGTGTAAAGACGACCACCAGCAAGCCCGAGCTTTCGCTAATTCCTACTACACATAAAACCAATATCTAGCTTGAGGAGTTCAATCTCACCACAATGGCCACTGTAAAGGACTAATATTCTAAACACAACAACAGCACTGTTTACTGTGTCTGATAATAAAAACCTACAGGAAAACAAATCCTAGCAAATAACACAAGCACACTATCTAATAATTCTTGCCCCTTTCTCTAAAAACTAAAGTCGCTGGGAGAAATACAACGGGCGAATATAACAAACATATAAGCAAGGCAGACAACAACCTACCACCACCTCTGCAAATGAGACAATTTATTAAAAGCATTGATACTGCCCTGCCCATCTGCTCTGAGTCTGATCAGTCATAACTCTGCAAGAAAACATTTAGCTACTTCTTAAGTAAAAGTCACACCATTAGAATATACCATACATCTGAACTATGCCATAATTTTATTTTTAGAAAACTCAATTATTAATTCCATATTTTTAAATTTATGGCAATAAGTAATCAAAACCAATAAACCACTCTGCAATTAAAAGTCAGTTCTTCCCAGTACTGACACTAGTAGTATACAGTACTATGATTACTTTTAGCTTAAAAAAAAAAAATCTTTTTGTTGCAGTATTTCTTCTCCTTTCTGGAAATCTAATTTCCAAGTTAAAGTTTATTGCCACTAAGAAAGAGCACTATTTTCTCAATGTAACATCTAATGTTTAAAAATTTTCAAGTTTATAAAAGAAGATTTCTTTAAGCAGGTGTTTTACTGCCATTGTAAAAGAACACCAAAATAAGTTTTTGACTTTAAGTCCCAAATTATACATTACTACTTCTTCTATGTGACACTAAATCGGAAACTCAGGTTTGTCACTGAATACACATAGATGTAGGAAAGGCTCAATTTAAATGTAACAAGGACTCAGTACTTTTAATAAACCATTAAAATGAAAATAATGGATCTAAAGAAAAAAATGCAGTTACAATTGCATTTATTCTTATTGCAATTTCTGTCTGTACTCAATAGAGCCAATGTTTTACTATATTTTGTGCATAAAACTTTACTTTTGTAAGAATTTTTACAAAGGTATTTAGGAAACAAACTAAATTCCTTAAATCTATCTGTAAAATCTATTACCATACTGAGTAGTAGTAGTAATGATGATAATAATAATGATAATGACAGTAATAATAATAGTAGCCAACAGAAGGGAAGTCCACCCAAACTCTGAAGAGCTGGGTTTTTGGTCCCTCTCCCTCTATTACCTGACAACATAGCAGTAATAGATAGGACCTCATTAGAACAGTTGTAGTCACAACTTGCAATAACCATTTTAGCGAGCTGTGGATCTAAAGGGAACTCTGCCATCATGGATCCCAATTCAGTCAGATCTCCATCATCATTTAAAGCAGCCAAATAATTCAAAAGTTCTAGGGCTCTCATCAGAGTTTCAGGAGCTAAGAGAAAAAGGCAATCTATTAGAAGAGTTGTCTTAAGTAAGCAAAAATATGACAAAGTGAAAACTATTATAAGCAATCTCATTTTTCATTCATTACTGGATCCAGTTCAGAACTGAAATTGTCATCAAATTCAATAATACAGATAAAGCAAACAATACCATACTAAAATGACTTTCAAGCCAGGCATTGTGGGAAATACCCATAACTCCTACATTTAGAAGCCAGAATCTTTAGGATATCTTTAGTAAGACTAAATTAAAGCCAGCAGACAATTATTTTTCCATTCCATTTTTATCTCATTCATTAACTGCCACCATCTTTTAAGTTTTAACACTACCCCATAAAACCAATTTTAGTGCAGAGTGGAAGCAAAAGGTAAGTGTACTTAATGCATATGTAATCTACAGAATTTAGAGGGAAACCTCTTCAGTTAGCAGAGCTGATAGAAGGCGCTGTTGTCAGTCATACCTGGTGGGTCCATAAAATCAAAGTGTACCAAGTCATCAATACCAAGCTTCTTCAGCTGCAACACAACCGATCCTAGGTTAGAGCGCAGGATCTCAGGATAGGTGTTGTCCTAATAAAAGGAAACGCGCATGTTATGGTCATCATACTCTCTGTCCTTGCCCCCTTACACCTCTTGCTTTGGCATTACATAACTTGTATGTAACTACCTCACAGGGGAAAAATACTTGAAATTATCCTAAAAGAAAAAAAAAAAACTCATAATTTTTTCAACTACTTCTATAATATTTAAGCTTTGGAGCTAGCCACCTCAACTCGAAATCTTAAATATAAATCAGATGTATCAATACGCAATACCATATATCATTTGGGGCAAAGTTAAGGCACTTAAGGCTCTAAAACAATGGTTCTTAGCCGCCTTAATGCTGCGGCCCTTTAATAGTTCCTCATGTTATAGTGACCCCCCAACCATTATTTTCATTGCTACTTCATAACTTTAATTTTGCTACTGCTATGAATTGTAGTATAAATATCCATGTTTTCTGATGGCCTTGGATGGAATCCCAAAAGAGATGGCAAATTACAGGTTGAGAACCACTGTTCAAAATGGTTAGCTGAAATAAAGGAAGTTCTGTTTCTTCAACTAGAATACTATGTTCAGTGTTCTAAATGCGCATGGTATAGCATTACTCCTTACCTGCATTTCTGTTTTATAAGCTTTCTCTGTATAAAGCCTGAAGCATTTCCCAGGTCTGGTCCGTCCAGCTCGACCCGCCCTTTGCTGAGCTGAAGCTTTACTAATGGCAGTCACCAGAAGAGACTCGACTCTGATTCTAGGATTATATACCTATTAGAATGCAAACAGTTTATGATTCTTAATTAAAACCAACACAACACTCGCAGGCCACAATTAATGTCAAATATCTGACAGTTTGCTGACCGTGACAATCAGCTTCCACACTGTTCATCTCATGGTCTACCTTTCTTTTAGGCATTCTGGCTACCATTCCAAGAGACTAGCATACATACATCTGTCTTTCTTAACTTAAATTTGGCTATGTTGTTTAGTAAAAAATTTTGCCTGTCCCCTACCCCAAGGAAAGACAAACAGACAGCAATTTAATATCTGTTCTTAAGAACAGGCAGTAAGTTAGTCACATGTATTCACTTTAATGAGAAATTTTTCTATTAATAATACACCTAAAGATTACAATGTAATAACTTATCTAAAACATGTTTGAACATTTTAGCAACTGTTCACTTAGAAGTAACTGGCTCCTTTCCCTAGAGGATTAAAGTATTCCAAAAGTATGCCAGGTGTACAAAATAAATTAATTCTGGACAAGTGGCTGATCTACATAAGCATGATCCACAATTTTCTATTACTACCACTTTTCTCCATACATGAGACCATATGCCTAAAACACCATCATTATACATAAAAGGACACAAAACTTTTATACTGGACCATGTGGAAAGTGTGGCCTAGATTACTGAACACAGCATTAATCCGACAGCGAGAGAGAACCCAGGTATCATGTTATACATTTGAAAATGAAACCCAAAATTAGAGAAGTAACCTGAAAAACTATTTTAGCTATTTGATGAGCAAGCATTTGGCACCCTCAGCCATAGCTACCTTTTGTTTTGCAAATCCAGGGTCAATTACAAACACCACACCGTCTATTGTCAAAGAGGTCTCTGCAATATTAGTTGACACCACCACCTGTTCAGAAATTAAGCAAAATTACCATGACTTAACTGCCACTACTACCATCACTAACAAAAGAAGTTTTAAACTAGTAAATAAGACAAACTAAAAGTGTAATATTAATCATTTCAATTTATCTGAAATAGCAATTCTTTTTCAATACATGATAATCAAGCACAGTGACTATACAAAAGGACATGTAGCATGGGCGTCAAAAGCCAAGGAATAAACACACACTACTAGGCAGAGTTTATAACACCTCTTAGATTGACTATCCCTTCAAAGTTCACAAAGCATGGATTCCAGTATTTCCAGGCAATATTTTCAAGGAAAATTTTACATATATAACACAAAGACACCAATAGTTTAAATAAAAGTGGCCAAGTGAACAAAATTAAATATATAAAAGCAAAAACCAAAAACTAACAAAACCAAGGTACAATCCAGTAAGAATTGGCAGATCATCACAATGAAATGTAAAAGGTTTAGGAACAAGAGTATGTAATTTAGCAAAAAAAAAAAAAAAAAAAATTACAGGGAATGATACTTGATGCATTTCACATACTATTATGATAGTCTATTCTAGAATTTGTACATTTTTCTTAGCTTTTAGAATGACCTCAGAAAGTAGTTTGAGAGGGCTCACTCAGCTTAGAGTGCTTGACTGGCAAGTCCAAAAAATTAAGTTTTGTCAAAGAAAAGAGGGGGCAGGGGAGACAAATTGGTTTTACTTGGGAAATGGCATTAAATACTTTTTCTACTAAAACAAAAGGAAATGGATGTTTCTTGATGGTGATGCTGACATTTGGTGACATGTATTCAAGAAGTTCACAGAGATGTATCAAAGTCTGCTCCCACATAGCCTTTGTAATTTGCAAGGTGAGGTTAGACACTGAAAGTGTAAATGACAAAGAAATGCTTTGAGATTTAAAATGGGGTTATCTTCTACTTGAAGATAAAAATAGCTTTTTAGTATAGGAGCTGAATGTTAGCCAAGGGTTTATACATAAGTACAACTATAGAAACACACAAGAACTGAGAGAACTTGTATTCATCCCCATTCGTTTACTTCGGGAAAAAAAAGAGCAATCTTTTAATTCAAAAAGCTTAAATTCAGTGTTAATGTTCACTAGTTTAGATAATATAGATTTCATATATAACTGGAAAATTACCCAAAATACTAGCAGAAAACCTTAGCATCTAGCAACAAGTATTTCAGAATTTTTTAATATAAAAATGTCTTTTACACTGGCCAACTTAAGAAAAACACTGATAAACAGCAGAAGTTATTTTCACTTTCTATAGATCACATATTTTATACAATCAATAATTAGAAGAAGGGAAACAAGGCCTAATAACACCAATGGTAAGAAGAGTAGAACCCACTGCACTATTCTTGTAAGTTTTGCTGTACTTGAACAAAGTTAACCAAGTATCAGAATAACTGTTAAGTGTCAATTTGCTTTTTAAAACTCCCCATACTAGACTAGTTATAGTTAACACAGGTTTGTGGGGAACAAGATTAGAGATCTGATATTTGAAATGCCATATAAATACCTAGAATCATGTACCTTTGACTTCTTCAGTAAAAAGATCATGGTTCTGAATGTATTTAAGACAGCAAAGCACGACAATTATTTTGTTATATTAAAAGTACATTTCACAGGGTTTTTCTAATATACAATGTGATAAAAGTTCACGATGTTACCAACTTTAAGGAATTACAAGTGAGTATCTATGCTAGAACATAAACACTGGTGTCACTTGATAATCAATTTTCAAGTAGCATACACCCTCTGGATATGAGGAATAGATGGAGGTTCACATTGTGCGCAAAAAGAGGAAATGGGTAGTGTAAACGTCACCATGCTTCTTAGAACAGGGCGTAACTTCAAACTTGGGAATTATATTTTTTTCCTAAAATTTAGTATTTGAAGATTATGATGCCCACAAGTAACACAAAGAAAACCAAAACTATGGAGCAGGGTTTCCTGCTTCAATTAGAAATACAAATACAGTTCCATGTCATAACTTTTAAGTATCTGTTGCTAGGCATATTTCAAATTCCTGGGTCTTCTGTTTGATAGTCACTGAAGTCTCTACCACAGAAAGGACAGGATTTTAAAGCCATAAAAAGTAGTAGTTTTAGGAACAAAAAGGGACAATTTTCACAATAGTTGTTAGAATGAAGCTTGTTTCCATAGATTTGACCACTAAATCTGAAAACAGCAGGTGCAGCTAGATCACACACACACACACACACACACATATGAATGAGCATACGCAAGAGACGGTTTACAGAGCTGTACTGCAACCTCAACCAGGTAAAGCAAGTAGTAAACCTGATCTGGATGTAGCAGCTCACCAGTCAATTAGGAACTAACCAGCAAAGTGATCCTCAAGTGGTCAAGGGATTTGCTTGGGGAAAGTAGGAATGTTAATGCATGTTCTGGACTATAACTTTGTAATATGTGTTCAAAATTAGCAAAGTGTTAAAATCTCAGGACTAGGAAACTCTCTTAAAGTACACTGCTGTAGTAGAAAATAAGCCCTCAGTCAGCTGGCATCAGTGTGAAAATTTTTAAGTTATCTGTAACTAAATAAAACCAATATTTAGTTCACTAACTGCTCTTCAAATAGAATTTAGGGAGCTTGGATTGCCCTGCTTGAATACTGTTTGTCCACAATAATTACCTAAATTAAGCTAATTTTCTTTTTTTTTTTAGCCACCAGAACATGAAGAATATTCCCCTCCAATTCAAAGACATTTATTAGCGTGTGTGGTTAACTATCTTTAAATAATGGGATCAATAACCCTCCTTTCAAAACCATGGAACCATCTCCACAAGGGCCATGTCCCATTTCACTGAGCAATTCGCATTTTGAGGCTTAACAGTAATTAGCTATAGCTTAGGCAACAGGATAAAAACCTATTTTTGCCTAGAATGGTGCCTCATACACGCTATTCCTACACTAAGAAAACTCAAGTAGAATGACTGTCAAGACCAGTCTAGACTAAGTTTTTCTTGTTTCTGTTTTTATATATTGCCGTAACTTTGAGCTTAGTGTAATAATTAAAAATAAATCATCACTGTAAAATGACAAATATACAAAATACAAATACTTTCACCACAAATTTAGTCCTTCAGGCTCTTCCTGGACAGCATACTAACTACCACAGAATATATGTCCTAAAGAATGCACTGATGGGAACTTTAACCCAATGAAGCGCTAAGTAGGTCAGAAACTAGCAAGAACCTTCTCAAGTTGAATTCATGCTCTGGTATTTTTCAACAGTGCAGTCTTATTTTCAAGTTTACTAAGACCTCAATTTTAACATCTTAACTTATGTTGAAAGTGGTACTGAGCACAGTGCCTCAGTTGGAGTACCCTTGCTCCCTCACCCAAGAAAACTACTATCCCTCTACCAAACAATATTAATATGAATCGTGCCTTCAAGGACTTCATGTATTTATTCAGTGTGATTAATGTCTCAGATTCTGTATAGAGCCAACATTTAACACTTGTCGACTTAAAATTCTATTCTCTTAGTCAACTCTAAGAAGGGGACAAAGCACAAACCTTAAAAAAAAAAGTCACTTAGTTTTGGACTGTCATATCTAACAGGAGAAAGACAATATTTGGCCAACTTTCCCTTCCTTGTTCAGATCATCCTAAATATTCTACCATCTGCTAAGAACAAGTCACCTCTGTGGGAGAAAGTAGTTCTTTTTCTTAAAGGGTACAAACAAAAGTGTAATTTAATACATTTTCCTTCTCTTCTGAAATACAGATTACTGGTGTGGCCAATCGCTCATCCCTGCTTTGGATGGCTGATGGCAGTGATTATGCGTTTCGTTGTTTTCTTTTGGGAGACAGGGTCTCACTATGCAGACCAAGCAAGGCTGCCTTGAATTGGTGCTAACTCCTTTTGTTTAGGCAGGTTCCATTCATAACCGAGGCTAGTTTTAAATTCTTTATCATCCTGCCTCTTCTGCCATAGACATGTACCATGGCATCTAGCTTCTAATTTATGAGTGACGGTATCTCATAGGTTTTCTACTGTTAATAATAAGGCTATAGAGAGTATTTAATGTTACCTTTCTTCCAATTGCTCCATTCTGTTTTTTTGGAGGTGGTGGCTCAAAAATGCGTTGTTGCTGCTGGGGTGGAAGTGTAGAATATAATGGAATGATTTTAATATCACCAACTTCAGGGCCCAAATCATCAACTTCACGCTTTATTCTCTTACAGGCCTCATCAATTTCCTACAAAATAAAAATGTTAAAAGAGTATGAAAACAAAACTCATCTTCATATGCATTCCATTCAACACGTCTATAATCTGCCTTCATTTCATGGATAACCTATTTCAAACTTGGTAACCAAAATTAAATTTCAGTGTGATTTTGAAACAACCAAAGAAATTTTGATTTCTGTATTGAGCCAAATATGTAAATACCATATTTGCATTCCATACCCCTTTTCTTGAAGACTCAGACATCCTAATTAATTCTCAACAAATTTTATTAAAATTGAAATTTCTCACCCAGGAATATTTAACTGCACCCATAACCTTTTCATTTTCACAATCTAAAAGAAACTGATGTGTTAGATATTTAAAATACAGCAATTAGGCTTTAATGTCACATATCACTAATGCAATTATATGGAAGAATTGCTTCATTGTGCCTAATAAGAACAAGCACCTTTACAGTATCAACATAGATATTTCATAAGTATGTGACACAAATGCCTTAGAGCCACTTCAGAATATTCTCCACCATGGCAAACTAATCCAATGCATTTGTATTAAATACAAATTTAAAGAAAGACACAATAAATGCATTTGGGAAAGGAGCAGCAGCTCTGGAGGCAGCAAATGGATTTAAAAAGGAAGGTGGATGGTGGACAATAAATGTTTGCTGAAGCAATTAAACTTGAAAATAGATTAAACAATTAATAAACAATCTTTCATGCATTAACTAGACAGCTACAGTAACAAGTTGTTTACTCAAAGAATATCATCAAGAGAAATAAAAGGATTTTTCAGGTAAATTGGTTTTGTATCAAACTAGGTCTCCTGATAATGATTTTAAACCGACATAGTTTCTGTGCCAAATATAAATTTGGGGCTAGAGAGGTGGCTTACTGTTAAGAGAACTACTGCTCTTCCAGAGGACCAGGGTTCAAATCCCAGCATCCACATGGAAGCTCACAACTGTCTGTAACTCCAAGATCTGGCACACTCACATAGACATACATGTAGGCAAAACACCAATGCACATAAAATAAAGGTAAACAAAAAAAATTTTTTGAGGTTGGCCAGCAGTTACTGGCTATTCCTAGCACCAATATGGTAGCTCACACCCACCTGCTCTGCTCTGGCCCTGAGAACACAAGGTACACATCTGATGCATGCGTACACACAAAATTTAAAAAGAAAACTTTAAAAAATATAAAATTCTTGGATAGAATAATAACCCTTTTTGCCAACTAAAAAATAGCAAATTTCTTAAGGTTGTTTGATAGAAGGAAATTACTCTTAAGAATCCAAAGTTTGTTTTGAGATCAAGTTTCTAGAAAATGAAAAATCAATGCTATTTATTTGAAAAAAAGAAAAAAAGTAAAGTCTTTTTAAGAAAAAGATGGCTTTTAAATGCTCTACATAGATGAGAATGCCCCTGCTGGCATGTAAACATGGAGCTAAGATCCCTATCAGAGTGAAAAAATTTAAATAAAGAAAATTAGACTCCTAATATTTCAGATTTGCTTATCCCAGCACACATTAACAGATAACTGATAAGCCTAACGTCTACATTTCATGTACTAAGAAAGACTTTTAACATAATAAATCTATGCAAAACAAACCAGCTGAAAGTCTTCAAACTCAAAACATATCTAGAGTTCACAACTATAATTTTACTTCATTTCACAACATGCCAGCACACAGCTGAAAACAGGAGGCTTCCTGCCTTCCTTTCCCCAATGAATGAGATGAATTACACTAAGCTGACTCAGAAAAAAAGCCCGTTTGGTTCTCTCCATGAGATCAGCTGAAACTTCTAACACCTTTCAAATATGCCTCGTCAGAGTAGATTAAGTTAAGAGGAAGTGAGAAGCTGTAGAGACCAAACACAAGAGGACAAAATGAATACCAAACATTAGCTTCAACAGTTAAGAGCATGAATGTTGTTCACATGCTATTAGAGAAGCAATTAGTTAACTCTTTCAGAAGTTTTATAAAAAAATTTCCATTTTAACTTCATAAAAAGGCTGAGTAGTATCAAAAGAGGGAAGACCAGAAATCTGTATTTTCAACACATCCTTAGCTCACGGAAGAACTAAGGGAGTGTATCTCCACAGGAAGATAATTTACTAATTGGCAATATCTAAATGTCTTTGCTGGTTTTGCCTAAAAAGTATTGCTGCATCTAATATTTGGAAAGGTTGGGATGCTGATAAATGTTCAACAATGTACAGGAATCTGAGAACACAAAAATTTCAAACTCACACTATAAATAGTATTTTAAGAAAACCATGTCCAAAGACACAAATCATAAGGACAATTTCAAAAACAAACCAAGGGAGGGGGGGACAAAACAAACAAACAAACAAAAAAAAAAAAAACAAAAACAAAAAAAAACTACCACCAGAAAACCAGGGATTTAAAAAATTATCCCAAATTCATAGCTCTTAACTGAGTGGCATCTGCCAAAATATCACCTAGTTAGCAGTTCTATAGGAGTTGGACACAACAAAAAGAAAAGGTTTTGGTGCAGTGAGGCATGCCTTCGGTTTGCATGAGATTAGAGCAATTTTCCACAACACAGTTTAGGTGCAGTTATCTATCACAGTGAGGATCTTTTGGACTAAAACACTTCTCTGGAATGCGACCCTACATCTTTAATGACGCAAGGAGCTTGCAGATACTCTTATTTCCCCACAAACTTCACTTACTTCAAAAAACATTAAACAGAAACCAGAACTTGTTTTAACAAATTCTCTTCCTTTAGACCAGAAATCTACTGAGCATACTCAAGACAGACATTCTAGAATAGGACTCAGACCTTCTACTGTAAAGGTACCCATATATTTAAAGGAATTTACAACCATCTACGATTTCAATTGTATACTTTTCTTCAACCTTTAAATATGAGCATCAAAAAAAGAAGTGGTTAAATATTGCCTATATTCAAACAATTACACTTAAAACCTGAAGGACTGAGATGAGAAAAATATAGCCAGCCTCGGTCATGTAAGTTTAGAGTTGCTAGCTAATGGACATTTCTACACAAAAATTACATAAAGCAAATGATACCTCTTGACCAGTCAAGAAAAGAAGAAGGTCTCCTTCCTCCTCTTCACACATATGTATTTGGATCACTGTCCGAATTGCTGCTTCAAGATAATCTCTCTCTGGTTCTGGAGTATAAAAAATCTCAACAGGATGTGTTCGGCCAGGAATAGTTAAGAGAGGACAGTTATCAAAGTAAATCTGGAATTTCCCAGCATCTAGGGTAGCACTCATAACTATAACCTGTAGGAGGAAAACAGAAAATTACTCCAAAGATTCCTAGATAATCTCAAAGAAAGAAAAAGTAGTTACTGTTCTTTAAGTATATATTATCAGCTATAAAGACAGATTTGAAGGCTGGGCTTGATGGTATGTCATCATTAATCCCAGAACAGAACTAGGGAGGCATAGGCAGGCACATCTGAGTTCAAGAAAGCCCGAGCTACATAGTGAGACCTTGTCTTACCACCAGCCCTAGGAAAAAAAGACAGTCTTTAAAGAAACATTAAAAATAAAATCCAGGCTGTATAGTGGCACACACATTAAACCCTAACACTCAAAAAGAGGTAGAAATAGGTGGATCACTGTGTGAAATAGGTGGATCACTGTGTGAGTTCAAGAATCACCCAGAGTTAGAAAGCAAAATCCTGTTTTAAAAAAAACAAAAATAAAACATAGTAAGGAATAAAGTGCAGTTGAGTTATTTACATTTTAAAATACTAGAATATGTGATAAATAAACAATGCATAGGTCTATGTAAGGGATACACTCGTTCTCACTATGTAAGTAAAGAGTTAATACGGAATATGTAATGATACAATTCTATTTTATTGATGTAATTAATACATTGCAATATTAATAAAATTCAATAGACCAAATAGGAATTTGCCTTAAATTAAGCACAGCTATTTTCAAAATCTAAAAAAATCTGGTCTTTAGGTTGGCTGGCCAGCAAGGCACAGAAATTTGCACTTATCTACCTCCCTGGCCTTGGGTGCTACCACACTCACACAAGACTGTAAGCAAGCTGGGTGTGGTGACATAGGCCTTTAATTCCATCACTTGGAAGGCATAGGCAGGGGAATCTCTTCAAGTTCAAAGCCAGCCTGGTCAACAAAGCAAATCCAGGAGAGCCAGGGCTAGCAATTAGAGAAACCAATCTCAAAAAGCAATCAAACAAAAAAAGCAAGTGTTTCTTTGGGGCTAATGGTCTTATGTATTTCTACCATGTTATACTGGGGAATTTAATACCTCTGGCTTCTGAAAGCACCCACAGTTATGTGCACATTCCTGCACATGCATATCTAAGCACACACTTAAAAAGTTGGGCTGGTGAGATGGCTCAGAGGTTAAGAGCACCAACTGCTCTTCCAGAGGTTATGAGTTCAAATCCCAGCAACCACATGTTGGCTTCACAACGTCTATAATGAGAAACAAATAAAGAACCTATGGGCCAGAGTGAGCGGAGCTGGAGTGAGCAGGGCCGGAGAAAGGGAAGGGGGAAAAATTAAAAAGTTACTTCTTCACCTTTAAATCTGATCTCTGTCTTACAACTTCCTTTAGAACACCCATGAGAATATCTGTAGCCAATGTTCTTTCATGGGCCTCATCAAGAATTATCACACCATAACGCTCCAGAAGGGGATCGTTCATGGCTTCACGAAGTAGCATCCCGTCAGTCATATACCTATAATCACAAAGACAACATTGGTCAAAATCATCTATGTAATTTTAAAACTATCCTAACATAAGCAAAAATTATAAAAATTAAGCTTCCAAATAGTTTAAAGAGACTAAAAGGTTGTATTATCATAAAATCTTACCAAATACTACAATATATGAGAAATATAATACAACACCCAATCACAGTTGATGTAGATAGAATGATCACATGATTTCACACAAATGCTAAAATTTGGTCACTTAAATGCTTAAAAAAAATTCCTGAAAAATAACAAACAACAACAACAAAACACATTTAAAACAAGCCAATAAACAAACCATTTTAAGTTGTTTCATGCCATCACACTACTAAAATATTACTACATGCAAAATGTAAATTTTGGGAGTAAAAATGAAACCCTATTTTTTAAGGCAATAATGTAACACAGCTAACAGCACACAAGTCTACTAGCTCCCATTAACACCAAAAATGAAATGACCTAAAGGACAAAATGATTTCATTCATAAAGGCTCTGAGAATAGACTGCATCAGCACCGTGAGAATACTGATACTTGGGTGTAAAATCAAAAGCAAATGACATCAAACTGAATGATGACTCAAAAAAGAAAAAAAACCAGGCTTCGAACGGCTTCAGAGAAGGCAGTTAATATGGAATCCAACCAGTACAGAAGAGTATCAGATCAAGGGTGGTTTGTAAAAGATTGTTAAGGTCACTGTCCATTCCATTCTGGCCAGTGCTGTCACTAATACAGAACAGATTCTTAAGTTTGGCACAGTATGCCTTAAGACGCTAACGCCACAGTTCATGGTCAGTTAAATAAAAGCCAATTATTGTACTTAAAATTTTAAGTGACATAACAAAAATCCAAAGCCACTATTTACAACCTAATTTTGGTTCTTTGTCCTGTAATCTAACCATACCTAATCTTTCATAAATCAACTTAACTTCAGTTTATACCATCTCTTGAAGCAGTTCAGCAGACAACATAGTGAACCCCTCTTTATTTACTCTAAGAGTAATTCTAAATTTTTTAAAACATTTGGCACACAAGTACATCTTCACTATTTTTATATGCATGTGAGTCGATTTTGGGGCAAGGACTTACTTATATAGCTCTGGCTGACTTGGACTCCTGAGTGCTGGCAAGAGTCATCATACCTGGTCCCTATTTATATAGCTTGTGTTTCTACACTGTTCTTTTCAAAATAAACCATCACTATTTCTGGAATCAACTCTAAGATTTTATTTTAAGAACATAAAAGAAAAATAACTGTAAATAAAACAATGTCATAACAAACCAGCCTGGTAGCTGATAAGCCACACTATGGCTTCTTGATGCCTTGAAATTTTTCTCTTTTTGGGGGCATTGTGCAATAATTATTTTCAGATGAGCTGCTGACACGAGCTAGGCAATCCAGTAAATGCCTTAAGTACACAAAACTCTTGGTTTAATTTTTAGGGGGACATGAAAGAAGTGGTTCTTATTTCAACAATATTTGCTCAAATACCTATTACACCTCAGAACTGTTTCTACACATTTCTGGACTATCAATTGCTAGTCTTTCAATAAGAAACCCTGTATTTCTGAAAGTATTTTAATTAGCATATTAATTCTGTTATTTCAAAAAAATCACTATATATTTAAAATGATGATACACAAAACTAGATCAATATCAAATATTCACAGAAAATGACAAACACCAAACTCCTATCAATTACAAGACTTCAACTGATTCTAAGATGTACCTCAATTTATAAGAAAGTTTCAAAGCTAGCATATTACAAGTAACTTGAACAGGCTTCCAATCATAATTATTTAATAAAATAAACACAAAGCCAAAATTGTTGAATAGCCCTAACCTAGCTTGTTTGTTTCAACAAATATATACAAATAACATAGACCAATAAACTATATATAAGCTATTCCTAACTAATGAGAGATAATAAAAACAAACTGGGTGTGCCAATGAAGGTGTTTCCAGAAACTTTAAAGTGGGGAGGGGGGAGGACCCACTCAAGATGTGGATGCAAATATGCCATAGGCTGAAGTCCTAGACTAGAAACCACCTGAGTGTTACTTCTGCTTCTCCACTGCAGACAGATTATGATCAGCCTCCTCACACTTCTAACCACTATGCACTCTTTTTCATGATGTATCCCACCACTTCTTAAAGGTAAGCCCAAATAAGCTTTTCCCTTTATATTGTTTGTCTGGTTTATGGTCACAGCAAAGAGAAAAAAAAACCAAATACATACACTGATATACGAACACAAACAAGTTTATAGAATGCAATTCTTTAAATTATACAGAACTGAGATTTCTGAAAGACACTGTCATCTTTGAATATGGTGTCCTTGCAGGACTTGTTTCAGTACACAAGCATCTGTGTGAATTCTGAAGTCTTTAATATAAATTAGCCTAGTATTTTCATGTAACTCTGAACATTTTCCTACATATTTTAATTTCTAGATTTACAAAAAATAACAGAATGCCAATCTTTTTTTTTATTTTTTGGTTTTTCGAGACAGGGTTTTTCCGTGTTTTTTCTTGGCTGTCCTGGAACTTACTCTGTAGACCAGGCTGGCCTCGAACTCAGAAATCCACCTGCCTCTGCCTCCCAAGTACTGGGATTAAAGGCGTGCGCCACCACGCCCAGCCAGAATGCCAATCTTACATCAAGTTTACAGTTTAGGAAAGAAAAACCAAGTTTTTCTCCCAGATTATTTTTAATTTTTATTTTCACAAATGCAAACCCAACATGTCAACTTTATTTTTATATTCTTTATTATACAGCAGCTAGCTATTGAAAAAACTCTGGATGACAACAATTCACACAACAAAACAAAAACGGCTTTCATTTAGCAGAAACAGATCTATAATAAAGACAGTCCCCAAATCGTGGGTAGTTGTTCAACTTTACCGTAGCTTATCTATGTATTAAAACATAGGACTTCTGATAGGCTAACTTAAAATACTTACAGGATTAAATAAAAACTTCAAGCAAGCCTTAAAATATGAATAAAAGTTTTACAAGGAGATAGTCATTAAATTTTTAATATTTAATAATACTGAAACTCTTTATAAACAGTCTATAGTCCCTGGTTATGTTATAGATATATCCAACAAACAACGTTTGGATAGTTGATAATCTCAGTGTCTACATATATATATCCAGAACCTATCAATTATTTCCATTATAAACTGGTCACTCGAAATGATCTTTAAGTCTTCAGAAGAATTTTTTATCTTAATAACAGGTAACATTACCACTTTTCAAGGTAGCTCAGTATATCAAAAAATATTTCTTGGTAATTTTCACAGGATCACGTTCAATCTGACAAGAATAAATTCAACAGAGGTGGGGGGGGGGGATGGGGATGGCTCAGCTGTTAAAAACACTGACTGCCCTTCCAGAGGTTCTGAATTCAATTCCCAGCAAGCACATGGTGGCTCACAACCACCTGTAATGGGATCTGATGCCCTCATGTGGTGTGTCTGAACACAGAGACAGTGTATTCATATAAACTGAAATAATAAAGCTTTCCATAAAAAAAAGCTTTAAAAAAAAGAATAACTAACAACAGTAAATCAAATTATCAGTTATAGTGAGAAATACTAGATTTGTGCTCATCTAAAAATGAAATATACAATATTTTAAATACCTTAATGTTCTAATAAAACAAAGCAAAAACCAGGAGGAAACATCAAAGCCCTTTGTGGCATATATACATACATACACATTCATCCTTGGCTGAAATGCTTAGCCCAGACACACCCAAACACACAACTGTTTTGTTATGTCTTGTATATTTAGCCTATGCTTCAAATTTAAGACATCTAATCAAGAAAAAGCCTTAAAATTTAATAACTGCAAACAAACAAAAACCAAATTATTTTTACATACTTTCACAACTCCCAGCTCTAAAGGCAATAAATACTTTGTACACTTTGACCAGAATGACAGAAAGCTGAGTTGTACTTTCTATCCAGTATTTTCTCCAACAGTAGCTGTGCAAACAAAGCAAGTCTTCAAAGCGAGCCTTCTACAAGTGTTTTTTTTGCAAGTGCATAAATATTAGAAATAAGTAGATAATCAAGTTAGCTTACACTGATAAAAGTCAACCTAATTCTATTTGCAGGGTGCAAAAAGCATTTCCCTTGTAAACCTAAGGACCTGAGTTCATGCTAATGATTAGAAAAACCAACTTCTGACCTCTAAAAGCAGCACAGCACATTGCCAGCACACAGATTAAAAAGAAAGGAAAAAAAAGAAAGAATTCCACTTGAAAAGTAACGATATTTCAGTCACGTGCTTAAATATTCAACTAACCAATTATTCTTTACTCTCCAGCCTTAGAACACAAAGATCAAACTAAACCAGTTAGCTTACACACTATACTTCAATAAGAATGGCGCTTACTACTATAAATTACTTTTAAATTGTACAATTGTGGCTTAAAGTAGTAGCAGACATGTAAAAACCTCTTATCTCAAGCCCTAAGCTTATTTGCCTACATTCATTCCACAATGACAAACATCAAATTTTAATTCATGCTAACACTCCACAACTGCATTTCAATTATTGTGTTACATAGAACTGCTTTCTTAAGGTCCTTTTAAATTAATTTAGCTAATAGACACCAGTTACTTTCCTATTATTGTGAGAAGACACCAAGACCAAGGCAACTTTTTTGGAGGTTTGTTTTCAGTTTCAGAGGGTGAGTCCTTGAACAGGGAGGATGGCAGCAGGAAAGGTACTGAAGCAGTAGCTCAAATCTTACCTTGCTATCACTTGGAAGCTGGGGAGACAGAAACAGACAATGGCCCACCCACCCTATTGACACATCTCCAAGAAGACTCCTTGGAGGAGTCCTTCCCAAACAGTTCAACTGGGAACCAAGCGCTCAAATATTTGATCCCATGGAAGCCATTTTCATTCAAACTAAAGCTGGTTAGTAAGATCCTATGATGTATCAAGCTAGAAATGTACTACTACCACTACCACCAGCAAAGCCATGTTGACTACACACTATTAATCTGAGTGTCAGTATATCACGACTGTACACAGATCAACATACTCAGAATCCTTGAGGCAGTTATCAGCCCTTTTCCTCTGAAAACTTGCAACTAATTATCACACTAATAACAAGGCTGAGACCCAACTCAAGACCCTAGGATAGAGGGAATCATCGTGGTACTCAAATTCCCCATCTGTTAAGTCACTGTGCCCTGTTGGCTATTGCTCCAGACTCTTACACAGTTCTTACACAGTTAGCACTTCAGTATTAAATTTGCCAGGCACTACTACATCACAATCCTCTGGGTACCAACCTTAAATGTTCCCTACCACCAAGAGCCTTACTGAACAGTGTTTCTATTTTGCTTGGTAGATCTTTTGACTTCTTTCATGTTCTTGCCTATGAAGAATGCCTACCTTTATATTAAAACAATTCTATAAATTTTTTTTACCTAGATTGGATAAAAATACTTTTTGTTACCAATGTATTTCCTTCAGGGTTTACATGTGACAGTTTATACAATGAAGTTCAAGTCTGTTATTCATTTTCCCTCTCATATTTCAACCGTGGCTTCCTGTCTTTACCTTTTCTTGGCTTCCTTGCAGCTTAACCTCAAATTACATAAGAGATAAAATTCTCAGTAGAGTATCAGAACAAACTCAGATCCCTCCAAAATCAATACTTTGTTTTATATACCAACTCCAAACGGAGTCTCCTTTAAAATCCCCAAACTAAAGTTAATCAGATAACCAATAAAGATTGAGAATGAAAAGGAAATTACATAAATCAGTAGATTGCCATGCTCTGCTTCAACAGAACCTTAAAAGATCTCAGAGAAAGGCCCTTTATTGAAATCTTCCCCTTTTCATAATTTTGCTAAACCTTCTTCAAGATTCTTGTCGTCACAAGCTACACACTCCTCTATTGCCCATCTGACTTCCTCATAAGTGGAAGAACCCACCAAGCTCCCATACAAGGCAGGCATAGGAAACAGACTCAAATTCTCTCCCAAATTTTTAGCTCCACTAAGCAAGACAGATTTAAAATGCCACCTTTGATCTTATACTGTGTCCATAATTTAGTTCTTTAATAACTTAAGAGTAATCTGGCATAGAAATGCTTATGTAAGTTTGTTCAATGCTTGAAAAGTTTTATTAAAGACAAAATAACTGTGGTACTTTCTCAAGCAAAAAACTTAACTGTTCCACATGGTCAGGAAGCTCAGGTAGAACTCAGTTCTAGACAATCCTAATTTCTAAAGCAAAAACCAGGACAGGAAGGACGATAGAGACCCTATCTCAAAACAGCATGCACACACACAATAGAGAGAACCATAAGTTGTTCTGATACATACTCACACATGTGCAACGGGCCATGCTCAAACCTACTGGGGGGGGGGGGCACATTATCCCATAAGCCTGGAATTCTTTCACCCTATACCTGAATCTTTCTATTTGCTTCTACTGGATCTTGGACTGAAAACGTCTATTGGATCTTGGACTGAAAACGTCGACAAGACTGAAATAGAGCTCACTGGTAAAAATCACTTGCCTCACAAGCGTTAAGGTCCTGGGTTAGACTCCACAACACCACCAAGAACCAAACCAGTTTCTCCATCAATTGTGATTCCTTAAGTTATTCTTCCATATAAACATGTTCTGCTTCAGATATCTGAAACTTTGTATTTATATTTGCTCTTGAGCGATATAAACCAGATTAATTTCTTACTACTATATTGTTCAATACATAAAGCACTGTTTAATGGCTAAAGTACTATTTCTTGGTAAATAGCTGGATTTCCTCAATATCAAGCTACTTCTATTGTGCAGCTGGAGGAAAACGTCTTATCACCTCAACAACCAGTAATAACTGCTACAAACTCAACTCCAAAGTATTTTTCCTACAGATATGAATATCAAACTGTTCCCTTTCAAAGTCATCTGTTCCCTGAAAATAAACTGAGAAATGTTCTAAGATTTGTTACAATTCATACTAAGTTCTTCAATCCATAGCAGTAGTATTATATATCAATGTCATCTTCTAAACATCACGATGAATCATGACTGTCACAATGGCATTTATCCTTAACCCACTAGTTTTCAAACTGGACTGTTTCTTTGGCTTCCTTGATACTATGTCTGATTTTTTTTCTCATAAGTTTCATGTTGACTAATTTGTACAAGATAAAATCCTCTGCAAACAGCACAATATCTAATGTAGAATGTAATGGGTCTCAAACATTGAAAATATATTATGGGTAGTATGTAGGACTAATTTTAAAGACACACAAATGTAGCCTCATACTGTCTAAATTCTGAGATACTCAAGAAAAATCTTTAAAATTCAGTCTTCTCTACTATCCTTCTGTATTAAAAGTTCCTTTGACTATTTGATGAATATGCAAACACTTTAATTTCTAGAGAGAAAAATAGCTAATGCAGGGTAAAGACCTGTCTATGCACACATTCTTCCTACTCAGACACAACTGACCTTCATGTTAAGGCTTTAACAATTTTGACTATCTGGGTTCTCAGTGAGTTAATGCAAATATATCCAGGTACTTTCACAACACTTCTTAATGAAGCAGTCCTATCAATTAAAACTGCCACTAGCACACTTCCTACTAAGAGTTGCATTACAATTTTTCTCTCCTTGAAGAAAATAAAAAATATACCCATTCCCAATTCAATTAACAATACCAGGTTAGTTTTAATGGATAGTGTGCAGATTGTAGAATAGCAATAAGCTTACCTTATCTAGAATAATTTTTAAAGCTTAATAACAATTTCTGAGAACTGAAGAAAATATGATAGTGTCAAATATACTTTCACTGTGAACTAGCGCACCTGTTTGTTACTCTTTATAAACAGACTGAGTCTTTGACAAGATTCATCTTTTGAAAGTCTATCCTTCCTCTACTTTCTATCACACACGCTATTAATATGGCTTGTAACTTTCTCAAAAATCCAAACTGTTTTAATCCCCTTAACTGTAGCTTATTTAGAAAAATTTGGTACATAGTCAAATGTTGAAAAGATACCCCTTTTAAAGATAAGCAAAAAAAAAAAAAAAAAATTGTCCTTTATTTTCAAGTCCTTGATAACTGCATCTTACAGATTTTTAAGAGTGGACTTTATGCCGGGCATGGTGGCGCACACCTTTAATCCCAGCACTTGGGAGGTAGAGGAGGTGGATTTCTGAGTTCAAGGCCAGCCTGGTCTACAGAGTGAGTTCCAGGACAGCCAGGGCTACACAGAGAAACCCTGTCTCAGAAAGAAGAGAAGAAAAGAGGAAGAGGAGGAGGAGGAGGAGGAGGAGGAGGAGGGGAGGTGGGGGAGGGGGAGAGGGAGGGAGGGAGAAAGAAAGGAGAAAAACATAAGCAGATTATATTAAAAATTATGAAGTTCAAATGAAATGCACCCAAGAAACTTTATTTTTTTAAAGACGGGGTTTCTCTGCATAGTCCTGGAACTCTCTCTATAGACCAGGCTGGCCCTGAACTCAGACATCTGCCTGCCTCTGCCTCCCGAGTGCTGGGATTAAAGGTGTGTGCCACCACTGCCCAGAAAGAACTATTTTTTAAAAAGTGAAATATTAGCTAAAAAATGACAGATCAATGCTCAATACAGATGAATCAAAAGACTGAAGATGGTGGATATAGAATCTCATACTATGCTACTATACCATTTTTGCTACTCCAATCAATCTCATTTATCATCTTATAGGGCATATCCACACCACAGGTTCAAGTCACTGACCATGCATTCCAAGTTGTTTTTACAACTGAAAACTGCACTGTGACCAAGTTATTTCTAAAAGTGACTAAATGTCTATAATGTGGATACATAAAATCAGCAGGAGAAAGTAAGATTTGTTAGACAACAAATTCACTACTTTAGCAGAATGTTAATTCTAAAACACAGAAAACGATTATGTAAATAAGCTACAAGACTCAAAATGGTCAAGAGCACAGCAGGTATAAAGAAGTAGGACCTTGAAATAGTATAACCACGTTATTACAGAACAAGATTCCCCCATGAGCTCACACAGAGCAAGAACTACACAATTTCCCTTACCCATAAATAAATCATATCCCACTCACATAGCATTTGTCCTGAAAGTAATTTTACTAACATTTTTACCCTTTATCACCTTTTATGATATTTGTAACATTTCACAGATGATATAGCACCACATAACTGAAACAGAATATCTATTGAAGAGCATTACCACCAAGAAAAAACACTAATTAGTCATCGCCTAGCATGTCCACTTCATTGTATTTTAAAACTGGTAATTCCATTAGTAAAACTCCTTAACTAATGGAAGAAAAAAAAAACTATGACTAGAGTAGTATCCATTTTAAAGATAGAGTACTTACTTAAGAATGGTTTTTGCACTACTGCAGTCTTCAAATCGAATGGAGTATCCAACTTCCTGGCCTAACATCACGTCCATCTCATCAGCAACTCTCTGAGCCACACTCATTGCAGCCACTCTCCTGGGCTGTGTACAGGCGACTCCTCTTTTGGGTCCTGGCAAGGATCGCATATACTCCACACACCACTGTGGTATCTATGAAATAATTTCACATTTAAATTATTTGTACTCTGCCTGCATACAAACTATCTGTATCTAATATTATATTTTATTCTAATTATTTAAGGCAAAATTCAATTATGCAAAGAAGTTATGACTCCAGTTACAATAACATGAGCCCTGTAAGCCAGAAGGGATCATACACAACACAGATGTAACCTAATCACACTCTGGGAAGACAAGGTCAGCTCAGACTATGCTCAATATGCTCTACAGAACAGCTCGTACCATTAGTATTTTCTAAGCATCAGAAGAAACATCCAATTTAAATTCGATCCTTTAAATATAGCAATGTGCACTTTTGAAAACCACACTTTTAATTATAAAAATGTAGGCACGAGTATATAAACTGCAAGCCATCAAAAGGTCATCCTAACACTGTTAACTTTTCCTTAGGAGCAACAGGATGCACGGTGACAGCACCTTAGATACCATCTTAAAAGTTATCAAAACGGCCACCCTCAAGTTCAAAAGGACTGAGAACAGCAGCCAAGGGAAAAGGGGAAAAGAAAATGTGAAGCTCAAGATGGGTCATTATGGTGACCTATTTACTACACTACGTAGACGGGAAGGGCTTCTCTCATGGTTTAGTTCTCTAGCCATTTAATTGAACAGGAAGATGTAAATGCTCACAATCTTCAGTAAGAATCCTCCACAAAAGTACCTAGATCTGTCTCATCAAAGCTTCTGAAACCCTAAGGAATGGAGAAGCTTGGATTTCAGAATTTATATGATGACATCTGATGAGAAATGTTAGCTGATATACTGTTATATAATGTAGATTACTTTTTCAATTAGGGCTAGTTCATGCATAAAACAAATAACTCAAAGGGGAGACAATTATACTTTTTCTCCAAAGAAACTAGTGTATGTCTTTCAAGGGCCTAAATGAAGAACTACCAAGACTATCTTCCTAGTTCTGGAGGCCAGCACAGTGCTTTCCTAGGAAAGCTTTGAGGATCTACCTTCGTTTCACCAACCCTCCTCCAAAAACAGGTAAGAAGTGATGTTCTGTTGTGAAATTCAAAGCACTGACTAGCAGGTTAAAAGTTCTTTAAACTCTTCAGATTTAAAAAAAAAAAAAATCCATTCCAATGAAATGAATGACTTAACTTCATTTTGGTTATTTTGACAAATCTCAAAGAACTCAAAAAAGTTCTTTGTACTCTTAAAATAACTAATGAGAAAGTAATAGATTTACATATTAATTCCTAATGAAAACCCATCTTGTATAAACTTGAATTTTTTTCCCACATCAAATTTTTTTCAGACAAAACTTTTCTAGTAGAGTACATATTTTACATATTCCCAATTCTAGTTTCCACCTTAATAGACAGCACTTGGTTCTCTTTTTATGTTTGTCCATCTGTTCAATGCAAACTACCTTCAATGCATCTATTTTATTTTTAAAAAAAAAACTTAAAATGGAAAAGCATGAAAAATACATATGGTTTGACTTTCCAAAAAACACTAACTAAACAAAGATTATTAATAGCACGTGAAATAATTTAAAATTCTACTGATATTAATAAAGTTAAAGCTACATTCTCATGAATCTTTTTTTACAAGAGTTCAACACATTAAATTTAAAAGTTAAGGGTTTGATACAGGGTCTCTCTGTATACCAAGCTGCCTTCAAACTGCCCTGCCTCTGCCTCTCACACGCTGAAATTAAAGGTGTCATCATCCACAGCTAAAAGTTTGAGTTCTTATTAGCATCAAGTTGTCCCTCAATTGGGTCTTTTAATATTTTTGGTTGCTACAATATCAAAATGTCTCTATGAAATACTCAACTTTGATCACATAAAGAAAAATCCTAAGCCAGACATGGTGGTCCACACCTAAGGTTCAGGCAGCAGGACAGTAAACTAGAAGCAAGCCTAGACAGACTACATAGCAAGATCCTTCCTTAAAAAAAAAGGGGGGGGGGCAGGGGGGTCTGAATGTACAGGTCAGTGATAAGTGATAAGCACTTGCTTAGCAGCATGTGCCAACTATAAATGTTTACCCTACATTCATAAAAACGTAAAGAGTAAGCCAATAAATGCCTTTTATCTTTGCATATTAAATAGACAATTATAAAGTTAATTTCAGTATCTTCCCGAATTTTAGAAATGTCTACCATGTCCAGCAACTTTTGTAGTCAAGACGAAACTTTTTTTAACTAATGGCTTTCCAAGTGCCTATTAAATCCACAAGTACTTCATTCAACCATCAGATTAACAGTTCAGGGATATAACCAAAAAGTTTATAGATGTTTCAAGAGTAATTTGCTATGCTCCATGAGGAAAGAAGATTTAGCTACATGGAGTACAACTGTAATAAATCTAGCCATTTCAAAATCTACAAACATACTTATCCCTGAAGTCATTAAACAAAGCCTGAGGTTGGTATGTCAGCTGAGGGAGTTAAAGGCACTGGCCATTAAGGCTAACAACTTGAGTTCAATTCTCAATACCCATAGGATGAACAATAACTCTAAGTTATTCTGATTGCCACACATGTGCTACGGCATGGGTGCATCCATACACAAACATACACACATAAATAGATGCAATAATATACAAAATATAAAACAGGCTGCATGTCTATCAACAAGATCGACTTGTTCATGTTTAAAAACTGGGCACCTGGTGAGACACATTTAACAGTGTTTAGTACTGTATGCTAGAGGCAGATGGATGCAGGTCACAACCACACTTTGTACCTTGTAGCGTTTCTAATCATTTTCTTCTTTTAAGAAAGGATCTCATTATATAGATAAAACCGACCTTGAATTCAGAGACTTGCCTACCTGATCCCTAAATGCTGGAATTAAAAGGTATGCATTATCATGACTGGCAAGTTCAAGTTTTTTTTTTTAAACACTATTCACATAATTCAAAATATTCTAACAAATACTTGGGAGTAGAAGCAACTGCTCCAATTGTTCAGATTTCTCTACTCAAGCTCTAGAAAACAAACTTTGTATTTCTAAGTCTGTATTGTCCCAGGGTAAAATGTGTTGGAAATTATTTCTGTCATACTTACAAGATGAGAATATACCAGTTTTTTTCCTATGTGGACTCAGAAAAAACTAAACACTCTCTACTTGAATCACACTCTTAAAGTCATTAAAAAGTACTCATCAAAGTACTATTCTTCAAGGTACTCTACAAGACAACTGGAAATGAGTTGACAGACAATGGAAAAGAACTACCAAGACCCAATCAGCATCTTAAGTTTAAACATGCACATAACACATTTACCATGGTATTTAACAACTCACCTGTGTTGTTTTACCAGACCCAGTCTCACCAACAAGTACAAATGACTGATGTCTAACAAGAATATCTGTAAATCTATCCTTGTATTCCCATACAGGGAGCTGAAGTCGTTTCTTTAGAATATCATAGTATCGAGGAGTATGGGGCAGGTTGGTGAATGGATTAATGCACTGTGGAAGTGATGTGTGTCCTGTGTGTCCAGTGTGTGTTGAGTGGGCAGAATGTGTAGAATGTGTTGAATGAGCCGAGTGGGTTGAGTGAGCTGAATGAGAAGCTTTTAAAGGTGGCAATCCAGCACTGATAAGCATAGCATTGGTGGAAGCTCTCAATTCTTTTTCCTTTTCTTTTTCCCTCTCCCGTTCTCTGTCTCCTCTATCACGTTCTCGGTCACGATCTTTAGATCGGTCCTCTCTATCCCGATCTCGTTCCCGGTCTTTCCTAGAAATAATGCAAAAATTTAGAAATCAGAGTGATTTCAAAAACATCAATTAGTTATTAAAAATTACGACCAGATTCTTTACATAACAGCATAAACACTCTTTACTACCAAGTCTCTAGTTCCATCCTTCTAAAACCTTAAGCATGATAGCCACTGAACCACAGGCCACCACAATAGCTCAGCTCCCAAGTCTGACAGTCTTAACTGAATACACAAGACACATCCTCAACACAAAATACAAGGTAATTAAAAAAACAAAACAACAATGAAAAGGACACCTGAAAATGGGTATAGTGGCATACACCTTTAAAAACCCTGCATTTGGACACAGAGGCAAGGGGGTCTCTGTGAATACCTAGACCAATTGAAATGAAATGTAGTCAAATTAAAAACATTCACAAAATACAGAATTGTTTTAAAAACTAAGTAATTCACTTTTCTGAAGTTATTTTAAGAAGTCATTTCTGATATCTACTACATATATTCTTAATGGAGAAATTTTAAAATACAACAATATGGCTTTGAGTTGCATCTGAAGGTGGTCTGAGTAGTTAGTGACGGAAGAAACCTGTTTGCTCACTCATTCTAACTTCAGACCAGCTCATATACCATAAGTTGCCATAAGGTTTGGGGACCCAGACTAAATTAATGAGGCAATATGGAGATTTGACAAAAACAAACCCCTAAACCTGTCATTGCTCTTAACATACAACACATAAAGTCCATTTTCTGTGACCTAAATATCAGTACACCAGAGCAAGAAAGAGCACTCTCTCTCTCCCCACAATGTAATGGGGGAGCAAGAGTCAAGACCTTAAACAGAACACAGCTAAGATGCTAACTAAGCACAGCACTGTGAGAATGGTTTAGCCACAGCAGTGGGAAACTGTTAACTTTATCCAATCTTAGTCCTAAAATATAAGATTCTATCCCATATAATCTTACAGTGAGGAAAAGCCTCACTAGCCTGTGGCTTCTCTACCTCCATTCTAATGATACCCACTACAGAATTATAAAGCCAGTGCTGGTGGCACACGCCTTTCATCCCAGCACTTGGGAGGCAGAGGCAGGTGAGTTTGTAGCCAGCCTGGACTACAGAGAGTTCCAGGACAGCCAGGGCAACACAGAGAAACCCTGACTAAAAAGAACAAAACCAACCTCCTCCCCTCCCTCCCAACCACCAAAAAAACAAAGAACAGCAAAAACCCCACACCCAAATCCCACAAAACACACATGCACACACACAACTAAATAAAGCCTCACAAGTCAGCCAAAGCCCAAAATAATTAAAAGTATGTAGGTAACAGGTGGAGTGGGGACACACACATGTACTGGCACGCACACACGTACAACACAGAGACACAGAACAAGGACTATGATTGGGATGTGTTATATGAGAAGAATCTATTTTCAATAAGACAAGTTTTAAACTCTTTTCATTTAATAAAAGAAAGAAAAATAGGGGAAAAGAAGAAATACAAAATAAAGTCTCAAAATGTCACAAGCTAAGTCTGTCTCTGAAATAGACCTCAACCATGGCCTTTGTTTCTAATTTTGTCTACGCACTCCTTAACTGGGTTCTAGATCACCTCAAAATAAGGATAAAGGAAGGATACAAATTCAAATAGCTCAAGGATGAGATATCCTGCAGACCTAGTGGTCCAGTGAAAGCTAGAGAACCTGAGTTCAAATCTAGTGCCTCAGGTGGGCCTGTAACCCCAGGATCCAGGTGAGAGGGGAGGGAGGGAGACAGATGAATTTTGAGTTTGATGGGAAAAATTAGCTTCAAATTCAGTGAGACTCCCATCTCAAACAAATGAGCACAAACACACAGAAAAGTTTAGAAAGGGTTCATGTCTGTAGTTATTACCCTAATAGGAAAGCCAATAAGAAATGTAATAAACACCATCCATACTACCAAGACAATTAAGACATAACCTTTCCAAAGCAACAAAAACTTCAGGAAAGATAAACACAAGGCATAGCAGTCCATGTAATGTTATGTGGTAAATTAACACTTATACTAACACACACCTTTTTCCAAGACACACTTCACCTACAGCTCCATTACTATAGCAGAGAAAGAAATACAATGCAAAACACAAGGATTTGCTAATCAGTGAGGTGAAAATTTAAATAAAAACCACAGCAAAGGCCTAAAACTCACTTTATCTACTCTGCAAAGTGGAAAAAACATCAACTATCAAGAAACATTTAGGGATATGCAGAAAACTGATGCAATGCCTAGGAACGCTGCTGCAGTTCACACTGGCTACTCTGAATGATGATGATACAAAAGGTCTGTTAGATGAGGATCCATGGCCTCTCCACATTGTATACATTATAGACATGACCATATACACATTTTCTTGTTTAAATGGAAACTTTAACTATAAAAGTTTTGTTCATAAAAATTTTCAAGTTGAAGCAATGCTTTTAACTTTAAAGAAACTAAAAACAATCTCAGTGTGATGGTTACATGCCTTTACTCCCAGCACTCAGGAGGCAGAGGCAGGCTGATCTCTTGCTTATGCTGGAGGCCAGCCTGGTTTACATAGTGAGTTTCTAATAGCCAGGGCTACGCAGTAGTAGAGAGATGCTGTCTCTTTTTAGGAAGTAAGGAAGGAAGGAAGGAAGGAAGGAAGGAAGGAAGGAAGGAAAAGTGCTTTAAACAGCACTTTAGTCAACACTGACAATTATTAAGAACAATGTTTTCTTGCTCACATGCAAGCTGTGGCTTTTAAGATGGAACTAAAAACATTTAATAAGATAATACATGTAATAATGCCTGGAATATCTGAAATGTACCAACAAACACTGGTTACTACTGATGTTTCAGTTTAAATTGTACTTGGAATAATAATAGGCACTAATATACTGCTAGTAAGTATGGAAACTAGTCATCTACTCTAGATATTTTATATAAACTACTTTTTTTCTGACAGTCTCACTTTGGGAACTTCTAAGCATGTGCATTAACGTGCATACATAAGGATACTCATACTTTCATCTACAGAAAATTCGAGGAAAGCACTTAACACCAATGAGCAAGACAAGAGACAACTACTGTACTACACAGCCAATGGGACCCAAATCCCAAGAGCTCACTGATATTACATTTTGTATTTAGGAATAAGTATGGACTCCAAAGATGGAAATAATGATTTGTAGTAGCTTACTGCTTTTTTCTTTATACATTTATGTGTGAAAATTTCTTGCCCTTTGCATCTTATCATCTTATTATTTAATTTCAGCTACCACGGGATTGTAGTGAAACACATAATTACAAATTCTTATCAGGAATATTAAGAACCATTAGGATAAAAATGTCCTTCCCAGATTTCTTGGGAGCTGGTGAGATGGCTCAGACTGAAAAACTGGGTTGACCCCTGAGGCCATCATGGTCAAGAGGAGGTAACTGACTCCGTGGTTTCTTCTCCTGGCCGCCCCTCCACCCCCACCCCCACCCACACGTGCTGGAATGGAGACAGCAAGGTCTGGTGACAGCTGGGGTGACAAAATGAACAAGCCTATGCTGTCAAATACACTAAACAAGAGCAAAGAGGGGGAGGGAGGGAAGCAAAGAGTCCCTGGCAGTCAAAAGTGCCTTCAAATCAAGTAAGGAAAAAAAAAAAAATACCAAGCACAAATACTGTATTGCTAAAGAAAACCAGTTCTATAAGAAAAGGTACTCAAAAAACTTAGGAAACTGCAAAAACTGCCTTGCAGAATCTCTAGAAATCAAGGACTCTCCTGTACTTAGTGACAAATATGAAATATTCAGAGGAAACATGAAGCTACCCGCGATATACGCAAAGTCCATTTTGCCAATGTTGTATGTTTTGCAAGAGAAATGACCATAATCACTGTAATGTGGAGCCCCAATTGCAATAAAAGCATTGAGTCGTGAACATACACACAAAAAAACTCTGCTTGCACAAACTCAGTGTTCATCCCAATGTGACCTCTATAAGGAGAGAAATTAGTTGCATCTTAGCCAAATGTGACATTAACTTTAACTTCACAGAAGTTCCCCACTTTATCAATCCAATATAAATGCCATTTATGACAGGTTGTGATGCCTAACTACAGTACTAAGTTTCCTGTTGAGAAAAGGAGAATTCTACATACCACTATAATCTATGGAAAAAGCTCACTGCAACTTTGCTCTCCCTTGGAGAATATTCATGAGCTGTTTCTACCTAAGAACTGATGGAGCTCAATTACTAACATTTGGAATGTTTGCTTGAGAGAACAGCTGTCTTGGGATGTTTTATTATTACAATGCTTAGTGTTATAAGCTTTAAAAAAAAAAACCTACACAATCAAAACATAACAAACCTGCTTTCCGTATTCAATATTTCAACCTAAGGAGAGCGACAGAACGCATCCTATCCTGACCTATTCTCACACTGGTAGTTAGAAATCAATCCCAAAGGACTTTCCGTTAACAAAAACTCAAGAGACCACACATCTGACTTGACAGCGAGTCGGTGTCACAAGACATAAGAAAATGATAAAATCCTACAACTGTTTTGGACATTTGGACTTCCGTGGATATATTTTTTAATTAACCCAACAGATCCCTGTACTGCCGAAGCATAAACATACAACTAATTAAAATGGGAGGGTAGGAATATAAACAAAAGTACATTTTAAGTATGAACTGTGAAAGAAAAGACTGGAAAATGATAATACAACTGCTTACTTGCTAAATGCCCTGTCTTTGCGAAAAGTCTAAGAAAAGGAACTAAAATGCCAGACCAGGAATCGGTGTAAGCCTTTCTCAATCTGCACGTGGGTGTTGTTTGTTCAAACACGCTTAAGATCACTTTTTTGAAAAGTGCGTCCAAAGTGGGGAGGAGATAGAAATAACTTCCAGAGCGGAGGGGGAAATACGTGTTTTCACAGGCCTACCCCAGTGATGCTACTTAAAAGCAAAGCCGGCTTTTAAGCAAAGCAGGAAATAAAGGAGATGGCGGGAGGGCAGGCAGAGGGCGGAAGTTGGCAACGGCCTCTCCTGAAGTGCCTCAATGGAAGAAGGCCCTTCGTCTCCCGCCAAACAGTGCGCCCCGAGGTCGGCTCGCCTCTATCCTCCCCCAAAACAGACAGCGCCCGCCGCCGCCCACGGGGGCAGTGCCCTTGGCCATCCGGTTCCGGCTGCGGGCCTCACGCGAGCACCGAGGCCTCGCGGCCCGCTCCGCACGCCCGCCGTTCCGCGGCCTCGTGGCCGCCACAGGCCGCTCGCCCCGGCCGCACACACTCGGCACGCGCCCCAGCCGGCCGACGGCAGACAAAGGCTCGGCAGCCGGGCCTGCTCCCCGCCACCATCCAACAAAGCCCGAGCCGCGACTGCGCGCCCCGGCCTGGCTTACCCATCGGTCCCCGCACGCTTCTTGCCGGAGGGGTAATCCTCCCCCAGGTCCAACCGATGCCTCTTGGACATCCTCGCACTCCCAGAAGCGGACGCTTAGGAAGGAGGGAAGAAGAGAGACTCCGGCAGCCGGATCCACGCACAAGAGGCCCGCGGCTCAACTCGCGGGGACCCCCACCCCTCCCGCCACCACAGCCCGCTCCGTGCGGCCCGAACCAGGAGCTAAAATGGCGGCCGCGACGAGGGCAGGGCCTGCGTGCGCGCCTCCGCGGCGGGCGTGCCGGCGTGGTGCGCGCGCACGCCGTCCGGAGGCGGGAACTCCCGTCCCGCCCGCTGTGCGATTGGCTGAAATGGCTCTGAGTTCCCGCGGGCTCCTCCCTTTCCCCTCGCGTCTCTCTGAGAGCTGATCTGAGCTGCTGCTAAGGACCGAAACGCGCCTCAAGCTGTCACTTGCCGCCTGGAGTTCGTTGGGAAAGTTGAAAAAGCCTAGTCCTGTTTAGGAAATCTATCCAGCTGTGTATATACTTTTTGCTTTTAGGGTATGAAGCTCAGGAAGGATAAGAAAAACAAGATCACACAGCTGGCAAGTGGCAAAGCAGGACACAATTTATAACTCCAGAACGAGAATTTGCAGTTGTTGCGCCAGATGCCCTGTAGCGGTGAGAAAAAATGTTAACTTTAATTACTGTGACTCGTTTTGTCCATTCACCCCAGAACAGATAACATCTATTTGTTCAAGGTATAGGTGTTTTGTATAGGGTTCAGAAAATTGGAGGTAATCGCACTGGGCACTGTATTTTGCCTCCAATCCTCTGCCCTAATCTTGCTCCGTTTGTGTGTATATGAGTGCATATTAGGCACTCAGAGACATTAGCCCTATCTCTGTCCTCGTTTGGTTTGGTTTGGTTTGGTTTTTTGAGACAGGGTTTCTCTGTGTGGCTCTGGCTGTCCACAAACAAGCTCTGTAGAAGAGGCTAGCCTGGAATTCAGAGGTTAGGCTGTCTCTGCCTCCCAGTGCTGGGACTAAAGGCGTGCCCCAGCATGCCTAGTTGCTGTGCTCCTTAGTAGAGTGAACCCTGAAAGACATTTTATAGACATGGTTACCTGGACTGAAGGAAATCAACAAATAGCTCATCCATTAAGACTCCACTGTAATGGCAAGTTGTTGAGGCAAGGTGACACTTAAGAGGTTGTGTATCTTTCTCCCTTCAGCCATTGTGCATACTCAATTACATTCATTTCCAGAAGTGTGGGCGAAAGAGGTCTAAGGATCAGCCCAAATACAGGGTATCACTTCATGTCAAGACTCTCCTTTGCTGCTCCTTGGCTCTAGTCCCTCGAAAATTCTCAGAAGGATAATCTCTAAGATTAAATACAACAGAAACACAACAGATGATATTGTAACTTTCACAATATCCAACACAACTGTCTAAATGTACATTGACAACCTGTTAGGCTAGATATGGTAGTGAGTACCTTTAATCCCAGCACTCCTGAGGGCAGAGCCAAGCAGATTTCTATGAGTTCAGAGTCAGTTTGTTTTACGTAGTGAGTTCCAGGACAGCCAGAACTATATAGTGACTCTCTCTGTCTTTCTCCCTCCCTCACTCCTTCCCTCTCCCCCCTCCTCCCCCCCCCCCCACATGCACTCGAGCGCACACACACACACACACACACACACACACGAGCCACTGAAAAGTCCTGTGAGCATCTTTCAGGTACCTACATTACTGAAGAATTCCACCCCTGTCAGTTGTATTCCTTGTTATAGTTCCTAGACAGGAGGGTCCTCTTGAAGTTCTTGTGCAGAGTCTTGAGCCTTGTAAACCCCCATGATCATCCTCTTCCCTCCAAAATGTGTATTAATGGGTCATTCCTGTGATGAGCTCATGCAAGTTACCTCTCCGATATAGGCTAATGAGGATGTGATGGTTTTTATATGCTTGGCTTGGGGAGTGGTTTAGAAGGTGTGGCCCTGTTGGAGTCGGTGTGTCACTGTGGGTGTGGGTGTTAAGACCCTCATCCCAGCTGCCTGAAAGCCAGTAGTCTGCTAGCAGCCTTCAAATGAGGATATAGAACTCTTAGCTCCTCTTGCCCCATGCCTGCCTGGATGCTGCCATGTTCCCGCCTTGATGATAATTGACTGAACCTCTGAACCTGTAAGCCAGCCCCAGTTAAATGTTGTCCTTATAAGAGTTGCCTTGGTCAGGGTGTCTGTTCACAGCAGTAAAATCCTAAGACATGGTCCAAACTAGAGGAGATAACTACTACTCTATACTGTTATTACTTAATTGCATTAGTCAGGGTCCTATATATGGGAATGAAAATACATATGTATGTATACACACACACATGGGAATTTATTAAAGTGAATTATAGATCATGTTCTAGCTAGTCACTGTCATCCAACAGAAATGCCAAGAATCCGGTACTTGTTCCGTCCATGAGGCTGAATGTCTCAGCTGATCTTTGGTCTATGTGTGTATGTGGTGGGGGGGGGTGGGGGGGTGGGGGGGTTAATCCCAAAAGATAGGTTCTAAAACCCAGGAAGGAATACCCTGGCAGCAGGACAGATGAACTGGCCAGTGAACGTGAAGACAAGCAGGAAAAGAACAAAGCCTTCGTTCTTCTTTTTATAGGGGCTGCCACCAAGAAGGTGGAAGAACACCTTTAATTCCAGCACTCAGGACACAGAAGCAGGTGGGTGGATGTCAGTTCCAGGCCCTCCTGGTCTACTTAGTGAGTTCTGGGATGGCCAGAACTACATCATGAGACCTGTCTCAGAAAAAAAGAAAGAAAAAGAAAATGCTCACAGGTACACCCAGCTGCTTGGCTTTGAATTGATTTCAGATACAGTCAAGTTGACATCAAGACTATCCACCAACCAATCTTTAATTTATTCATTCAATGGATATTTTTAAGTCTATGTCTGGCATTAAGTTAAGTGCTAGAGAACCCGGGGAAAAACCAAAAACCAAAAAACAACAACAATAACAAAACAGGACAGCCATGTTTTCTGCCTTCATGAACTTTCTGGAAGGAGAGAAACAGCATTTAACAGCGTGGAAAGCTGCTTTGTGAAGACAAGTCCTAAGAATGCCATCTACAGAGGACTGGGGTGGTGAGAACATATGCTAAGTGGTCTTGGTCTCCACTACTGTTGAAAGAAGAGGCTCTGAGGAAAGAGACATTAGATAAAGACCCACAGGGGTCCTAGAAAGACTCCAGGTGCTTGACTCCAGTTGTTTGGGGGTTTTTGAGATGAGATCAGACTCAGGCTGGCACTGAACTTCGGATCCTCCTGCCTCAGCTTCTCAGGTACTAGGATTTCAGGCGCGCACTACCACGGGCAGTATATTAGAGAATTTAATTTTGTCATCATGCTCTGTGTGTAAATCTTGTCGCCTGCTCTTGGGCTACTAATCACCACCCTTTCATCTCAGCCTGAACAGCCCTCCCATCTCTTGTAGAACGGGTTTGGTGGCGGTGCACTCCCTCTGCTTTTATTTGTCTGAGAACACCCTATCTGTTCTGCATTTCTCAGGGGGTGGCTTCCTCAGGCTAAGTACCCTTGGCTGGCAGTTTCTTCCAGCACTCTGCTGAGAAACCCAAAGCCAATCTTATGGCTTTGTGTCACTAGACTGGTCGCTTGTGTTACTTGCGAAATTCTGTCTTCCATTTTCATCTCCTTGTTTTTTTTTTTTTTTTTTTTGTTTTCTTGGATGTTTTGTTTCTTGAGACAGGGTTTCTCTTTATAGCCCTGGCTATGCCAGAACTTGCTCCATAGACCAGGCTGTCCTCAAACTCAGAGATCTGCCTGCTTCTGCCTCCCGAGTGCTGAGAGTAAAGATGTATACGGTGACTGCCCGATTAATTTTTCCTTCTTAACTGGAAAATGTCAAGTAAACTGACTTCCATCCAGTGTTCATGGATGGGTTTTTTTTTTTTCTTGATTGGGTATGATGTTGGCATTACTTACTACATTTTCCTCTCTGTTTCAGAATTCCCATTCAGTTGTTTTAGATTCTGATCTCCTTGTTGGGCTTGCTTACGTCACGTGTTGTTTTCTTTATTTTGAACCTGCAGCTTTACCTCTTTCTTGTCTTTCTGTTGCTACAGGGTTGAGGCCAGAAAACCATGCAAACACTTGTTCACACACAAGCCCACAGTTCTCATCTTAAAAGGAGCAAGAGATGGTTTATTCTGGAGCCATTTTGAGTAATAACGACTCGAGGGACCAGATACAGGTTCCCCCAGATTCCATGTTCCAATGTGGAAGTGATTACATGAAGTTTGATAGCTTCACAGAACAAAAGCAGTCATAAACCAAGGCAATTGAAAATACATTTGTGGGTACGTTAGAGAGGCAGCAAGACGGGGCAAGCTCTCTATAGGCCCAAGATGCTATCTGATGACATTCTTAGCTTTGGGTTTGGTGGGAGCTAGTGGTTTGATTTAATGGATTGAAAAGCTTTTTGGTCTAGTTTGGTTTTTTGGTTTGTTTTGTTTTGTTTTTGAGCAGGACCTCTCTGCATAGCCATGACTATTCCTGGAACTCACTATGTAAACCAGAGATCTGCTTGCCACTGCCTCTCAAGTGCTGGGATTAAAGGTATGTACCTGTGAGGCAGTGGACCTTGAGAGGAAGCCTGGTAAGGTCGAGTTAAGGCTTGAAGCCCGGGGGACCCTGAAGGGACAGTAGGAGCTTTGCCTGCTCCTGGCACCAGGCCCCTGTCAGATAATCACATCCCCCCATTGAGAGAATTGTGGCCATCAGTCACATAGGGGCAGTGCCCCATGCCCCTCTTCCTGTAGGTGAGGCATCCATCTCAGGCCAAGCCAATAGGAAGCACCTGCTGTCAGATCCAACCCACCCCAACGCTGTATATAATAACATTCTATGCAGAGGCATAAAGGTGTGAGAATTACTCCATTGTCTGAGAGCATCTGTCACAGGAGCTGTAACACTGCCTAGGAAGAGAACGCTCTCCTGAACCTTGCCCCACCAGAAGCTCCCCTGCACTTCCCTCGCCAACCAGTGCAGCATCTCAGAGTAGCAGCACCAGAATGGGAACAGAGGCACTTCCCACTCCCTGCTAGTGCCTTTCCCCTTCCCTTGAACCCTCCCACCTTGCTGGGCCAGAGGATAGCCTCCGGTACACAGACCAACATGCACCCCCCCCCCTGTATCGTTATGCGTATTGGTGTTTTGCCTGCATGTGTGTCTGTGCACCACATGCATGCCTGGTGCCTGTGGAGGACAGGACAGGGTGGGTTCCCTGACACGTGCATGCCTGGTACCTGTGGAGGACAGGACAGGGTGAGTTCCCTGACATGTGCATGCCTGGTGCCTGTGGAGGACAGGACAGGGTGGGTTCCCTGAGATTGGACTTACAGATGGTTATGAGCTGCCATGTGGGCACCGGAAACTGATCTGCATCCTCTGCCAGAGCAGTATGTGCTTTCAACACCTGAACCATCTCTCCAGATCATCCAGGCCCTGTTCTTAATGTATACAATGCAGAAAAATTCAGGACACTTATACATTTATTTTGAGAACATTTTTTCATCTTGTAAATCAAAACTCTATACCCATTAATTAGTGTGTTAATTGTAATAGACTCCTCCTTCACCTTAGCTCTTGGAAACCATCATTCTACTTCTGACTCTAGAATTGATCCTATTTCAATGTTACTATTTGTTACAAGATGTTAGTTTAGACACAGATGTGGGCAACGATTGGCTGTTCTTAGGGCTAAGTAGGCCAAAGTAAGATAACTAGCTCTTAGACCTGCAGCATTTTAACCCCTCCACCCAACTGCATTTCTAACCAGTCAGGCTCTGCAGACACAGCTTCCTTTAGAAGTTCTCATTCTTTTTGGGTGTTTGTTTGTTTGTTTGTTTGTTTTTTGAGACAGGGTTAAACCCAGACCTGTACCCCCAAGTCACCATTTTATTTTGCAGCTTACTGAACTCCCCTTATACACAATTATTTTGCATTCCTTGTCACGTGATCCTTAGGGGTCCATTTCCCTGAATCAGTTTCTAGAAAAATCACAGTTCCTTCAATAGTGTCTTTCTTTAAAGTGTTCCTCAAAGTCATATATTGTCCCCCCTTTATTTATTTATTTATTTATTTTGGTTTTTCAATACAGAGTTTCTCTGTGTGGCCCTGGCTGTCCTGGAACTCACTCTGTAGACCCAGCTGGCCTTGAACTCAGAAATCTGCCTGCCTCTGCCTCCCAAGTGCTGGGATTAAAGGCGTGCGCCACCACGCCCAGCTCTGTTGTCCCTTTTCCACTTGAAGAAGTAGTCAACTATTATGATCTTGTTATGGAACTTGCAAGTAACCACTTGTGCCCTAAGACAGGTCTGGCCACCTGTCCTCAATAAGCCACTTTAAAAAGCCAAATTAAGCTCTTTGGAACGGGACAGCAGAGGGGTAAGATGTAGCTGCTAGAGTTTCCCCGCTATCATGGCGAATCCACAAGGATTCGCCACTGAAGGGATCAGATTTTAATAAGGCTTATAAGATTAGGTTTCGGTTGTTGCACCCAGAGATCGAGTTACCATTGTTTCTGAACTGAGTCTGTGTTGTGTTTTCATTCACACAGTGGCTCGTCTGGGTTCAGGAAAGTATAGCTCCAGTTTAGTGTTCTTATGGATCATCGACTGTACCCAAGACCAGAAACGGAAACAACTAGATCATCTTCAACTGAAGAACGGAGACAGAAACGTGATACAGGTACACAATGGACTACTTTTCAGCTATGAAAAATAAAGACATCATGAATTTTATAGGGAAATGGATGAATCTTAAGAATACCATCCTGACCTAGGAGTCTATCATGGATGTCCTCTGAGAGGCTCTATCCAGCAGTTGACTCAGAAAGATGCAGGCACCCACAACCAAACAGTGGATCAAGCTTGGGGACTCTTATGGAAGAATGGCAGAAAAGATACACTTCCTAAGGAGATAGGAACTCCACAGGAAGACCAACAAAGTCAACGAACCAGGACCCTTGGGGATCTCAGAGATCAAACCACTATTTATATTAAAACATTTTAGAATTTAACAAATGTTAATTGTTCTTTAACCATGTGTAGCTAGTAGTACTACGAACAGGAAAAAATGAAATATAATTTTTTTCACATATTTTTATGAATGTTAGCACGTGGTTTGTCTAAGGTGATTTTAGGTTTGAAATAATCAACTAAATGGAGAAAAATGAAAAAAAGGGAAAGTATAAGTTTTATTAGGCACTAGGCAAATGAAATTAATGAACCAGAACAAAAGTCAAAAGTGCACTGTACAGTGGAAAGGACATCCCCAGAGATGGACGAGAGGCTGAGCTAACAATTCATGAACTGCTACTCACACTTTTACATATTGCATATGAATGATGAACAATACAGAAATGGTTTTACTGGACTTGGGCTATGAATTTTCCAATAGAGTTCAGCAAACCCTCCCCCCCAAAAAAAAGCCAAATTAAAAATGGAAAGCAAAGGGGCTGGAGAGATGGCTCAGTGGTTAAGAGCGCTGACTGCTCTTCCAGAGGTCCCGAGTTCAATTCCCAGCAACCACATGGTGGATCACAACCATCTGTAATGGGATCCAACGCCCTCTTCCGGTGTGTCTGAAGAGAGTGACAGTGTGCTCATATAAAATAAATAAATAAAACTTTTTTGAAAAACTGGAAAGCAAAAAAAGAAAAGAAAAGAAAAAAAGAAAAAGATATGTATTCAATGTAGCCACATTGGAAAGAGGGTCAAAGAACCCCAGGTTGGGTCTCTGGGATCCTGAAATGTGACTGAAGCCTGAAGTTTAAATAGATGGCTAAAAAGGTGTACACCGAAGAACTCTCATTTAAGGTGTGGTTGCACCCACCATTAGCCCTTCAGTCTCCTCCTGTAGGTGGTCTGACGAGTTGTTAGAACTGTGTGAAATCTTGTTCGAAGGGACAAGTTTCCCTCTCTGTTGCCTTTCCCTTCTACAAGCATGAGATTTCTGGAGAAATTGCTTTTTCTTTGCAGTCCATTGTTTGAATAGCCTGATAGACTGAGAGGCACAGGGGTCTTTGGTCATTTCTGCTAGGCCCGTTGCATTCTTTCTTAACTTTAGAAAGAAAACCTTCACCACTCACACTTGCCTAGAGATCCTGAGACTCTCTGATACGCTCTCTTTCTTTCAGCTTTATTTTTGTTTTTGTTGCTTTGTTTGTTTGTTGAGACAGAGTCTTTCTATGTAGTCCTGGCTGTCCTGGAGCTAGCTTTGTAGACCAGGATGGCATTAGATTCACAGAGCTCCTCTTGCCTCTGCCTCCCGAGTCCTGGGATTAAGTGTGTACCACCATGCCCAGCCAGGTCTTTTCTGTGGATAACCTTGCTCTACACATCTTGTTACCTCCCAGATGGTGGATATATGGAAATTTTCTTTCCTTTTTTGACCCTGCAGAGTGATATCATGGGTTAACAGCTTTACTTTGGTTTTCTCTAAAGTGGTTTTCTGAAATCATCTACATAAAGGCTTCTTGAATTTTTTTTTTCTACAGGAATTTTTCATGTAATATAAAGTAAGCATATACAGCAAGCATTTACTGATAATAAATACCGAGGAATATATTTTAAAATAATTCCTGAGTATACATGTAATTTTACCATTTATGAAAGCAAATTTACATGCTAATGAAGTAGATTTGCTTATTTATTTTTACATAGAGAATTAAATATCTGGACATAGTGTTACATGTCTTTAATCACAACACTTTGTAGGCAGAGGTAAGAGGCAGGTAGATCTCTATGAGTTTGAGGCCAACCTGGTCTACATAACACATTTTAGAACAGCCAGAGGTAAATAATGAGACCCTGTCTTGCAAAGAGCAGAAAGAGAATTAAATATACCTGCTAGGGAAGATACAATAGTGGCATGAATGAAGGGGTAACCATCAACTTTCTGATTGGATTTGAAGCCTGCTCCACAGTAGGAGATTAATGCTTGTCAGAGTCCATTGCTTTAGGAGGTCATAGGACCTGGAGGGGAAATCCACTGCTGTGAATTTACTAAATGGACATGATGTCAAACTGCCTTTAAGTATTTACATCTGTACCTGTGGATCTGTGCTCTTGAAACTTCTTTTTGCAGTGGATAGTGGTTAATGTAAAGTCGTAACTGATAAGCTTTCTGAGACTATGTGAATATGAGTGTTTGGCCCTAAGATGGACATTTATATGAACCTTCCCAAAGAATCGAGGAATATCTCAAAGAGTATAAGAGCCTGAGCAATAGAGTGGAGTGCTGTGGAATCAGTTTTCTAGACAAGGAATCCTTTTGTACTTAGGAGTTATGGTTTCCTGCACAAGACCTATACAAGATCAAGCCAATGAACACCGTAGCATGGATGAGCAAGAAGCTCACAAGGCCACACTCCTAGCTGGGGAACTATTGGTGGTTCACAGACACTGGGCATTAGGAAAGTAATTCTTCCTTGGGAGGGTGGCCCCTGGTACACTGTCCCAGTGGATGGCCCTAAACTTATTTACATCCTCCAAAAGTTCATGTGTTTGAACCACTTTCTCCAGCAAGACTGTCATATAAAGGCTCCAAAGCCTTCTGAAGCAGCATTACCAGCAAGGGACAAGTGTTCAGACAGGAGCCTGTTGGAGACGTTCCACATTCAAACCACAGCACATATCCGTGTAATTAGTATGCAAAGTTGATTTATTCTCCAATGTAAATTAAATCCATTCCAGGTATCTTAGTTAGAGCTACTATTACTGTGATGAAACACCAACACCATAGCCAAATTAACTTGTGAAGTGGGGAGGGAAGAGTTTATTTGGCTTGCACTTCCATATCACTGTTCATCTTCAAAGGAAGTTAGGACAGGAACTCACACAGGGCAGGAACCTGGAGGCAGGAGCTGATACAGAGGCCATGGAGGGTTGCTGTTTTCTGGTTTGCTTCCCAGAGCTTGTTTGCCTGCTTGCTTAGAGAACCTAGAACCACAATCCCAGGGATGACCCCATCCACATCAGTCAATGGGCTGGGCCCTCCCACTTCCACATCAATCACTAATCAAGAAAGTGCTCTACAGGCTTGTCTGCAGCCCAGTCTTCTGGAGGCATTTTCTCAATCGGGGCTCCATACTCTCAACTGGCTCTAGCCTATGCCAAATGGACAGAACATTAGTCAGTACACCAGGTCCATGAGATGACTCAGTAGGTAGAGGTTGCTTGCTGCCAAGACCAGTGACGGGAGTTTGGTCCTTAGGATCCACATGGTAGGAAGAGAAGTGATTCCTGCAAGTTGTTGTTGGATCTCCATACATGCTTTATGGCATGTGTATGCATATATACACATGTATACTCAATAAAAATATCATAAGTATATTTAAAAATTGTCAGCTGGGCATTGGTTACACACACCTTAGATCCCACTATTCTAGAGGCAGAGGCAGGTGGATCTCTGAGTCTGAGGCTAGCCTGGTCTACAGAGTAAGTTCCAGGACAGCTGGGGATGTACAGAGAAACCCTTCTCAACTCCCTATGTCTTTAAAATATATCTATACAAAATAACTGTTTTAAAGTAAATTTCTTTATGATTCCTTCCCAGCAAATGCTTTATTTGTGTATCTGTCTTATAAACTATATATAAATTACTGAGGCAGGGGCTGAGGTTGTGAGGTAGCTCAGTGGTAGAGTACTTGTATGCCTGAAGGGGGTTCAATCATCAGCACCAGAAACAAATTTTGAGTGAAAATGGGTTGCAAGTGGAAAATATTTAAGAAGTGCTGAACTCAATTCAAGGAGCAGCTCTGTTGGAATTGTCAGCAACAGCAGGTCTTAGGTGTGGAAGGAACCACATTAGCAAGTTAGGGATCCTGTAGGTGAATCTGAAATGCATGAAATGAAATGTTAGGACATGCAAATGTGTAAACAAACTCTGCTTTCTGCGCTGTCCCCCTAATAAAGCTCTAATGTAATGACTTAGCAAATATCAGCAGGGATTCCAGACAAAGTTCCTCCAGTGGGCAGAAGGACCCCTTCCTTGGGTTGCAGCCTGGAAGGGTCTGGGTAGGAAATGCACCTGACCTGAGCACATGACTTCTTTTCTCTCTTCTCTTCCCTTTCCCCTCCCCCTCCCCCTCCTTTTCCCTCCTCTTCTCTTCCTTCTCTTCTCTTCTTCTAATTTCCGTCCCCTTCCCTCCCCTCTCTTTCCCCCTCCCGCTTCCTTCCTTCCTTCCTTCCTTCCTTCCTTCCTTCCTTCCTTCCTTTGCAAAGACTCAAGAGCTATCTGAAAAAGCTGCCACTGAGCAGTGAAGCAAATAACATTGACAATTATGCTACACTGAAACCATATCCACTATGCTTACATCTGACAGTTTGGAAGAAAACACAGTTGCTGTCTTTAGCAGGTTGGAAACCACATCCTCTGGACAGTCCTGTTTTCTTCTACATTCCCAGGTGTTTGGGAAAGATGCCAACTTTTGTTGAAGGACGTTCTAAAGGTGTTCCAGTTAAGTGAGATGAAAGGATGGATCTATTCAGCATTGTGGAGGTCCTAACAGATCAATGAATGGATGGCCTTCTCCGATATCTAAATGAATGTTGGGCATTAGATAACATCACAAAAGTGCAGATACCAAAACTCAGGGTAAGGGAATGTTCTTGAGCAACAACCTCTTTTCTTCAGTAAAGAATGGGAGAAGAGGGAGCGCTCCGTGAATTAAAACAAGCTAAACACTTACCTCCATCAACCTCACGGATGCCTTTAGCTATCAGGAATCCAGCCAAATAAGCCATGAGATAACTGGGGAATTAGAACAGTGGTCAGACATATCCTCATATCAGGAATCACTCAATTTTAAATGTGTGATAAATGGGCTGGAGAGATGGTTCAATGGCGAAGAACACTTGTTGGAGAGGTTTGGGGTTCAGTTCCTAGCACATACACAGTGGATTACAGCTGCCTATGCCTCCAATTTGAGAGGATCGAACACTTTGGGCACTGCATGCATGTAGTACACGTACATACCACACAGGCAAAACATTCATACCCATAAAATTAAGATACATGAATTAAAAATAAAATGTTACCAAACTTTTCACCTATTTCAGTGAACAGCAATGCTCTTAAGAAAGCGGTAGCCTCCAGGTTACAGTCGGGAGAGTTCTCCATTTACAAGGTGGAGTAAGTCAGACAGTCATTCAGGAATCCACACACAAATATCCAAAGCCTGCATAATAACAACAACAAAGAGTTATGTAGAAGATAAATAATGAGAGGCCTGTCGTCAACTGAAAGATGCAGTGATAAAAATCACAGTAACACAATCAACATGGTATCGGCATCAGGGCAGACAAATCAGTGGAACCGAACAGTGAATCCAAAAATAGATCTCAGCATATATCATAATTTAATATGTGACAAAGGCAGTATTTCAATTCTGTGGGAAAGAATGGTTTATTTAATAAGCAGTGCCGGTGTACCTGGCTATTCATCTAGAGCAAAATGAACTTGGCTCTCAATTTCACAAGTCTAAAAACAGATTCTAAATGGATTAAAAAACGCCAGTGTAAGCACTATGCCTTAGAGAAACATTCAGGTAACTACATTCAAATGTGGGTGACAGAGAACATGTTCTAAAAAACTAAAACCAGGAACTTGGGAAATGGGAAATGTATGGTAACAAAATTCAAAACCTTTAAATGGCAAAAGATGCCAAGGCGAGTCATGTCAAAACTTGTTTAGTGAAGCACGTGAAACACAGATAAGTCGTGATGGGGTATCTCTCACACACAGCAAATCCAGAGAAACTGGTAAAGAAAAGATAAAACATTGCATTATTTTTTTTAAGGGGCAAAAGGTAACAGGGAATTCACAGAATAAGTCCAAGTAACTAATAAACATGTCAAAGATTTTTAAACTCACCATCATTTTGGGTATTGCAAATTAGATTAATAATGGATATCTAGCCAGATGTGGTGGCATACACCTATAATCCCACACTCAGAAGGTAGAGGCAGGAGAAACAAGGCTAGCCTTATCTACATAGTGAGCTTGATTTCATCCTGGGCTTCATGACACTCTGCCTAAAAACATCAAATAAAAATACCCCCACTAATTGTGAGGCATTATATTACACCCATGAGATTAAAAACATTCAAAAGACTATTACTATTGCAGTGTTTGTGAAGCTGTGGACTGTTACTGTCTATGGAGAGAAAATGTCTTAAAAACATCTATTAAAGAATCCACACAACCTTTGACCCAATGATTCAACCCCTGGGCATGTAGAAATAATTAACAAGCCAATATGGAAGGCTTTGTGCAAAATGGTAGTAGCAAAGAATTAAAAGCAAAGTGAATGCATAACCATGAGGGAACAGTTTAATAAATCTCTCTTTTTGCTGAATTTGCAAATATGGCTGAATAGTGTCTCTGCTTCATAAAATACTAGGCTTCTACTTCCAAGGTAGAATTGGAACTTCTTGTGAACTAGGATTCTCACGAGCGTAGAGTGAGAAGGGAAAGCCACTGGAGCCATACGGCTCCTGGAGATAGACTGATGTACACTGGTGTGTGTGTGTGTGTGTGTGTGTGTGTGTGTGTGTGTGTGTGTGTGTTTACATTTGTAAGCAGACTTCTATCTGTGTGTGGTCACATGAGCTTAAGGACAATGTAAGATATGAACGACATAGGGTTAACAGTGTCTCTGCCTCTCTGGGGTAAGATTTGGGTTGATGCAGTAGTGATTTATGCCTTTAAGCACTCATGAGGCCTCGAGGTCACCCTGTTCTACAGAGAGAGTTTCAAGACAGTCAGGACTCCACAGTGAAACCATGTCTCAAAAATAAACAAAACAAAAGAACAAGAACCTATTGTGATAAGCTATCCATGCATCTGCGTCTTAATGTGTTTATCATTTGCCTTTCTTATCCCTGTGACCAAAGTCAGGACAAGAAGCAACTAAGGAAGGAAGGGTTTGGTTTGAATTGCACTTGGGGTGGGGCGGGGGCGGGGTGCATTATGGCAGGGAAGTCATGGTGGGAGAAGCAGCTTTCAGTTTTGATGACAGGATCTCTTGAAGCTGCTAGCTCACGTCTAGGTGTAACCCAAAGCAGAGAAGAGACAAGAAGTGGAGTAGGCCATAAACTTCAAGTCCACCAGACCTCTCCCAGAGGACCGCTTCCTCCAGATAGGCCCTACTTCTCAATGATTCATGGCTTCCACAAGTAGTACCACTAGTTGGAGGCCAAATATTCAGATATCTGTTCCTATGGGAGAAACTTTGCATCCAGACCACAATCCTATGTTTAAACATTGTATGTGTGTGCATGTTTGCATATATATATATTTGTATGTATATTTCATGTACATGTACATAGAATAATACACACTATATTAGAACAAGATGGAATTAACTATACCCAAGTATTTGAGAATGTGATTGATAAACTATTAAAATTTTTAAAAATGTTAACATATGTGATAAGATTGTTTTCCTGACAAAGTGGACATATGCAAAAAGGTCTACAGAGCTGGGCTATATAAATGCTTATGATACTACTGAGCCATGCAAAAGATAGGAAAGGACAAATGCCTTGTTGTTACTGTGGTACCCTGAAGGGAGTGGAGGTGGGGACAATAATGGATTGTTTCTTGTACACATAGCGGTGCGGTTTTACTTGTTCAATCAGCCTAAGTGTTTTGTAATTTAAAATAATAAAGAAATTAAAAATATAGTCTTTCTTCTAATGATATGATAGCTTCCATTCTGTGTTGGATTCTTCTTTTTTCCTTTTCCTAAATAGTTTCTTGGCCTCCTTTTTAAGTCTTTGCTCTTTTTTAAGTCAAGAATGAGTGTTGAGTTTTTCTGTATTTTTGGTCTCACCTAAGACAGTCTGGTTGCTCTCCCTTCTTAATTGTCTCTTCCTTGTCTGCACTCTCCTATGTGGGTCTCAGGTCTTTTAGACCTCAGTATGACCCCAAATGGAACTCTTGGCCCTCTCCCACTTCTCATCTTCTCCAAACTTGATGTGACCTCAGAGGGGTTCTACTTCGAGTCAGTTTGTGGTAGTCAGAGGGTGCTAAGGGGACTCTCTTCACTCCTCCCATAGACTATCCTGCATGCTGGCTGGTTTTGTGTCAACTTGACACAGGCTGGAGTTATCACAGAGAAAGGAGTTTCAGTTGAGGAAATGTCTCCATGAGATTCAGCTGTAAGGCATTTTCTCAATTAGTGATCAAGTGGGGAGGGCTCTTTATGGGTGGTGCCATCCCTGGGTTGGTAGTCTTGGTTCTCTAAGAGAGCAGGCTGAGCAAGCCAGGGGAAGCAAACCAGTAAAGAACATCCCTCCATGGCCTCTGCATCAGCTCCTGCTTCCTGACCTGCTTGAGTTCCAGTCCTAACTTCCTTTGGTGATGAACAGCAGCATGGAAGTGTAAGCCGAATAAACCCTTTCCTCCCAAACTTGCTTCTTGGTCATGATGTTTGTGCAGGAATACAAACCGTGACTAAGACATCCCAGAATGCCTTATTTAGTCAGGACCCATCCTCCTATCCTGACACAATTCATGGTCCATAACTCTCAACCCTTTTCTTTTCTGATCGAACAAAATGTTTATGTCTCGCTTTGGTTTTTTGAGATAAAGCCTAATGCATGGCCTCAGCCTGGCCATGTAGATCTCATGATCTTGTTCTGCCTCCTGAGTGCTGGGATTACAGGTGTTACACTAGTAATACTAAATTTATCTTTTGTTGTTTATCTGATCATATAAGAAAGCTCTGAGAAGCCTGGCATGATACTGCCAGTCTTTAATCCCAGCACTTGGGAAGCAGAGGCAGGTGGATCTCTGTGAGTTCCGGGGCAACCTGGTCTACAGAGCAAGTTCCAGGACAGCCTGGACTACATAGTGAGACCCTTTCTCTTAACAACAATGACAAACAAAGCAACAAGACAAACAAACACAACAGAAAAAGAAAGCGGCTAGAGGCAAGCACACCATTCTAGTCATTGATGTTAGTCAGATGCCAAGAACAGTGCCTGGTCCACGGAAGGTTCTTAAGGGCTGGGAGATGGCGCTTTCTGTCCGTCCAGCCTAGTGTACTTGTTACATTTTGCATCACTGAGAGACCCTATCACAAACAAAACAAAACATGGTAGACAGGGGCTAGAGAGAGCTCAGTAACTGGGAGTACTTGCTGCTCTTCCAGAGGACCTGGCTTTGATTCCCAGGACCTGCTTGGTGATTCCTGGTCGTCTAACTCCAATTCTAGGGACACTGACAGCTTCATTTGGCCTCTGCAGACCCCAGGCACCACATGAAGCAAACAGACAGAACATCCACACCCATAAAACAAATAATAAATAAATAAATAAAGTTTAAAAAGAGAAGGACTGGAGAGACCATGCTCCATCATGACAAGTTCCTGCTTCTCTTCCGGGGACTCTGGTTCAATTCCCAGCACCCACATGACAGCTCAGAACTGTCTGTAACTCCAGAGCCTAGAGGATCCTGACATCATCTGTCCTTTGAAGGTACTGCATGTATACAGTGCACAGTCATACAACGTAGAAAAAATATACACACACATAAAAATTAAGTAAACCAAAAATCCAAGATAGACAGTACTTACGGAATGACTACTAAGTTGTCTTCCTTGTTCCACATGTAGACACAAAACTGCCACCCCTAGCCTCACGAGCAACAAAAAGGACAAATTAGTGCATCAAACTCGCTCTAGACATGAAACTCTGAGCTAAACCAGTCCTCCTAAGCATTTTCACTTTTCATTTACTATTTTATTATTTTATGCACGTGCGTGCGCACGCGTGTACACACACACACACACACACACACACACACACACACACCCTGTGGTGCACAGGTAAAGGAGCTGATTCTTACCTTTCCTACATTTTCCCCAGGAGTGAAGTCAGACGGCACCATGCACCCAGCACCGGGCACCCGGTGCCCTTTCCTGCTGGGCCTTCTCTCTGGCCCACTCCTACCTCCCTTAGGCAACGGTTTTCTGTAAGATGCTTTTTGCTCGTCTTTAAATCCTGATGCTTGATGCTTTTCTTCTCTCTCTTAGGAGTAATTCTGTGTTTGCAGCTCACTGAAGAAACTTTCTCTTATGCTTCCCTTCGCTGTGACAAACCAGTTCTTCCTAAAAGTACTTCTTCCATGCTTGCCTGAGATTTGGCAGTTGTACATCTCTCTTACCGGTCACTCAGCCTTCAGCCTTGGAAGTCTGCTTGTTTGTGACTCGGTTGTCCTCACATCTGCATGAATCTGATGAGCTGGAGTTCCTGGACTCTGGGCCCTGGTGGCCACCCTTCCTTTTCCAAGGTAGTTCTGTACAGCCTGACTGGGCTGCCAGCCACCGCTGGCTCTATGTGCAGCTGCAGTCTATTAACTGTACCCTCGCCCATCCTAACCAAGACATGAAGTATGCTTCAGATTCCAAGAGGAAGTGAATGGCACAAATGTGAGATAATAAAAAATGTGTTCCTAATGCCTGACACTCCGTTTCCTTCCCACTAATCGGCTCGATCATAAAATCAAAGATAGCCACCCCCATCCTTAGGGAACACATTGAAAATCTCAGGCAGCTGGAAAAGTTTCTAATTTCCTTTTACCATGGCTCTAGTAGTCAAATTAAAGATGGTTCGAAATTCAAACATGCATCTTTATGTCTGTTTTCAAAATCAACAAAAGACCAGCTTTTGACCATTGACTTCTGTGCTGAATATGTTTCCCCTACCAAAAAAAAAAATGTTAGTTTGAGAGTTTGGGGACATGTTAAACTATTTTTATCTAAGGTACCTTAGCATAGCATTTCCTGCCCACATAATATTTCTCAGCCACAGAAAAATATGCTTTAAAAATTCTCTCCTTTCAAAAAACAATATTCTCAATGCTCTGGTTTTTTCTCTTAAGATTTATTTATTTATTTATTTATTTATTTAGTATGCGAGTACACTGTAGCTGTCTTCAGACACACCAGAAGAAGGCATCAGATCCCACTGCAGATGGTTGTGAGCCACCACGTGGTTGCTGGGAATTGAACTCAGGACCTCTGGAAGAGCAGTCAGTGCTCTTAACCGCTGAGCCATCTCTCCAGCCTGCTTTGGTTGTTTGATATACTTCTGTAACATGTTGGATTGGAGGGACAAACTGGTCTCTGTTCACACCTTTATCCAAGGCCAGAAATGAATTAGTAAAGATCACAAAGTCACACAGTCACCCAGATTGGGATTATCTACTTGCTCCTTTTGTATTTAATGTATATGGTTACTATGCCTGTCAGCATGCTACATACATGCCTGTTGCCCTCACAGGGCAGAAGAGACTGTCAGATCCCTGCAACTGGAATTACAGTCTGTAGAGAGCCACCATGTGGATGCTGGGAATTGAACTGTGAAGGGCAGTGTTCTTAACCACTAAACCATCTCTAGCCCCTGGCACATTCTCTCTCTCTCTCTCTCTCTCTCTCTCTCTCTCTCTCTCTCTCTCTCTCTTTAGTTTTCTTTCCTCTTTTCTTGTTTTGTGTATGTATGTGTGGTACTAGTGATGGGACCCAAGGCCTTGTGCACATTAGCTAAGGGCTCTGTTGGTGAACTTTGTCCTAATCTGTTATAGTTGTTATAAGATATTGAGTCAGCATCTCTCTCAGTTGACAAGGGCTCCTACGTCCCCTCCCAGAAACGCCTGTCTCATAAGAAGGTGGAGAGCTAGGACAATGCATTTACTTCATTAGTATTTTTGCACTGTCTAACTTAAGTGCTCTAAAGCCTATACCTTTAATCCCAGCACCTGGAGGCAGAGGCAGGCGGATCTTTGTGAGTTCAAAGTCATCTTGGTCTACAGAGTGAATTCCCGGCTAGCCAGTCTCAAATGAATGAATGAATGAATGAATGAATGAATGAATGAATAAATAAATAAATAAATACAGTTTTAAAAGTTCAAAGTCATCTTGGTCTACAGAGTGAATTCCAGGCTAGCCAGTCTCAAATAAATAAATAAATAAATAAATAAAATAAATAAATAAATAAATAAATACAGTTTTAAAAATTGTCCTTCCAGGGGATCCAGATTAGATCTTTCAACTCACTACCTCAGTCTCAACACAGGGTACAGTCCTATTCTGTCAGTCCTAGCTCAAAACTGTTATTCATGAAAAAAAAAGTAATATATAGTTATATGAAAAGTTACATATATAGTTTATATAAAATATTCATTACATATAACATATATATGTAAGTTTATATGTATACAAAGCCCCGCTTGTGTGTGTGTGAATGTGGTTGCAAAAATATATTATACATATATATATATAAAACATATATACGTAAGTTTATATGTATATAAAGCCCCGCTTGTGTGTGTGTGTGCTTGCATCCATGGGCTAGGGTTCATGTAAAGTCAAAAATCAACTTGCAAGAGTTGCTGTTTCCTTCTACCTCAGTTTTAGGTAGGATCGCTTTTATCTATTTTATTTCTATTCATTGAGAATGCATGGCATGGGGGGGGGGGCTTGCTGTAAATGTGGGTGCTCTTGAAGGCCAGAAGAGGGTGCCAACAGACGCCCGGAGCAGGAGTTCCAGTCAGTCAGTTCTATGTGCTAGAAACTGAGCTCAGGTCCTGGTCAGAGCAGTGTGTGCTCTGAACCACTGAGCCATCTCTTTAGACCCTCTCTTTAGACCTTTTGTTTTGTTTTGTTTTGTTTTGTTTTGTTTCCACACTGGGGACTCCAATCTGACCTAGACACTTTGGGGCAATTCTCTTATCTCTACTGTCAGAGTGCTCGGATTACAGGTGTGTGCCGCCACACTTGGATTTTTAAAGATAATTTATTTATATTTGTTTTCTGCACAGGACTGTTTTGCCTTCATGCATGTCTGTGTGAGAGTGTCAGAGCCCCTGGAACTGGAGTTACAGACAGTTGTGAGCTGCTCTGTGGGCACTGGGAATTGAACGTAGGTCCTCTGAAAGAACAGCCAGTGCTCTAACCACTGAGAAATCTCTCTAGCCCCCATATTTGGCTTTCTATGTGGGGTCTGGGAGTGGAACTCATCTCATCAGACTTATATGTCCAGTTCTTTTTGCCCACCCACCATGCCAGATGATCAAAGTTGGCATCTTTAAGAAAGTCACTTGTGCTCTCGCTACTGATATCAAGGAATGCAGAGAAGAGATCCTGAATGCTCCATGGAGTAGGAACTCCACCTGAAAACAGAGGACAGGACAGACCTATTACTCCCTGTCGTCACACTTAGCCAATAGATCCTCTGCCTGAGCTGGTGCTGAGTCTACCTCCTCCCTTGACTCATTTCTGCAAGCTACTCTGAAGAACTCCTACACCTCTGTAGGAGATGTCGGATTGCAGATAGGAGTATATGTGACATTCTCCCAAGAGCTCCTTCTATCTCAGTTCTAAACCCTTTACAGAGTACTGGGATATATCATTAAGAATAAGATGTATGAGGCAGGGCCTCCACCTTTTTTGAAATTTCCCCATTAGTCTAATACCACGATAGTAAATAAGTTCTTCCTTGTACTCATCAAAACCATTTTGAAAATTTGCTCTTCACATTTTTCACCCAGATGCAGGGATGTGGACGATTATTGCTCATCATCTGCTGTATTATTTGCAGGGACAATACACAAGTTCTCTCTTTAATCCGTTCTATTTTCACTTTTACTTGTGAAAAATGAAAACCTACTTTTCATTCCTTGTCATGTTTTGGATGCTGTTCAGAACTTCCACGTGGCTGTTAAAATGTGGCCAAAATGAGAATCTATTGACTAGATCTTTGTAGAGATGGTAGCGTTCGAAAGACCAAGACAATGGGAGAAATTAAACAGGAAGTGACAAATTTAACTGTAAAGTTCTTGCATTTCAGTGCTATAGAAATTAATAACACTAGCTGGAAACGTAGTTGTTTTGTGCACCATAGCTAAGACTCATATGTGTGTACTTACATGTATAGAATATCTAACAAATTCAATTCAATTATGTTTATGATACACTTACGTAGTATGCCTGCTATTAATTAATATTTACCTAATAAGGTAGTTTTAATTAGAAAAATCTTTTTGAATACATCAAGTTTCCAGTAGCCTTATTTGTAACACTTTATTTGCCTCAATTCCAGTTAACATATCATGTTTTAGAAGCCCTCCAACCCCCAAATCCTTAGCAAACTAAACCCTTCTTCAAACTCTGAGCCTACATTTATAGCACAGTCCATCATCCCTGTCTAGGAGTTGCTTCAGTTCTGAACTGTTTTACAACTGAACTCCTCCCCCAAACAGTCATCTCACAGGTGGGAGAGCAGGGACTATGCTTTGCATCATTCTATCTGCACTGCCTAACTTAGGTGTCAAACACATGCCTTTAATCCCAGGACCAGGGAAGCAAAGGCAGGCAAATCTCTGTGAGCTCAAGGTCCTCTTGGTCTACATATTAATAACATTCACAAGATGGCCTAGTCGGCCATCACTGGAAAGAGAGGCCCATTGGACTTGCAAACTTTATATGCCCCAGTACAGGGGAACACCAGGGCCAAAAAGGGGGAGTGGGTGGGCAGGGGAGTGGGGGTGGGTGGATATGGGGGACTTTTGGTATAGCATTGGAAATGTAAATGAGTTAAATACCAAATAAAAAATGGAAAAAAAAACATTCACAGACAAAAAGATAAAAGCTAAACAAGAAACAACAACAAAAAACTTTGCTGTTCTTCATACACAGAAGTCTGATCCTTTGAACACGTGAAGAGTTCATAGCAATCCACATAGAAAAGATGAAGAATCCAGAGAGAAATTGACAATGGAGATGAATGCAAAATTCACAGGAGAGAGGTAACTGGCTTATCCATCTATGAAGGGGTAATCCTTTTACATTCTAAACCCTACCCATCACTGCATTCCTGGACGTTTCTTCAACAGAGGCTTCTTTAAGAACTATAACAAGGGGCTGGCTGAAGACACTGATTGCTCTTCCAGGAAAACTGGGTTCAATTTTCAATACCCAAATGACCGCTCACAACTGTCTATAACTGCAGTTACAAAGGATCTGCATGCAAGTGGTTCCAACACAATACTGGCTTATTCAACCTGCTTTCTTTTCTTATCTTTTATTTATTTAGTTGGTTTTTAAAAGATTTGTATGTATATGAACATGCTGTCGATGACACACCAGAAGAGGGCATCAGATCCCATTACAGATGGTTGTGAGCCACCATGTGGTTGCTGGGAATTGAACTCATGACCTCTGGAAGGGCAGCCAATGTTCCTAACTACTGAGCTATCTCTCCAGCCCCTCAATCTGCTTATGTAACTCAAGAAAACCTGCCTAGGGATGGCACCCCCATAGTGGGTTGGGCCCTTTTCCGTCAATTACTAGCCAAGAAAATACCCATAGATATGCCCGAACATCAGTCTGATGGGGGCAATCCTTCAACCGAAGGTCCCTCTTCCTAGGTGACTCTAGTTTGTGTCAAGTTGACCAAAAAAATGACCAAATACACCCCATCTCATGGCAATTTTCAAACCATGTTCTTTACCACTCATTCTGTATTCCAGAAGCAGTCACCAGTCACACCCCTAGCCTTCACCTTCGAGATCAAGGAACACACTGCAAGGACTATCTGGGATTCTTCTGGCTTTTCTCCACTTCCAGCAAGGTTTCTATGCAGTATGAGGAGACCTCTAATCCATCCCTCTAGTTTCTCTTTCCCGTCATTCCCTACATCTCTTTTCTTTGACTTAGTTACCCTGTTCCTCTCCCTGATACTATCTGCTTCACAAACCTGCTTCTTACACGTTCTTTGAATCAAAATTTTCACACACACACACACACACACACACACACACACACACACACACTCCGTCCCTGCACCATTCAGGAGAGCTGATTGTGCAATGTGTGGGAAGTCTGGAAGCTTCAGGAGGATCCCTTGAATGCGGCCCCTGGTAGGAATATCTACTTATTGTATAAGCAACTCCCTGCCCCATGCCAGCACTGGCTGTTAAATTCCCACCAGCTACCACTGCCTACTCCTTTATGATTTTATTCCCTCACTTGCCTCCTGCAACCTGTCTAAATTTAATTCAGAAATCACCATTTCTATTTAACACGGGCTCACAGAACATTTGCATTTGAAGATATAAAATACTTAAGAGCAGATGGTGTCACCACTCAAAGCCTTTATCTCCTGTCTGTACTGTGGTGATAACATGCTCCTTGTTGGCTAGGGTGGGACTTGACGAGGGGACACACATACACATACACATACACATACACACACACACACACACACACACACACACACACACACAATCCTGCCTGGCTAATGTTACTGGTGTCCTCCTCCACATTCACCCGGCCTTGGAGTGTTCAACTGTCAACAGACACTGTGGAGCTGTCATCCTTTTGAGTAGCTAGCACTAATGGCTCAGCAGTGACGTGTGCTTGGAGCTGGAGAAATGGTTTGAACTGGAAAGGGGGGTAACACACAGCAACCAGTCCTCCCTTGCGTATTGCTATAATATGTGAAAAGCAGGTCTGTTTTGCATGACTGGACCCTGAGAAGTTTGGAATGATGCTAAATGGGAATTCCTGGGTTGTTATCCACGTTGGCTGTCCTCCTCTTGGACACTTTCTACTCTGGGAGTCCTCACCCAGTGTTCAGCCCCGTTCAGCTTTGCCTTGGTTTTTGGGAAAGAATTTTTCAGTTTTTCTTGGGTCAATGTGAGTAGCCTGGGTAAGGCACAGGGGTGGCCCTCTCCCATCTTCTCTGGAGTCCAAATTGAGGCCTTCTATGACATCCAGCATCTGATTTGGAAAAAGGCCATGGACCTGTTTGCCTCGGTGGGATCTGAATTATTTTTCATTATGTGACCAGCATATGTGAGAGGAAAAAAAAAAAAAAAAAAAAAAACTGGCTCACTTGATTCAAAGAGCTTTCAGCCTGCAGGGTGAGGAAGGCACAGGGCAGGGGTGGCCCTGGCTGTGACAGTGGGAACGCAAGGCAACAGATCAGGAAGCAGAGAGAGTGGCGCTGGAAGCAGGGCCTGAGATAACTTTCTAAAGCCAGTCAGTCCCCAGAGACCTACTACCCCCGACCAAGTCCCACCTCCTAAAGGCTGCACAGACTCCTTAAAGGGTGCCACCAGCTGGGCATCAGGTGGCCCAAACATCAGCCTGTGGAGGACATGTCGGGCTCTCAGCACAATGAAATTCATATCTGGTTCTTCCTCCAAGGGCGATTTTACTTGAGAATGGAAGTATTTTCCTACACTGGTAGTGTCACATTTGATGTGATCAATTTTCCTACTGTTTAAAACCCACACATCTTAGTGACTCACAAGTACCTGAGAAATGGGTGAAGTCCAGCTGGGAGAGATGGCTTTGTGGATAAAGGCATGAGGAGTCCTAATCTTCAGCACCCGTAACTCCCATTGCTGTGGGGAGTGGAGACTGCAGATCAGTTGGATTTCCTTGTGGCAAGCCTAACTCCAGGCTCAGCGAGGGACCCGGACAGAGCAGGATGCCTGAGCTCTGACCTCTCCCTCCATCTGCCCCATGTGCTTGTACACACCACACATGTGAAACAAGCAAGCAAACAGCATACAGTGGTTTTGTTTTGTTTTGTTTTGTTTTGTTTTGCTTTGTTTGTTTGTTTGTTTTAAATAGAGGTTGTTTGACTTTGGGAGGTACTAAGGTCTCTTTTTGTTGTTTCTGTGGCTCCAAGGCTCCTATGTAAGAGTTTATTTTCAAATTAGGTGTGTTGAGGTATAATTCATATGCAATAACATTTGCCCAATTTGGTATGAGTTTTGACAAACACACGTGCCAACACAGTCCATATAGAGAACATCTGTAAGCCTTCTTCAAGTTTACCAGGGCTCTGGCACATAGCCAGCCAGAGTCTCCAGCCCTGGCTTCAACAATCACTGACCGCATCTGAGTGCTACATGCAGGATCGTATAACATGTATCCTTTGGGGTCTGCCTTCTTTTGCTTAAATTAAGTCATTTGAGACATAGCCACTCTCTGCTTGTGATAGCACAGCGCACTCTATATACCAATATTTTAGCTCAGTGGTTCTCAACCTTCCTAATACAGTGACCCTTTAATACAGTTCCTCATGTTGTGGTGACCCCTCTAACCATAAAATTATTTTTGTTGCTACTTCATAACTGTAATTTTGCTACTGTTGTGAATCATAATGTAGATATCTGCTATGCGGGGACCCCAAAAGGGTTAAGACCCAAAGGCTGAGAACAACCTCCGTGCTAGATCATGATACACTACGTGTATAATGGTGGCTCCATAGATTTTAATGGGACTGAGAAATGTCTGCCATCTGGTGACAGCCGTCTTTGTAAAGCCTTGTACTTGGGATGAAGATGAGGGGAACATGCCAGCGTATCATCATTCATAAGACACTCTGACACACAGCTACACACAGCGCAGAACCCTTGCTAAT